>NC_036442.1:0-320674 GCF_000184455.2 Aspergillus oryzae RIB40 | reverse complement strand
CCAAGCTGTGTTACACAGGGATAGTATTCGGTTTCGTCAGGCCAAGAGCCGAAAGCGATTCGCCTTTATACGAGTCATTTGCTGTAGGTGCTCCCAAGAATCGATGAATCCCAATTAATCATACAGTTATAAACTTGACACAGGCCAAGTGGCCCACTGTCTCATTACCAGACAACTGCAAATCAAATAGTTCTGGCCATGACGGTCTTGGCATTGCACTTGAGCACATTTTCTCCTTGGCAGCCCACTTTTTAACGTATGCGTCTTAACGACTTTTCGTGACGGTGGGTACACTTTAATATGGACATCCCCCGCAGCCATCCAACATGTTCTCCTTCCTCCTCTCCAGAGTCCAGCAACGTTCGTTCTATCTCTCGAGATGCTCTCCCCGCGCCATGCTGATATCCCGGATAGTGGCCCCGGCGTTGAACACCACTGGGGATACCTTAATCGTCAACTCCCCTGTACCAGTGGTGTGGAAAAGTGTGCATATTTAGATACGGTCTATCATAGTCATGATTTGTCGGTGCTCTATAGCGCTATTTTCTGGGCGACCATTCTTGGAATTATATTGCTTTGCTTCATCGGCCACTACTGCAATCCCATCTCACGGAAGTCCACGTCCTCGTGCGTTCAGAAAGAGGGCGAAATTGAACATAGATCACAGAGCTCATTTTATCGCATGAGAAGATCACTGGGTTCGATATACCACCGCTATTTTGTCCAAGAATCTTTGACCTTTATATTCGGCCGCACCACTCGTTTCAATATCCTCATCCTCGCCATTCTAGCCGGTTATCTCGTCATCTTTAGCTTTGTCGGAATCGTCTACAAAACATGGTACATCCCCGTCAAGGGGACTAATTTGACTTCAACTCCCAACGGAATTGGTCCGTGGGCTGATCGAATTGGAGTTCTCGCATATGCCTTAACGCCTCTCGCCGTGCTTCTGTGTACTAGGGAATCCCTCCTTTCCCTCTGTACGGGAATACCGTACCATCACTTCAACTTCCTTCATCGCTGGCTGGGCTGGATTATTTACCTTCAATCTGCTCTTCACACCTTTGGCTGGACCCTCATGGAGGGGAGGATGTACAAACCACAACCCTCAACATGGAACGCTTTTATAGCTCAGGAATACATAATCTGGGGCGTCGTGGCCATGATATTCCTGTCATTCCTAGTCTTCTTCAGCACCAAATGGGCCATCCGACTCACTGGATACGAGTTCTTCCGCAAGGCACATTATGTTGTCGCCATGCTTTACGTGGGTGCTTGCTGGGGACACTGGAAGCAGCTTTCATGCTGGATGATCGCTTCTCTGGTCGTGTGGTTACTTGATAGAGGCATCCGGCTCTTGCGCACTTTCCTTACGCACTTCGGCCCGCACGCTTCAGAAACTTACTCCTTCTGGGGTCTGCACATTCCCAAAGCTCGCATGACCTCCTTTCCGAACGATGAAGACGGAGACGTCGTCCGTCTGGATTTCGAGCATGACCATAGTCCTTGGGAAATCGGTCAACATTTTTACCTGTGTTTCCCCGGCCTTAGTATCTGGCAATCGCACCCCATGACACCGTCCTCTGTCCCTGGCGGGTCGAAGCAGTCGCATACTTACATCATCCGCGCGAAGAACGGCTTAACCAAGGATTTGGCTCACATGGCCCGTCAACCCCAGGAATCAAATTCAGAAGAACCACCAAGTACATCCATCGTTCTTTCTGGACCATACGGGCAAACCATCGTCGACAACGATCTACACTGCTCGGACGACATCAACCTCTTCTGTGTCGCAGGCGGCACAGGAGTGACATTCGTCCTTCCCATCTTACAAGCCATAGTCTTGAACCGATACTTCTCCACCCGGAGAAGTCTAGTAGAACTCATCTGGATCGTCCGCCGCAAGTCAGACATGCGATGGCTCAGCGACGAATTGGAAATATTTCGTACCGCCGCACAAGCATGCACCCACTTCCGGATCCGGGTATACGTTACCCGCGAAGACGACCGAGCCAATGTTCGAAACTCCTTCACACCACAATATATCACCGATTCTGAAATCAAGAGACCTGTGTCTACTGTTTCTCACGAAACGCATCTGTCGGATAGTCCATTCTCTGTGCATTGCTTGCGTCCCGGCAATTCCGATACCTCGGTACACCCAGATGTGCCGGCGGATTTGACTGATTTCGTTCAACGCACTGTTCACGGTCCAACAAGGGTTATTGCCAGTGGGCCGACGGGGTTGATCTCCTCGCTTCGCACGACTGTGGCCTCACTTAATGATCCGGGTCAGGTGTGGAAGGGTAATGAGAGATATGATGTGGAGTTGATTCATGATGATCGGTTGGAGTATTGACCTATTTTTTGTCGGGTTTGCTTAGCGCTTTTCCGTTCTTTAACATTTTGTTGTATATATTGCATTGCACTGCATCACTTTCATGCCGGTCATGAAATGTCCATGCTCAATTCGTTCCTGTATATACCCATACGCACAACACTTTCAATTGACAAAGTCAATCAACATTTCAACTAAACCGCAAGAACTACCCTATTATAGACTAAACCCACAGAAAACTTCAAATAGACACTAGTGCTGATTCTCTTCACCCTCCATCTCCATATTCCGCACCCGACCCTTCTGATCCTGCTGTTCCCTTCTCATATCTCCCACAACCATCGGCGGATCGTTATTCGTCCGTCTATTATGTTAACATCGTAAGAAATATAAAGGATGCTCAACATACGTAGTAGTCCATGAATTCTCATAATCACCATATAAATCCCAGTACAGCTCTTCTTTATCTAGGAGGTTTTGAAGGTCCTCTGGGAGTGAGGAATCGCGGCGATGTGAGGATTTGTTGGTGGATTGATTGGATTGGTCGGAATGGGAGGACATTGTAGGTTCGATTTGGCTTTAATATACGATTTACAGGATATTTTGGTGTAATGGGATTGTAACCTTTGTAAGACAGCTTAAGTTTTAGAGGTGATTTGGCTTATTATGGTTAGGAATTGCATTAGCAGACGTTTATATAGGAACCGGTGAGTATGACTTCATAACTTGGACGATAAGGCTAACGCTGTAATTTTGCCACAATGACATTGTCTTTCATGTTTATCCTTATAAGAAGTTGCTTTATATGAGGGGTTTATCTGGGATGTGGTCTAGAACCATGTCCTTTTGGAAGGGTGATGTCAGGGCCGAGTTATCTCCGAGTTAACATCGTAGGATCTATTCTCTCTCATATAGAAGTGATATCAAATGAGCATTTCTCGTAGAACCCCTGGGTTTAAAACAGGATATCTCACTCAAGAGACACCTATCCATCGGTCGATCAAGTGTATTCCACATTAACCAACCACATAAACACCTCCACCAAAACCAATCACCCAACCTACATCAAGACACAAAAGAAGAAAACCCAACGCTACCTCCCCAAAAGAACCCCAACAACATCCTCAAACCCATTCTTCCTCGCCTCCACAAGGGCTGTCTCGCTCCACTCTCCTCTCGCCTCAACATCCGCCCCCCTCTCCACCAAAAATCGCACAATATCCACAAAACCCCTCCCAGAAGCCAAAACAAGCGGCGTCCCAAACGGCCCCGCCAGGTTCACATCTGCCCCGGAATCAACAAGCACCTTGACAGTATCAAGGTGTCCCGCTAAAGCAGCAGCAGCTAGCGCACTCCCACTCGGTCCCCTACTATTCACCGGAGCACCAGTATCAAGAAGCGCCGTGACGATATTCGTTAGACCAAACGATGTAGCGTAGTAGATCTGATGCGGATGACGGATTAAACTAGACCCATCTGTTCCAGAGAAAGGTGTGTAACCATCCAGAAAAGCCGTCCAGTTGAGGTAAGCTGTTTCTGAGCCCAGGAATCGGAGGATTAGGGCTGTTAGCTCGGGGTCTGTTTCTGGGTGGGCTAGACGGGCATGCACGGCCCAGTAGTTTGTTGCGTAGCTTAGTAGGTACGAGGTTTTGATTTTGCTGGGAGTTGTGGTGTAGGGTTCTGTGAATTGGAGGAGGTAAGTGAGACTGTCCTTTGCGATAGTTGTGTGGGATGTTGCTTCTGTTATTGCGAGGTGGTTTTGTGCATTGCTTTGGAGGATTTCCGGATATTGGAGGTATTGTTTTATGGTTGGGTCGGTGAAGTGGATTTGGTGTTGGTTTGGTTTGAATTCGTTTTCGGGGGGAGGGTTAGTGGGGATTGGTGGTGTGGTTGCTATGAGGGTGTCTGGGCATATGGTGAGGATGGATCGTGGGTTAGAGAGGCGTTTCTTAACGTCGGTCCCGGTTTCTGAGATGGTGACTAGTTCAGCGAGTTCTTCGATGAACAGGGTTCGGGTTGAGTATGCGAGCCATTGGACGATTTTTGAGATGAGTTGGATGTTTTCGGTGGGCGGGACTTCCTCTGCTGGGGAGTTTTGTTCTTCTGACGAGCCTGGATCATCTTCTGATAAGCCAGGAGTAATATATCGTATGACGTTGAACGACCAGGAACTGCTCGCTTTGCGCTGATAGAATGAGCCTTACAGGTCAACGATCGAGTACACTGACCACCGTCTGGGAGAGTAACTCCGCACTGCTGCTCTACGTTGACGGGGACGGATTGGGTGTGCTGGTTGGTGGGGGACATTTTTGGGTAGGATTTATTATTTCGGCATGGATGCATGCGAATAGGGAGTAGGTGAAGTTGAGAGATATATGTACCGGGTACTATTAGGCAATGAAAGCCTTGTCGATCGTTTCAGCCTTGCGTTGATCATCGTTAACCCCGCTGTGGCTTAGCATACAGCCAGCCAGATATTGACCCACTTATATGACCCAGAGGGCGTTGCAGCTAGATATACCTATCTAAGATTGTAGTGGGTAAACAGGCCTAGTTTGGTGCCATGTGCCATTGGTCTCCTACTCTAAATCCTTCTGGGAAAGGGTCCGTTGAATCCAGGACAATCTGCTTAAAGCTTGTTATCCAACCTCGACCCTTGACCGTAGGCAAAACAGCCTTGTAATCTCCGACCATGGACGTGCCACGTATGTGGCATATGAACTCCGTGCCTATAATACTCCGGTGTTTGAAGACCTCTCCTTCGGCAATTTCGCCCCTTGCATGCATAACTGCTAACCTCGCACATGTTCCGGTGCCACAAGGACTACGGTCAAATCTCCCGGGGGAGACGACCACAGTATTGACAGCAACCTTCACTCCATCTTCGATTTTGATAGGCTCTGTGTACTCCAAGACACTGAACCCTTTGACACCAGGGTTTTCTGGATGGACAGCAGTATAAGAGGCCTCCACCGCACGTTTGATGCGCTCGCCAATTTCGATTAGCTGGCGAGCGTGGGAGTTGTCTACTTTCAAGCCGACCGATGCAGCGTCAACTAACACGTACATCATACCCCCGTATGCGATGTCCACAGACACCTCGCCGATTCCTGGAACTTGAACTTTAAAGTCTAGTTCGAAGACAAATGCAGGGACGTTGTTGAATTCCACCGTCTTGCACTTCCCTGCTTCACATTCCGCCGTGACAGTTACTAAACCAGCGGCAGTATCCAAGGCCAGTTCAGTGACGGGCTCTTTCATGGGTATCATGCCCGTTTCTAGTAAAACGGTTGTGGTGCAGATGAGATTTGATCCTGACATTGGCGCATACTCTTCGCTCTCCATGATCAAGAAGCCAGCGTCTGCACGCGGATCACAAGGTGGGAGAAGAAGATTGGTGTTCATAGACGATCGGCCTCGGGGCTCATTGAGCAGGAATTGCCGTAGATGGTCATACTTCGTTGAGATATGGGCTAGCTTCTCGTACATCGTTTTCCCTGGAACATCGAGGACACCGCCGGTAATCACATCCCCAACCTCACCTTCAGAGTGGCATCCAACCACAGTTAGCGAGCGCGAAAAAGGCATGGTTGATCAACGGCCCAATTCTTCTGGTCGATAGCGGAAGCAAGACAAGTCACAAGTAATCAAGGTGTTGAAGTGTAGGACAATTTGAGTAGAAGAATTTGTGCGAACAGGAATCTCTTTCTAGTTTATATCATAACCACTCAGTATTTACAACTTACACCACAGAGCCACTTAAATAGAAAGAATCAGGATCTTATTGTCTATCGATTTGACCCTTTGGTTATAGACCTAGATTACTAGATAATACGGAATATCGCCGATTGGATATAATCACCGGGTTAGCGGCACATTGTTGCAGGTTGGGAAGGTAATTCCGGATCCTATTGTAAGCGGGTTTGAAAGTTGGCGCAGCAGCGGGATAACCTTCTAATTCTAGTGGATAATAAGATATCGTATATGTTGGTACTTAGGTAGAGCATTCCGTCCGGCGGCCCTAAGTGGCCCGGAAGGAGGGTTCTTCCGGCCGCCATGCGGGTCCCTGCCCACACCTAGGTAGTAGTCAAAAAGCTAGCCTTAGATAGGATAGTATAAATTCCTGGAAGCATCAATGTCATATAGACCGATAGTATATATAATTCTTGCTCTTACCCTTCCATCCTGGTCGAATCTCCTTTATCTCAGGATTTAGTGAATCGCTGTATGTTCAAAACACACCAAAGTCTTTTCGTATGAAGATGGATATATATATCTCCCTTTCCACGCCCCCAAACTTTAGGCCCCCAACCGCATCCGGACACGACACACTCAGGCCCCCAATCGACCCGCTCTAAGAATCATGCGACCGATCATAGCTACTTCTTATGATGTGGAAGACCTCCCCAGGGTTCTTTCTATGCTCACGCCAGCTTTACCTTTTTTTTGAGCCCCAATGTACGCCCTCCAACGATTACTCTATGGATTCCCCGCGCCGGCTCCGCACAAACGCACCAAGCCCGTCGAGGTGCTTTGCTTGGGCATGCCACGCACCGGCACCGAGTCATTAAGCATGGCCTTGCGAACTCTGGGCCTGCAAACATACCATGGCTGGGACTTGGTCTTCGAACCAGATGGTAGCAAGCTGCAACTCTGTGCGGAGCTAGTGCGGCGGAAATACAAGGGGGCTCGCGATGGAGACGTGCACATTAGTCGCGCGGAGTTCGACATTCTCGTCGGTGATAGTCAGGCGGTGGTTGACTCGTTATGTATTTTATTCGCTCCCGAGCTGCTCGCCGCCTACCCCGAGGCCAAAGTGGTCCTCAACGTGCGTCCCGATTCCAACGCCTGGTACCGGAGCATCAATAAAACCATCGTCGAAGAGGTCGATCAATCATGGGTGATATGGGGGATGCAGTGGTTTTCCGCGGAGTTTCATTGGCTGTACAGTCTTTACTTAAGAGATGGATATCCAGGCATCTTTCACAGTGGCACCACCCAAGACGGTATCCAGCGAAACGCAAAGTGGGTGTATCGCGACCACTGCAATATGGTTCGGGGGATGGTGCCTAAGGAGAATTTGCTGGAGTGGTCCGTTGAGGATGGCTGGGAGCCGCTTTGCAAGGTATGTATGATGAGGAAGAATCTGGTCTTTTCTCAAAACGATAGCTAATGACCGAGATAGTTTCTCGACAAGCCTGTTCCGAACGAGCCCTTCCCCCGAACCAATAATCCAGGCGATTACGCCGAGCGCGCAGATAAACTCATCAAACAGCGCCTCGCGCAATGTCTGCGCAACTTGACTCTCACCGCTGTCACTCTAGGAGGGATTACCACTACCGTTGTGATATGGTGGCAGGGACGCATCCCGAAGGTGACGAGGCTGGGTGATCTTCTTGTGCGGTTCACTAAAATGACCTAGAATCACTATATTATCAGTTGAGGGCTTACCGATCTAGGCGCTAATTTAGCTCTGCCGTATTTTAAATGATAAGGATTTATTCTATCTCTAACTGTGCGATAGTCTTACAGGTGATTCGGCATCCAAGCTCGCCGGAAGATTCGAGTCAGATTCATAGGGTCGCCGAAATCAATGGTCTTATGTTGTCATATGATTGAAGGAGAGGCAGACAGTATTTAAGCTGTATAATTACAGTAAGAACCCTTGGAATGATCACAGTCTGGTGCTTCTGAGTGGTCCTCACCGTGAGCGTTGATACAAGCACCTTTAATTTCAAATATATCATACTATGTAAAGAAGATGAATCACTGCTACCTAGCTAAAGTACAGAATAGGGACGATATGTGGGTATAATATAACTGTCTCCCTCCCTCTCTACTCTCCCCAGGGGGTGAGGAAAGACTAATGAAAATAAACTCAACATTCATGCTTCACTGGCCCGGTCCTGATAAGGCCAAATCTTGTCCATCCACTCTCTCTGTTCCTCGTCCTCTGCTAACGACATGAACCTTTCCTTTTGTGCGTAGTTTGTCTTCTGCACAACCTCATAGTCCTCAGGATCAACAATCCCATCGCTTGGCAAGATTCCTGCTCCTTGAAACTCTTCCATGAGTCCCTCAATGTAGTCACGGTTCTCCATCTCTTCGTTATGCAAGTTTCTTTCTTCGTCTGTGAAGGAGATAGGGCAATCCGCTGCAGGTTGGATTTCCGCCCAATGATCCACAACTTCCATCAATGAGGAGCGTAACATAAAGACCTCTCTCGAGGACCAAGCCCCGCTTATTGATTTTAACGGGAGAATAAGAGGTGACTTCCACGTATCGTTATGACACATAGCAGCGTAGTGTCGCTGGTTCTTCTTGGCAGTGCAAACCTCGTAGTACTTCTGGCATAGGGCGCTCTCATAGAGTTTATCTGCCTTGAGCTTATCCTTCTGGAAGAACGTCTCGTAGCCCTCTGGCTTTTCCGGCATCACCCAGCCTAGTGGGAGTGGATTGATGTGCCGAGCCATCCGAGGTATCTTAGCTTGCAAGAGCAGCGGAGCAACAGTTATACTCTGCCAGTGCATTATATCAGTAATCGTTTCTGTGTCGAGGTCAACGTAGATGTTGTTAAGATGGAGGTCACTGTGCCACAGTGTCGGTTGCAGGAGATCTGCAGTGTCAGGTTCACAATGTGTTATGTGTGGAACAATCCGCAGATACTTCTCGATAAGGTCGATGTATTCAGTGGGCATCTCAAAATCGGTGTTGCTTCGGTAGTAATTCATACGCGGTTTTGCATACTGCATTGCCCACGTTCTCTCGTTGGTACCAATGCTTGTCGCATAATCAGATAAGTGGTGCCCTAAAAGATACCATAAGTCAGGAAGAAAATAAAAATACTTGGAAAATTAACGACTTACAAGGACCTCGATTTAGTCCCATCTCAACCCGCTCATCAGACCAAAGAATTGGGTCCACGACTGGACCGACGCAAAACTTCTTTAGGTCATCGCCATAAAGCGGCAACTGATTCTTGGAACACTCTCTGGGTACATCTTCAGCATAATAGATGCAGCCGTGTGCAGTGAAAGGCACCGACGCTAATCTTGCCTCTAATTCCACCACTTGCCTTATAAATTTGTGCTTAGAGGGGGTCGGGAGTTGATACCACACATCACCGAGAGCCGTCCCTTTTGCCTTTTCCATGATGATATACTCACTTCTGACCGGGTTGGAGGAATTGGAGCTCCAACCTAGCACCTCCGGAACAGGAAGACCCAGAATTGTTCGCGCCTTCCTAGGTTAGTTCCAGTGTCTGTCTCGCGAATTCAGATCTTACATATTCCATCGTTGCAACCTCACTGGCAGTAGTGAGGGTTCTGGGCCCAGCATTGGGATTTGGCAGTTTTGCGACCACCTCAGACCCATTACTGAACGTTAAAAGAAAGGCTTTATTGTAAAACCCCTCTGGGTATTTCATCACGTGGTTACCTTGATATATCCTTAACAAAATCATAAAAAGGGAAGGTTTTGGGAAAACCTACATCTAGCATCACTACCAATCGATCGAGCAGCTATATCAAGAAGCTCTTGGATATCGAACCTCTGATAACGCTGTGAAGCTTCCTCGGTGTCATTGGACCTGCTGTGGAGTCAATAAGTAGTCAAGCATAGTCGTTAGGAGCTGAGACACACAGCCATCGCTTGGTGGTATATCTGTAGAAGTCTTCTTCTTGAGCCGCGATCACTGTGGGAGATCATGATAAGAAGAACGCACAATGGTATACATTCCGAGTGTCCTCTTACCGGTACCCTCTTTCTTCTGTAAGTATAGTAAATCAGAGGGTATCGCTTGGTTTCGACTATGGAATGGTGCCACCTGTCTGCTGAAGTGACAGTAGGTAGATCTAGAAAGGTATTTACTCGGGGCCGAGATTAAAACCTCCAATGACCGATTTCTCATAATGATTCCGGCTAAGAGTGAGGAACAGGGGTATGTTGACCTGAAAGGAAGTGAGGTATCAGCCGCGAGGAGAACTAGATTGGTGTGAACGTCATCTAGACGCTGAACAGTCCGCCGTTAGCGATCCGGGACTAACTACACGATTTGATAAATATACATATGGACAGCCCGATATACTCTCTCATGTTCCTGAACACGTCGATGGGGTGCGGGCGACGTGCTTGCAGGAAGGTCTCGGGGTGGCTGGGACGTGGCAGCGCGTGATCGAGAAAGCCCTGACAGGTCTCAATAAATACCAGGGCAAGTAACATCATGCTGCTAGAAACCAACCAAGAGATTCAGGCAAGCTTGGAAAACAAGACAGCTTGTAGCTGAACACGGATAATGCCGCAAAAGTAGTCAAATCGGATGAAGGAACGAGATAGCATTTTCAGCTACCACAAGCCAGCTGAGTAGAATCTTATGGTGTTACGGCGGTCCTACATATTAATCCAGAGCGGCGGTGGGAGGAAGAGAGAGGTGAAAAACAAGTGCAAAAAGAGAAGCCGAACGCGGGGGTCGAACCCGCAACCTTGAGATACCGTGATGACTAAGAGTCTCACGCTCTACCGATTGAGCTAGCCCGGCTACTTGTTGAAGAGCTCTTTGTTCTTTGGCTATATAAGCCTGGTGTAATTGTTGTACTTCACCCGGCTTGGGATATGTCGGGAAAAAATCAAGCCCTAGACATCTAATTTCTCGTCCTATGTATTCCAAGAGAGTTCTGATTATAGTATTTCAATATAGAAGTCCTATAGATTGAGTAATTTTTAGTGATAGTATTAAAAAGTATATATGGAGGTTGTTAGGCCAACGACTCATTGAGGGAAGTTTCAAGTTGATATATATTTAACGGCCTACGGTGTGTTTGGTTGAAAGCATCCACGCACCAATGGCCTTTTTTCCCTCGTGCAATGGCATGCCCTGGAGCACTGGCCTAACAGACATTTCTACCTTGAAAATATAGAATAGAACAGTTACAAATTTAATAAATCTGAAACCGTCTCATTTTGTCTCTACAAATTCCAGAGACTACCCATACATCAGGGGACACTGAGAATATTCGTACACATGAAAAAGCACTATTAATCAATGCAGCCCAGCCAACCTAAGCACTTGTTACGTATTCTGGATGGTGATATCATGTATAGGATCATACCAGCCCCTATTCATATTGATACAGGAGGGTACGCATTCTGCCGTCCATCAAAATTTGCCCGTTTATAAATGACCTCCCAACTCTGGCGTAAATTGTGCTCCGCTGCCGGGTTATCCTTAGGACTACCTCTTGGTATCAAGCGAGCGTAAAAGGTAGTGAAAACTCCGGTAACTGCAACACGGACTGAGCCCTTAAAGTCATGCAGGTAGGTCGGCAGTTTTGTAGCGTCATGGGAGGCATCTGCGGCGAGAACATAACCTCTCTCGGGGAGGGGACAACAATCGAGAGAGGATTGGATAGCAGCGGTATCAACATAGAAAAAGGCGTCCTGCCGGAGTCCTTCTATCTTACCTTCATCACGAAGATTCCGGAAATAGCTAGACATATTAGACAGTCATGACACACGGAGCTAAAGCTGAACATACCCGCAGATATCTTCAAGTGCCGCGTTCTCGTTCACTGGATCCTCAACCCACGATTTTCCATCGTTGCTTCAAATTATCTGGTGTCCAAAATTTGTCCTTGGGATTTCGGATGAAGGTCAGGCCCAGGTCAATGGCCTCCCCAAATTGATGTTGGAAATGGCGCCAGGCTGAATCATCGTGAAATGATGTTCGGATACAAACAAAGCCCCAATACTGTTGGGGTTGATTGCTCACACAAATCACCCAGGGGACCTTGTTAGATATCCGGATATTGCTGAAATCATAAGAGATTTTGTCCTGGGCCACTCGGTCCAACTCCTTACGCTTATGATAAGCAATATACCGGACGGGTTTTCACCTTCTCGACTCTGATTGTTTGGATAGTTTGTCTATTGGTTCTCAATTTATGTATAATATTGGTCGCTGACCTGCTTACCAACTATTTAGATAGTGTAATGAAGTACTGCGCACGTCTTTAGCATACCTAGATATCTAGATTATTCAAACGCGCTGTATTGCCTACTTTCCTAGGTTATTTAAATACACTGCATTGCCTAGATTTCTAAGAGAAGAAGCGCTCTTGAGTATAGGGGGGTGGAGTTCCCTGATGTTCCCAAAGGGGATTGGGGGGCGAATATAATAAGCGGGGGTACCCCCCGGAGCGACGGGCAAGAAATCTGAAAATTTATATAGTTAAAGTCTATAGGCAGGCGGTAGGCAGCTGCCCTGTAGTGTAATCAATGGTTATGTGCTTCCTCAGCTGTGCACGTCTTTGGCAGATCGTTGAACTGCCACTATCTAGTAGGATTTACCTGCATTTGCCTGGGCCTTCTTCTCAATATCGGTCAAAATCGCTTCCTTCACGGCAGTGTATGTACGTCGTATGTTTACTGGCCAACGAATCACATCCCTTGCATCTATCATGTTAGGCTCACAATCGTCTATTTGATTAGCTGGGCCCAAAGGATAATATCCGCTATGAGGCGGCTTAAACCGTCTGTTCTGGCAGCCTTTTGAACAAGTTCTTCGATAGTCAATCCAGTATGTGCCCTGCAGAAGTCATCACGTTTTCCGTACGGGTACCGACTTAGAAGATGTTGGCGCTCATCGAAGGTGAGGCTGGCAGGATCGGTAACGCCCCGCTCCCATCGCTCTACAATTTTGAGGAGGAACCTTTGGTGGAGGTCTCTGGTAAGAAGTAGCCATGGTGCAAGACATCAACACTACAGAAATTTGGAAGAGGAGAATACCAATGTCTCAAATTGACTGCATATGTAAAAATGTGGGCACGCATAAAGAGTTATATGGTTTTTTATGCTCCAATGCTGCTATGATACGGAGCTGGTCAGCTGACCTTCCCCATCAAGCGTATATTAGATCAACAGCCTTGGATATGGAGATATATTAACCTGCATATAAGAGGATCCTGCACTATGTGACATGTCACATAATATAAGTGCGAGTTCATTAGTGCCGATATCAGATACACAGCCCCTGATGGACCGACTCAGCCACATATACCCCGTTACCCCTCACTTTAGACATACCAACTCAGCACATCTGCGAGGCTGTAATCATCTAGGATCACAAAAGCAGACAAGCTCACGCAGACTTTATCAACCCAAGATGAACGATCTTCAGCTGCAACCAGTACTCGTTAAAGCAGGAACAGATATAGTATATCAAGATGTCTCCAAACCTAGAACTTACCTCCCATATCACCCTGCCCCCTTTTACGTACCCAACGCTTCCACCAGAGCCTTATACTACTCGCATGATCCGTCTTTTGCCGCATAAGGATAAGAGTGCTCCGATACAGTGTGAGATGTTCAACTATGACTTATCAGAGATAGGCATGGGAACGCACCTGTATCAGGCCCTTTCTTATGTATGGGGAAGTGAAGTGAAGCCTGAATCAATCATTCTAAACGGCTGTATTTTCCATGTCACGACGAATCTTCATGTCGCACTTTCACACCTCCGAAACAGCCTATTTGAAAGAATACTGTGGGTTGATGCAATATGTATCAATCAGGATGAGGAAGATCAGGGACATGAGAAAAGCAAGCAGATCCCACTTATGCGGACCATTTATGCACAGGCCGAACGCGTCATTGTCTGGCTTGGAGGTGCTACCGAAGATGGTGATAAAGCGCTCGAAGAGATTCGTTGCCTTGGAGAGTCCGCAGACATTTGGCACGATCGAGAACGACAACGATATACAAACTCTATTCTGGATATTCTAGAAAGCAGTTACGAAGAGATTCGTAGCCCTGGAGAGGCCGCAGCAATTTGGTACGAGGACGATCCCGATCCTATCGAAAACTCTGATGCGTGTCTGCGGTTGCTACAACGAGATTGGTTTAGCCGTATCTGGGTAAGATAGCGCATCACCAATGGAAACAACCATCACTAACCCAAAAAAATAAGGTGCTTCAAGAGGTTGGGGTTGCAAGATGTGTTTATATCATGTGTGGCTCTGTTTATATAAACGGACATATTTTTTGCGAAGGCCTTAACATACTAAGGGGATTTTTGGATTTTCCAAGCACGATTGGACCTGTCGCTTATCTCATAAGAGGTGCATTTTATCGCCCAAAATACGAGCTTGGTTCACGCGGGTCTATCTCTATGGGGGAGCTCATTGGAATGTATCATGGCCATAATGCTACCAAGCAGCATGACAAACTATATGCATTGCTAGGTTTAAGTGCCGATCCAATCGCAGCTGCTATAAGGCCGAACTATAGCCTCCCATGGGAGGTGGTATTCAAAGAGATCACCAGTCATCTATTCCCTGAATGTTCGGTTGAGACATGGACTGAGACAGGAACGGTTGTTATCCAAGGCAAAGGATGGATCCTTGGCCATGTACACTTTGTTGGAGAGTATTTTTCTGAATTTGGCAAGCAAAACATCGAAGTCCTCTTCAATGATAATGCCAAATCACTTGGCTGTACGGATCATTGGGAAACTGATTGGAAGCTCCAGCATGCTGCAGTGTTGATTCAGGATGGTGATATTATCTGTCTTCTGAAAGGGGCTTCAAAGCCAAGCATTATACGATTGTGCAAAGGCCATTTCACCGTCATCACGCCGGCGGTGACACCTCGACAAAAACGTCAGAAAGAGAGTACCCCAGCAGCAATGCCTCAAGAAAGGTGTTCTACGAATGGTCTCTGTGATATTCTCCTCACATGGAAAACCCCCCTGGCTGAAAGAGAAAATAAAGAAAAGTCTGGGATTATGTTCCCGCTCATGAACAAACCACTGAAGTTCCGAGAAGAGCCATATGAGGCTGAAAAAAGACTGAAACATATAATGCTGGTTGTAATAGATATTGCCATGAGAACATTAGCGCAGGCAATATTCAGAAGCAAGGTAATAAAGCAGCTACTCCGTCAAAGTGGAACAAAAGATCCAATCATCCAAGAATTAGTTGCAGATGACGTACGTGGATATAATAAAGATATGGAACCGAAGCCATGGGACCTCTTTCTGTACCAAGACAATGATCAACCAATCTCAGAAGAAACAGTTATAGCTGCAACAGTAACTTGTGGAACATATGGTTGTATTATCATGGAACTCTTCCTGCAGCACCAAGGAGCGAACCTCCCGGTTTCTGAAGATGTTGTCAAGGCAGTGGCAGGGAGTTTATATGGTGGGCATAAAACTATGGAGACTCTATTTCGATACAGAGGGGAGAATCTCCCAGTCTCTGAAGAGGTGGTCAGGGAAGCTGCAAGGAATAATGGAGATCATGGACCTCAAGTCCTAGAGGTCCTATTTCAACAAAGGGAGAATCTGCCAATTTCTGAAGAGGTAGTCAGGGCAGCAGCAGGAAATAATGGAAGATATGGACTTGATATCCTAAATATTCTATTTCGATACCGAGGGGAGAATCTCCCAGTCTCTGAAGAGGTGGTCAGGGCAGCGGCAGGGAATAATGGAGATTATGGACCTCAAATCCTAGAGGTCCTATTTCAACAAAGGGAGAATCTGCCAATTTCTGGAGCGGTCGTTATGGTAGCGCAACGGAATAATGGAAATTATAGACCTGAAATCCTAGAGGTCCTATCTCGCCACCGAGGCAATTATATGAGGGAAGCAGGGGTACACCTCGTATCCTACGAAAGGCGTGTAAGCTGAATTTCAAACCCACCCATGGTCCTCGTCCCAATTCTCTATCATCACACAGACTTCATTCGCAAATTTGGCTAATTTAAGCACTCGACTCATCAAAAAATCAACAATGAAATTCCCCATTCTCATCACCTCCTCTCTCCTCACCATCTCTCTCGCCCAAGAAAAAGCTACCTTCACCCTCTACGGCGAGGGCGATACTAGTGGCTCTCCCCACTGCGCTATTGCCACAAAACCTGTGGCCAGCCCAACCAGTCCGGAATCACCGCTGCCCTGAGCCAGGCTCAATACAGCCTGGCGGCTGGTCAGGGAGTAAGCCTAGAGTGCGAAACTTGCTGGGAGATCACGGTCACTTCGGACCTGAGTGGAAACCCGTCGAGGAGAAGACCATGAAGGTTACCGTGAACAATCTTTGTCCCATTGATGGTAATTTTATCTGCAACACGCCGAATAAGTACGATTCTGGAATTCACTTTGACTTCTGTATGGATACTGGTGCTGAAAGCTTTCTTACTTCCGGTGCTGGTATTGGGACTGTGAGGCAGGTTAGCTGTGAAGTGGAGTGATGGGGCTCTTTTGGGAATTGGCGAGATAGTCCATAATGAGTAGGTGATAAAACCTTCCGGTCCTAAAGACCGTGACATTTAATAATATTCCGAAACTATGAATGGCCTTAACCGGTCAACCCGTTCATAGTCAATTATTTTGTGCACCTTAATCTGACTAGATGATTACATATCTCATCCGGTAAAGTGGACAAAGTAGCATTCACGTAGTGAAGCATCTGCAGCTCAAAGGCCCATAGGTGCCACCTTATTGCAAGACCTGATGTTCAACCTCATAAAAAATATAGGTTTTGACAAATATGCCCTTAATATCCCGGAAGCCGCTTCGTGTATCCTCAGAAGCAGCATGTCTAGCATGATAGTCCGCACCCGTATTCCAATCTCTCGGAATACGCCAGAATTTGACTTGCATGCCATTGATATCCCACTTTTCCATTTCTCCAAGTAAACACTCCCAAAGGTCCCGGTTCTTAACCGCTGCTCCCATACTGGTCTTCCAGCCTCTCCTTATCCATCCGCGTACCCAGGACGTGACACCATCAACAACATATTCATTTACAACCATTGGTACGTATGTACATTGCTCCAAAATAAGTCCAGTCAATTAATCTAGAGAGACCGGTCCCATGGACACTTTGTTTAGTAGTGACTCATACTGGGAGGAAGATCCTCATTCTGCGTCCCCCAAGCACTTTCCGTCAAACCCAGCTCGAGCTCAAGCACACCACCCTGGTTGAAAAAGTCATGACCAATCCAATTCTTCGTCCACGGCTTACCATCCCGTGTAGCACTCTGTATATAGATGGCCTTATAAGTAGGATCGAAGTTGAGGTTGCGAATTGTGGCAACCGCGCCGGTAACGCTGTTCCGGATACTGATCTCTTTGAAGAATGGTGGGGTGATCAGATAGACATCCTGTCCATGGACTGGGAAGAGGCCCATCATGCTTAACACAGCGAAAGAGCCCATCGCTCCACCGTCGTCGTTTCCGGGGATGCCAGAGACGGATGTATTGAATTGAGACGGGATGTAAAAGTGGGAACGCGCCGCCGAGAGTGCCGGACGACCAGCATAGTGGAACTGGAAAACGGTAAGAAAGGCCTGCTCATCACCAACATAAAGTATACCCGAATCGTGTAGGTAGTTCAGTCGAGATGTAAAGAGCTGAGCGCCGCCCAGTCGCTTTATCAGTAGACTCATATCCTGAGGTGCATAACTAAGCGTATTTATGTCAGCTTAGGGTATTATACCAAAGGTGAATGACGTACAATGTATAGAGCCAGGAGCTTCCTTCATATGTTTCGTGCCCATCTGGGTTCAGGTAGCAAGATGTAAAGTTCATCAGTGGACTGCAGAAGATTGGGTCCTGATATCCCCATGTCCCGTTCAGATAGCGAGGCTGCATGAAGCCCACATAACCTGTATCCACACCGTTGATTGTAGATCTTTGATCATCCTTGAACATATTTTGCCAGTTAGAAGCTCGCATGAGGTATTTCTCATAGTCACTGTCATGGCCCATTCGCTTAGCCACTTCAGCGATGCAGAAGTCATTGTATGCATATTCGACGGTTCTCGAAATACTGCGTGTGTGTAGCCCTGAGCCATCAGGGTCGTAGTCATCCGTAGGGATATAACCTAGTCCCTTCCAGCTCCGAAGACCACCGCGCCCTTCGACACCCCAATTCGCAGGTTCAACCTCCGCATCTTTTACAATGGCCTCATATGCTGTGTCCCAATCGACATCGCTGACATTCTTCAAAAACGCATCGGCGATGAGAACGTCTGCATTAGACCCTCCTTGAGTGTACCCCTTGCAAAGAGACATACGGCAGTCAGGTAAGTAGCCTTCATGGCGGTAAATGTCAACCAGGCTCCTGATCATTCGGGATTGAGACAAGGGATCCATCAGAGTCAGCAATTGGTGTACGCCACGGTATGAGTCCCATATACTGTAAGTTCCTCGTCAGTGACTTAATCATCTGGCCCGGCGGGCTCTCTCACCAATAGAAGCTGTCGTAATACGGTTCTTCACTTTTCCAAAGAGGATTCTCTCCCGTGTAATCCTGCGGGCTAATCATGGCTCGATACGCACCACTCCAGAAAACCTTCTGTAAGTCGGATGAGATGCCTTCTGCATTAACACTTATTACATTCAGTTTATCTCTCCAGGCAGATTCAGCTGCAGACACTGTGTTAGCGAAGTCGAAATTGGGCAGCTCCGTCTCTACGTTGGAGCACGCCTGTTCAACACTCATGAAACTGACACCAACACGCGCAGTGATGGTATTGTCTCGCAATGTATGAAACCTCGCGAATGTACCAGCTGAAAGGGTGGCTGGGGTATTGCTCCCGTCTTCGACAAGACTGACAGTCTTCTGACTGGAATTAGCCCGATTTTTGACCCATGTCCCTGTGTCGCGGATATCGCCACCCTTGAAGTCTACACAGAAATGGAGTTCATACGACCCAATACCGAAACTCGGGTTGAATGTTGCGTTCCCAGTCAAGCGCCCAGAAGAATCAACTGAGGCTATGCCGCCCTTTCGCGATTGGGGCAGGTCCATGAGATCAACCAGAATCACTGGACTGAGCGACTCTGTGGGGACATTGTTGAAAGTAAATCGGTATAATGCCGAGTGGTTTGTCACCGTCATCTCAGCTTGTACACCATTTTCCATAGCGATGCTAAAGTAGCCTGGTCTTGCCTTGGGGGAATCTCGTACCCACGCGACTGCGCGATCGTTTTGTTGCCATTTACACTGGTTGAGGTCATCGTCTGGGCAATTAGGCTGTGCGAATATAGGAAAATTCCCCATAGATGGCGACTAAGAGTAGGTCAGAACCTTACGAATTACGGTAGAAAGATGGTCAAGGTCGTCACTTACACCCCCCGTCCCGGAGTCATGGGTATGTGAGAAGCCAGTGACCGTTTCGGTGTCAAATGCAAAGCCAGCTTGATTTTCGCCCTGTGTGTCTGCTACCGCTTTTGCCATACCTTTGTGTATGTTAGCGGCTGGTTTCAGACGCTAAATAAGAGAAAAAATCACCAAATGGTAGTGTCGCCCCAGCAAAGGAATGCCCTATATCACCTAGTCAGCCCTGTGCATGCAGAACTGCCTTCATGCAGATACATGCCTCCATTGGAAGTTCCGATAAGCGGATCAACATAGTCTAGGACATCAAACTCATTTGCACCCGTATCTTGTCCACTTGCTTGGTTAAGAAATGAGAACGTTAAAGCAATCGCCCCTAGGAGCTTCCGAGAGAAGAAGCCTGACATATTGTGGGACTCAGATCGCACATGCAGGTATCGGAAATCTGATGAATTAAATAAAGAGGGAAACAGCAGGAAGGTACTCCGTATTGAAGGAATATTCTCAGGAAAGGGGCACCAGGCACGCACTGCTATGTTTCACCCCTTGCATATTTCCAATGTGGCTGAACTGTAGGAACTGACATTCCTTAAATGCTCTACCTTGAAAGGGGCCACATGTGTTTCTGTTGATCCCCGCAATAATTATTTGACATGTCAGAGCGACTTGAACTAACTGTTGAGATGTGACATTGAATGCAGCCCCTCTTTGTGGAACGATGTGACATGGCGGAAATTACCGCTGCGACTAGGAACAGAACAGCCTATTAGGGAAAATCGTGTACAAAAATGACCCAGACCAGAAGGGACTGTACTCCAGAGCAGACAAGTTTCTGCGGGTAAATGCCGATCATTTCGGATCTTACTTCGGCTGCATTATAGCTTCGGCGTAACCCCGCAATTCGTTGGAACGCTGCTCCACCTTTGATTGGGCCCTATTGAAAGAGCCTGGTCGAACATCAAACAAGATCGTATGACCTCGGGGAGTAAAACCATAATGCGTGTACTGAGTTCCTTTGACAGTCGAGCCGTACCTGAGGAACATTCCATACCTTTTACGATCCACTTGATGCCAGTGCGCATGGAGATAGTGGCCGATAAAGACTTGTAATATGCTTCAGCCATCTGGTGGATGTCCTAGGGTTGCTTCCCAACGAGTTGGATACGGTCGAATTTCCTTGAGGTCTGTATCTTAGTGACGACACCAGCGGAGTTGGAGCCCCATGTCGTCAACAATTCGTGAGAAATATGCATGAGTTGACGCGCAAAGGATATTGCCCTCCCTGAGTATCGATGAGCAGTGTATGCATCTCAGTTATACCTGGATAGGGTTAGATTAAATCCATCACGATCCTATCCCAAGTCTTCCCACTGGTATCGGACGACGGCCTTGGGAAGATCGGAGGGATGATGTTTGACGAAGAGTTGATCATGGGCTCGTTTGTTGGCAGCCGGGAGGTAAAGTATCCCCGGAAGTTGGCATTCTCGTTTCGCAAAGCAACATTTTCTGCCTTCAGTTCCTGAACCTCCTGTTGCAGTGATTGTTGGGCTTCGAGCTCTGTCATCATTGACGCCAATTTCAGCAAGAGCTCGGGCCTTATATCTTTGTCAGCATCAAGTTGACCATAGTCAACAAGAAGGTTCCTGGCGCGGGACAGGACGTCAGTTTCCGGAGTTGCAAAATTCCCGTGATCTTCAGAAGACTGATGACGGTCGACATCAGGCGGAGATCGTATAGACAGAACCTGGGTGGGTCCTGCCAATGGGCCCAGAGCTGTCAAAGTCCGGCGTCCATCTATAGAAGCATATTCACGGGGACTGGTGACTCGGCTATAGCCATTTACACCGGGAGTACTGCCCCGTGAAGCGTTCGACGAAGGTGCGGACCTGTCGAATTGAGGAGGTGACTGATCCCACCGTTTGTGTCTGCAGGATGGACAGTGGAACGATCCAGTCAATAAGGAGGCATCTTGCGATGGCAGGCATGGCCCGTGGTAAGACCTGCAGCAAGTTTCACACAATAACAAATTGCCTGGATAACGACAGCCAGAGCAGACTAAGTTGTGCGGTTTTCCAGCACCTAGCGGCATTAGTATACACAATATTTATGAGGTTACCCAGCAGAAACTAACGAATCCATTCATCATATATATGGCCTTTCTCCACGTCGGAGATACTACCAGTATCACACCTTTCGCTACTAGATGCTGCCACTGAGGGCATTGACTGTGATGTCACTGTGTTCTCCACGGGGCGATGGGTGTTCCGTGGCCCAGCTTGGCTCACAAGCCCACGAAAAACTTTCGGCTGGTTTTCATTTGTCCGCAGCATGACTAGTGATCCATGAGAGCCGTCTGAAGGATGTACCTGTAAGATTGGGGCGATAGAGGTGACATCGTGTTCGGTATTGATCATAGAGAATAATGTGGAAGAATGATGTTCCGTGATCCGAAGTCGGGTTGATCTCCGAACCTCATCCGAGGTACAGCCGTCCCGTGATCAGGCCGCTGCCAAGAATCCCTGACGACAGAAGCTTCTCCAATCCTGCGATAGTCTCCAAACTAAAACCATTACGGTTATCTGAAAACCGATGGAGCACTCGAATAGCAGTCAAGGGGCCCCGCTGTGTCGCGACATGTAGGGACAGTTCATGCCTGTTGTATTTGATGAAAGTAGATATTATTTCGCCACAATTGGAAGCCCCACTACACTGTGGACACCATGCCTGGGGTACCATCCAACAAAGCATGTGAGCGATGCAAAAAGAGGCATCTCAAGGTGCGTGCCAACCATAGCTTGACTTACCGTCTTCCATTCTAAACCATCTAGTGTGATGAGGCACGTCCGAAGTGTCAGCGATGCACGAACGCTGGGGTGGACTGTCCGGGATATGTTCAAACGCGCAAATTTATAGACCAAGGCGCTTCGGTAAGGCGCCGATACGCGCCCTACCAAGAAAGTCACACAAAGCCACATACAAGCAAAGGCACAGAAACTGTAAGCTGGCACATCGTACCTTAACATCCAATGCTTCAGGGACAGTGTCTCATATCAACAGGCTACAGGTGAACGCTTGCTCAGCTCGAACCAACATGGTGACCAGCAAAGTGCTGGTCCCAGTCAAGCCCATTCTGCACTTCCTGCGAGCTGGAGATCTAGCGAGTCGAGTCAACCAGGCGCTCACTCACCAACCCAGAGCATAAGGGTTAACGCGACAAAATCGCCCGTTCGAATGAATGCTGTTAATTTCATGGCAAACCAGCCCATCACAGACACCACGCCCACTGAAATTATTGGATTGAACCAGTCACGGAGCACTTCTAGCAGGAGTGCTGGCCACAGTCCACTAAATTTTAATAATGCTACATCTCCTCACGTCCCGGGTAATGCTTACAATATCGTTCGGTCCAGGCCCCCATCTTCTAATACTGCCTCGGGGAGCCCATCACAACCTAGCGAGAGAGACGAGTTCCAGGATATCTTTTCTGAACTCTTAACGGGCACTGAACATGAAATAGCGTTTCTGGTTCGACATTTTTCGGAAAGTTTGGGGCCTTGGTACGTAAGACCTTGAAAGAGTGTCGGTGTGACTCGCGCTGATTGAAGGACAGGCTAGACGTCTCGGACTCGACCCGGTTTTTTGAAGTTCATGTACCAATACGCGCGATCAATGATCCCTTCTTAAATTTTGCAATTGCCGCTCTGGCTGCGAAGCATCTCGGCAGGATGAAAGGCGCAACGTCACCAGCTAGTGGTGGAATGTTCACAAGCCCCGCGACCATGGAAATCTATCCAAATGCGACACAAGTGGACTGGTTTCTCAAAGCAACTAACTACTACTATATTGCCGCTTCCCGCATGAATTCCGCCATCTCTGAAGCTTACACTTCCGTATCTAGCTCGGCCATTTTAGAAGAATCGGCAATTCAAATCGCCAGCCGATGGTTAAGTTCTCAGCCACAGCAGTCTAGTTCCGCTGCCGAAGAAGCCGCTGCCAGCACTTTCTCAAGAAAGGCAGAGAATATCCTCGCAGCCTCAACTATCATGACGATGTATAAGATTTTGGATGAACCCGCAGAAAATTGGCAATCGTGCGTGACCACCCCGTTCCACCTGTTTGTCACAACTAAATACTCATAATCGCTTCAGGCACCTTTCTGGAATAAAGTCATTATTTGACTCTTTGATAGAAGTACACAGCGGTACTTCGCCTATTCCATGTTTACTACCTCAAGGGGCTAGGGCGGCGTTCTGGAACCTTGCCCGGTTGGATTACTTAAGTGCTTATATTAATCGAGTTCCAACTCAGTTTGACCAGGACAACGTTTCATTATGGAGAGCTGCCGGCATTTCAATTGATGAATCGGGGAACATATCATTGGATGCCAAGGATATGACCGATAAGGCGTTATCACACGAAGACCTTGCAGCTAACAGCTTGACTTGGCTCGTTGCAAAAGTGATCAATTTTCTAGCGGAGTCGAAGAAGTCACAATGGGAACAATTAACCGGTCTTTCATCTAGTGATCCACCCACACCATCTTCAGCATCATACCCTTCTACTTCCACCTGGTTGAAACTCTGCTTCGATTTTCAAACCTGGTTCGAAGGGTTACCGGAGACATTCCGCCCGTGTCTACGACTAGACTATCCCAAAGACCTAACGAAGCTTCCCGAAATCATTTATTTGCCCTTTCCCGAGATATTTTACGGGCTAACATCCTGTGCTGCGACAATGCAGCAGTACCACTTTGGACGCCTTGCGTTATCCCTGAACAGGCCAACAGATGCAGTCAGCGGGCCCAGCACTGCCTTTGACCGCCTACAAGGGTACCGGGAGTTGATGAAAGAGACCGAATATCGTGGTCGGGAAATTTGTGGCATTGCACTCGGTCGTCCTCGGAGTGCCGCACGTGTTTATACGATACCGCTTTTGTTTGCAGTCGGACAATGTTTTGAAAATCCGGAGGAACGCCAAATAGTTGTTGATCTTCTACGTGGAATCGAGGCGGATCTTGGATGGGAGACGAGCGTTCGGATCCAGAAGTTGGAAGCTTCATGGGCTCAAAGATAGACCCAAGTTTTGCCGCCCGACTTTTCCCTCACTATCATAGAGCGAATTTGCAACCATGTCACAACGACCATACTCCAAGGCAGCGATCCAGACGATTTTGCCTATGCTTAGCTGGCATACGTCCGAAAAGCGCATTTTCCATCCATCCGCGTCTTGAATTCAATTTTCGGTTACCGCCGCGGATGCCGAACACAAAACCATTCTTGGATCAGCATAACTGGCTCAGTGATCATCATATAATCGTTCTAATACACCTAGAATTAGCAGCACAACCTCATATCGAGGATACCAGAGGTATTACGCTCAGGAGCGTCTACGTGCTCCCTTCTGAATGATAGGTTAGGGCTTGGGTTTTGGGTGAAAGTGTGCAGAATACCCACGCTACTGGATCAGTTATCGGGACGGCCCGTCTGGGAACTGAGGTCCCCTTGGATTTATATTAAATCTTCAACTTTCTAGATTATAATTGCACTTAATATATGGCAATCTGCTCCGATACGTGGTTGAATATCTCAGGAGTCCTTCACTCATGCCAAAGCTACTCGGTTCAAAGCTACCATGGATATTCGGCCGTTCACTTTACTGATCAGAATCGGACGGTCGGTCCCACAGCTAGGATTGGACCCATGCTCATTTTTCTCTACGGTCGTTTTTTAGGTGCGGTTTTTAAGCAGCCATCACTGCATGGTGTCGCCTATAATGCTGCCAAACGAAAAGGCGCGATGCACGTCTTTAGCCCATGCCGCTGAGTGCTACTTTTTAATTTTTTAATTTTTTTTATTTTTTTCATTATTTTTTCTTCTGTTATCTGGTCTTCCCCCTATCTGTTACCCACTAAAACCCTATCTTCCCAATCATCTGATTATACGACAGTGGATACGTACCTAGCCAGGGGGCTGGCACTACGTAGATAGTTGCTGTTGATCACGCCGACTCAAATCAGGGGGAAGGCCCTCAGAAATGGTTACTGGAGCTGTCGGAGTGGCTAAAAGCTAACCGTACTGTGACAGAAGACTTGTACTTTGCCTCGGCCGAGTGTTGCCTGTCGTCAACATGCCATACTGTAACCTTTCACTTGAGGCACTTCGTACATTCTTATATTTTCCACTACAACGGCCTCGGTCAGCCGATCTTAGCCGTTTGGACTATTGCTATGCTAAGACAAACGCACGTCCCTTGGAGGCATCCTGCGAACTCTACAAGCATTGGGTAGTATCTGATAAGTAATAGACTTGATTAACTTCCGGAAGGGGTAAAAGTTGGATGGGTTGACGATGTTTGCTTCCCGTTGGGGCAAAAGACGTGCCAAGAAGTTCTCGAATCGGGGCCAAGGTTTGCATCTCTCCGAGAAATACCCGTCACCAACAAAAGTCTCCAACGTCTCAGAACAACGGACAAGCATGCCCATTTCAGCAACGGAGATCTCACCGGATGGAGCCTATAGCACTCCATCCTGTTCTCATGCTACGGTTGTGGATCGGCACGCACCTAGCCCTATGTACAAGCTCGATGATTTGAGCTCAATAGACGAATAAAATGAGCTGTGTCGCACGTCATTCGGTTGTTGGTGGAACTTATTTGCCGACATAGATCCACCTATGGAGTATGTCCGTGACCACAGGGGGTATGCACCTCCACGGATCATTATCGGCTCGCCTCAGAGAGGGCCGAGGAGGCGCATAACCATAATGTCATGGTTTCATGTCACCTGCGTATTTATAAGAGCATGTGAACGTATAATCCCCTTACTGCCGTCGAGACTTTGATCCCTGCTATTTTTCCGTTGCTTTCAGTTCGAATTTTCTGAGCTTTATTGAACCGGTCATGTCTCCATTCAACTCTGGCACCAGGTCAGAATCATCCAGCCCCGTGCAGAAAAACGTGAAGAAGTGGTGGAAAGAGAGCACAGTATACCAAGTCTACCCAGCATCTTTCAAGGACTCCGATGGAGATGGAATTGGAGATATACAGGGTATCCTGTCCAAATTAGATTATATCAAAAGTCTCGGGGCCAACATACTATGGCTCAATCCAATCTTCTGCTCTCCCCAGGTCGATATGGGATACGACATCAGTGACTACTACAATATTTATCGGCCCTATGGGACGGTCGAAGACCTTGATCAATTAATAGCCGCTATCCATGAGCGGGGAATGAAGTTGGTCTTGGATTTAGTAGTGAACCATACTTCAGACCAGGTTTGCTACTCCTGGATCACGGCCAAAGACAACACTGACAAAGATGTGTCTAGCATCGATGGTTCCAAGAAGCGCGTTCGTCCAAAGCCAACCCCTACCGTGACTGGTATATCTGGAGGAAACCTATATATGGAGAAGATGGGAAGCCTCAGCCACCGAACAACTGGAAGTCCTACTTTGGCGGTGCGTATAGTGTTTACCAAGTCCTGATAGACCCGTTCTAACGTTGTACAGGAAGTGTCTGGGAATACGATGAACCGTCCGGTGAATACTACTTGCATTTGTTCGCAAAAGAACAGCCAGATCTGAATTGGGAGAACCCCTACGTTCGCGCGGCAGTACACGACATCATCCGCTATTGGCTAAATAAGGGTGCCGACGGTTTTCGAATGGATGCGATCAATCTTATCAGCAAGGATCAAAACTTTCCTAATGCCGAGATAACGAACCCAGACTCACCGTGGCAAGACGGAACGAAACATTTCGCATGCGGCCCCCGACTCCATGAATACCTTCAAGGTATTGGTAAGATTCTGAAACAGTACGATGCTTTCTCAGTCGGAGAGATGCCAGAAGTCTACGACCTTAACGAGATGCTCAGAAGCGTCGGGAGCGATCGTAATGAATTGAGCATGGTCTTCCACTTTGAGACGTATGTTGATACTGCCTGTCTAGAGATATTTAATCAGAACTAACTACGAGTCCAGGGTTTCCCTCGACCACGGACCCGGAGGCAAGTTTACATCTAGAAAATGGGAACTACACGAGCTGAAAACCATCGTGTCGAGATGGCAAACATTCATGCACGAGAACAACGGCTGGAATACATTATATCTCGAAAACCACGATCAGCCACGAATAGTCTCGCGATTCGGCTCCGATGAGCCTGAGTACCGGGTGCCGTCAGCAAAGATGCTGGCCACTTTCTTGGGCTTTCAGAGCGGGACTCTGTTCATCTACCAGGGCCAAGAGCTGGGAATGCCCAACGTGCCCAAACATTGGGGCATCAACCAGTATCGGGATATTGAAACCTTAAACCATTGGAATGAGTAAGCGCATTGGTCGTAATCGTTTCGCATAGAGCACGGGCTAACCAGGGTCAGGATCACCAGCAACGCTCCACAAAACACCCCACTACATGAGGCCTGTCTCGCTGAATACAGATTAAAGTCGAGGGATAATGCACGGACGCCTATGCAGTGGGACGACTCTCCCAACGCTGGATTCTCGTCCGTTCGACCGTGGCTTCCCGTTCACGATGACTATCAGAGTCTCAACGCACTAGACCAAGTCAACGATAAGGAAAGTGTGTACCACTACTGGGCTAGCGTGCTGCGACTACGGAAAGCGTACCCCGATGTCCTGGTATATGGCTCGTTTGAGCTCCTATCCCCCGAGCATCCAGACTTATTTGTCTACGCTCGAATGGCCTCTTCTGGCCGAGCTGTTATAGTCACTAACTTTCGCCCGCACGAAGTAACCTGGTCTGTCCCGGAGAAAGCCTTTAACTCCTCTGGGGATGTCGCGCTCTCTAGTTACCCTGGCCGAACGAGCCATTCCCTACTTCAACCAACGGTTACCATCAAGCCCTTCGAAGCGTTTGTCTGGCTTAGTGGGACCGAAACATCACGACTGTAGATTATAATATGAACAATTAATGAGCCCATTTAGTATCATTACATTGCACATCATCCCCAACAATACCCCTGTTTCCTACGCCGGACGACAGTCCAGACCCTTTTCGTGGTAACTGAGTCGTCGAGACTTCCCCAACTGTCTGACCCGTCAAACCTAGAGACCCAAAGGTAGAATCTGCAAAAATGCCACGGCCATACATCCAGAACCAAATTCTCGCCCGAGATATCAAACCTCCGCGGCACAGACACAATAAGTCTAATCTCACATTTTGGGGCAGTCACACTCTTTAGTTAATTCCCTGCACAAAGGAGAAATTTTTCGAAGAAGCTCCGAGGACGGACCTAGTTATCTCCTGGACCTTCCACCAAATTATTTCTTTTTAATCTGTCGCTTACTGCCAATTTCCAATGATCTGACACAGATCAAAGCGGGGCACGAGGACCTTTCCATGGCACGCGATCATATTAAGCTTGATTCGTGGACATTTTTTTCCCTCGCTTGTGTTGGTTGTGTCAGATGCGCTGCTCATTCTACCCGATGTCAACTGGCTTCGGGGTCCACATCGATGGTTGTAAATTGATTGCTGCCAAGTTAGCTTTTTCATAGTGATATCAGTGCTTCATGGCCAAAAAAAATTCCCCTTAATCAATCGGATGGTTGAGTAATCATGCATCGTTAATGTGCCGACCAGTGGATTGTTTCAAAACTAGTCGCTAGATCTGACACAGGGGCTGCAAATCTATCGCAGCCCTAACTCCATCCCGATCGGTCCTTTTCCTGCCCAAATCACTCAATGCTCAAGGGATAAAAGTTCTTCATTAATCACCTATGCGCCTGATCCATCTTGTGAAAACACTCCGCAAACTCAAATAACTTCCCAGCAACGCACGCCTCATGGAGATCCAGCAGACTAGCTTTTCGCAGAAGTCTCTTGTAAAGCTCCATCAGGGTGCACGTTTCCGTGAATGTCTTACAGTTCATAAATCCGTAGTCTGCGCTAATCGTATTATCGGGCGGGAATTCAGCCGGGTTATAAATAGCCAGGAACTGCTTCAGCGACCAGACAGATAGGTGCGGCCCACAGGGTGGGCTTGTGAAGAACTCTTCCAGATAGGGGAATTGGAGCCGATATTGTTTGAAGCCCTTTGAGTCCATCAGTTGGATCATTGTTCCTGATTCGTAGGCTTTCCTGAACTCCGTGAATGTCGCTGTTTGTATATTTTGCATCCGGAGAATGGAGGTCGGGACGTCGTCGAATAGATTGTCCCCGCTGAGGAGCTTTCCAAACAGGCCCCCGAGAGCCCTTTCCTGATATTCGTCGTAACAGGTGCAAAAGCCGAAATTGAACCAGGGGGGTTCGACGGGGTTGGGATAGGCCATGTGTAGGGTTAAAGCTAGCATATAGAAGCAGTCTCGCTTGGCTTCTGGTTTGAGTTCGTTGAAGTGTTTGTCGCGGTCTTCTTTGTCTAGGTACGAGCGTGCTTCGTCGAAGAATGTAGTTACAGTCCGCTCCGTTGCCTCTTCTTATGTTATCAGTGTATCCAGACATTGGGTATGCTCTAGAAACCATGGGAAATATCCACCCCGGTATCGCTCAGGTACCTGGTAAAAAACTTCTCTGATGTTGGCAACAAGAGAGCCTTCAACTTGCCACTTGTGGATGTCCTCAACAGGAACTTTCTGTATCCATAGGCCTTTGTAGAGTCCCAAGAGCTTACTCTTGTCTGCAAATGACTCGAAGTAATTGAAGCCGAAGCCTGCGCAAACATCCTCTTCTTCAGGCATCCGGTCTTCTCCAATGCTTCTATATAGGACATCCGCGGATGTTAAGGGGCGTTTCGCACAGGTGAAGAGATGCCTTCCGGAGCGCTTGTCCTCGCACGATTGGCTGCAGTAGAAGTCCCTCTGGCATAAACTGCAATTTCGCGATGTTTCTCGGGAGCAAATATCGCATTCAGCGAGATATTCAGCATGGCCATGTTGAGTACTGCTAGCGTTTGGCTGAACATCCGAGCTTGAAGCCTGATGTGCCGATGCTCCTTCTTCCTTTTCTAACCTGTGATCCTGTTACTTTCCTGATCGAGACGACTTGTCCAAAGATGTTATTACTTGGTTTCTTACCTTTTGAAAGCCTCAGCAACTCGGTTCTGCTCAGCCTTTATCCTCACCCGCTCAATGTCGGCCTTCCTTCGCGCACCGCTAGGGTCATGGTTGGTCAAAATGCTGCTTCCACCGACAACGGACGTCTTTTCTTGGCTAATCTCTTTCTTAATCTCAGCCTTCAGCTCCTTTTTCAGACGTCTCTGTAGTTGTATAAGTGCATTCGATATTTTCTCCCAGCTCCCAGGAGTCATTCCTGATACCTCAGGAATAGACCAAGGCTTAAACAACCGACCATGACAACCCCTATTTCCGATCTTACTATGCGCCTGCAGAAAGTGCCAACACATAAAACAGCTGTACTTGCTACAACCAAAGTACTGAAATAATCCATCAAACGTTTGTCGTCCCTTACTAAGATAAAGGATCATTTGTACCTCGGCGTGTACGTTAAGCTTTTGTTTCTGCAAGTCCCTGAAACTGTCTTTTGCTTTGGCAAAGGTCCATTTATGACCTATTACCTTTTTGACCGTCGATGGGTCTAAAGGTATATCGAGGAGATTAAATGCTTGTTCTAGGTTGAGGGGGTTTTCAGTGCCTTCTGCGTGCCGATGTCGCGAGGTATCGGGATTATGGTGACTTGTTTGAAGCTTGGGAGATTGAGGGCAATGTCTTTAAATGTATTGAAGGCGACTTTTGATCTACCGAGGAAGCAGATGTTTTCCCATAGTTTCTTGGTTCGTGGTGTGCTGTGAGGGGAGGTTTGGAGGAGGTCTCGGACGAGCTTCATCATCCGTAACTCGTATGCCTTTATGACAAGTATACTATGTCTGTCTGTCATGACTTGGCCGGGGGTATTCCCATCGAAGATCAAATTTTGAAAGGCTAAGAGACCCTGTCGAATAGTGGTAAATCCATCACCTTGATCATCACGAAAGAGATGCACGCAGTCCTTCAAACTCGACCTCAAGGCCGGGATATACGTGCTCTCAAGTCGAGCACGGTAGTATACCAACATCTCACTCCACAGTTCCTCTCCATATCGACCTTCTACACCATATCAGCATCCCACCCATCTCCATCCTAGATAAATCTACACTGAGACAGAAACTCACCAGAATCACCAGACCCCAATCCCCTTAACAAACGTCCCAACCTCTCGAAAACAGTATAATCAACCTCCCGAAACCCTTCATTCCGACTAATCCACACAGTCACCTCATCCTCCCCTTCTCTCATACAAGAACATGCCACAAACCTTGCGCCCTTGTCATTGGCAGCGAGTTCTGCCAAACAATCTAGGAACTTTCTTTTTAGTTTGGTATTTCCAGAGTCTGAGATTTGATGGACTTGGGTTGTGTTGATGCTGTCTGCGTCATTGGTATTGTTGGGGTTGTCCTCTTCTTCTTCTTTTTCTTCGGAGTCATGGGGTGAGGAGGCTGGTTCAACCTGTCCGCCGTTTCGGAGGGCGAGGAGATTTGCGAAGGTGATGAAGTGGTGTTGGTTTAGGTTTGGGGAGGTCCAGGTGAATTGCTCGTTCATGGTATTTGGTGATGCCTTTGGTGTTGCAGTGGGTTATGAGGGGAAAGTGCGATGAGGGACATCCCTGTGGCGTGTGCTGGTAGCCTTGTGTAGGTGTATCTAGTCTAGTATATAAATCTCTCGCACAGCCACACAACAGACAACACGAAGAGAACTTTTCGATCACTTTCTCCACATCATGACTCATGGCGCAGCTGAAACTCTGAATTATGCGCAATTTGCAAATCTAACTGTTCGTTGACGTAGACCGTTATTCTCACAATAGATGCAGAAACTAGGGAGAGTCAGTTTGTAACGGGAAATACATTGTTGGGGATAAGGTAGTCAAGGCGTGACCTTGAGGTCCATGGCATTTTGGTCGAGTGGGATTGAGATCTATTATCGGAGGCGTATCCTATTGCTATTCATACTCTAGATCGATAGTTAACTTCTAGAACAGACCTCCCGACAAGTGACATGTCTCTGGGGGTGCATATATCCCAGAGATAATTCAAAGGTTCTCTTTATCGGTTGATCATATTGCTAGGAAAACTAATATCCTTTGCAGTGCTAGATAGTTTCAACGTTCTTTAATAGCATGGCTCGAATAAAGATATCATAATAGGGCTCACTGCTCACTTTATTTACCGTAATACTTTGAAAGATTCTATACAAGTAAGAGATAAGCCAGATCTTGGACTGCCGTCATGAAATCGGTTTGAATATTCTCAATTGGAAGTCCAAAGGAACTACATGATCTGGACATCTAAAAAGGAAACACACTGTATTGTCGCTGAGGACTATTTACACTTCCACTGCAGAGAAAATGGCCAGCACAAATACAGTAATATCTTCCACCAGTTTCCGAACATCAACTTGTCGATAACATCTTCTACCCCTCATTCTACCCAGATATGAATACCTTCCGTCAAACAGGCTCGAGAATCATGCAGATCGATCACTGGGCACTTCACGGTATTAACCATCGGCCTCTCCCGACGCTCAAACCCGGGAGGGGAGACGCTGGAATCCGATGGTCGCTTTTAGTCGCACACCTCCGATATTATAGTTTTGTATAGTGCACATATTTGACGCGTGCGGGAACTCTGGATTGTGCTTGGTCGGTTTTGTCGTGTAGTCCTGAGATGCGTTCTGGATTCTTGTCGCGTGTATGTTTACTCGGCGGAAAGAGGGTACAATGTGTGAAGGGTTCAATTCGCGGCAGCAGGTATTACATTGCAATGCCGGAAATCGTGTATGTGTTTGAGGAGGCTTTTGCTATTGCGTTATGGGGTTGCTGGGAAGTACCTAGATCTGTTGTTTATAGCGCATAGAAAACGAACTTGCCAGTCATATACCGTGAGATCTGACTAGTGATCCCTCAGTAGCATAGAATACATCTATAACGAGTAAACTGAGCATGGGTCCTTCTTAAAGTCTTTATTTATTTTGTCATCAAATGACACATAAAAAGCAATACTCCCAACAATGCATGACCAAATGCGTGGTATCAATCGCGCGTTCACCAGATCCGCCAATAAATATAAAAAATAAAAAATAAAAAAAAAGCACATTCCCACCAAGTCTCAAAAATCATCCTCATCATCGTCATCATCCAGATCCAAATCAAGCGTAGCCTTCGGTTTCGGCTTCGGCACAGCAGCCGACACTCCACCAGTACCAGCACCACTACCAACGGCACCAGACCCAGCCTTTACAGCAGCCTTCGCAGCCTCACCCACACGGCTCTCCTCATCACTCACATTTGCAACCGGCGGCGCATCCGCAGCCCCCAATCCCTCCGCCTCGCGAATCAACCGCTCAACCTCCTGATCAGGATCAAACCCGGGCCGTCCCTCACCGGCAGCCAACTGAATCTGCCCCATAAGACCCAACCGAATGCGATCCTCCATGGGATAAGGCAACATATACACCTGGCGCGTCATATTGGCCGACTCATCCAACCAAGACGTCGCATCCTTGGTAACACTCGACACGGGCTCCGCCTCCCCATCCTCTACTCCATTCGTCCCTATCGCTCCAGTCCCCGTCATCTCCGTATCCCGATCCTCCCCAATCTGAACCCTCGCCTTCGCCCCCGCCTCCGCATCCGCAGCAGCCTGATGATTATACTTACTAATGCGCCTCGCAAAATCAAGCAAAAGCCGATAATCCACCTCCCGAATGCCCCTCAACTTCCTCGGCCTCCCACCCGCATCCTGCATCTCCGCATCACTATCATACCCCGAACTATCGGAGTCAAAGTCCGAGTCGCTATCGATTTCATCAGAGTTGCAGACCGTGCGGATTTCTTTCTCGTAGTTCACGACTGTTTTCACGATCTCTTTGACTTTTTCTTCGAGCGAGGCGGCTTCGTTCCGGAGACGGAGGATGCGGGCGTAGTTGTCTTGGTGGTGTCGGAGGGTGGAGATCGAGGTTGTGAGGGCGTCGTCGGCGTCGAGGAGGTTGACTGCTGCTGCGGGCGCGCCGGTGGCTGTTGGGGAGGTGGTCAGGCTGGTTATTAAAGTGTTGAGCTTGTTTTCGAGGTTGGTGAGGGTGGTTTGGAATTCGGTGTTCATTTTCGGGTCGGTTGTTCGGGTGGTTGTGCGTGTGAGTTAGAGCATTGGTGAGGGGTTTGTAGAGGGGTGGTGAGTGCAATTGATTGGTGTTGGATTCGTGTAGAGGTGTCGTGAGCGTGAATGTGCTGCTCTATATTGCGCGAGTGAGGTTTGTTGATTGAGGACTGATGGAGCTGTCGGCGGTTCCCGCAAACAATGCCGATAACATGTCACGTGCATGCTTGCTGTTGCTGGCCAATGATGAGTCGGTATTTCTCTACATCTAGACTGACTTTGTTGTAGGCACACCATTGGGCTTGATCGACACTGATGGGTATATTGTGTAACTTGATTGATACTCAGTCTTTTCGCAGTCCATTGCTTCCAGGTGATTAATACCAAGAGTGAGATATCTATCGGGCAGAGCGATAGACAACCATCATCATTTACAGTCCCCATCTATACTGCAACTAGAGCTGTAAACAGCCGGTAACCATGGGTATTCCTAGAAACCAATCTAGACAACAAGGAAACATCAAGTCTAAGTTCTGGAAACAGGAAATCCAGGCGCTAAATGCTCAAAGATCTAAACAAACAAAAAACACAGGAACGCCAAATTTGAGACATAAAATCAACAATAAATCTACAAAACCATAGCCGAGGTTCTTTTTCTGTCAGATATCGCTAAATCGATTGAACTCGCGTTCACTCGTCGTCAAAGAATTTCTTCATGAAGTTGTGAGCAAGCTCAACTCCCGCACTGCCAACTGTTAGTCGATTGGTCTCGTATGCTATGGTAGAAGGGGACATACAAGGTAGCGGCGTTGGCGGGAACAGCTCTGGCCAAAGCCGGGCCAAATCCAGGGAAGAAGGCCTTGAAACCACCGCTGGCGTAGACGCTGCGGATAGTTCCGCCAATTGTGGGCTTGCCGGGGGCGCTCTGCAAGCGCGACTTGATGGTGTCGACGGGGAAAACGGGAATCCACATGGCAATACCAGCCGCACCACCGGCGGCCAGGACAGCGGGCATGGAGAGCTGGCCGGTGGCGTTGCCGTTCGCATCCTTGGGTGTCAGGGAGCGCTTGATATATTCGTAAGCAGCGAAGTAGGCGGCCGAGCCGGGACCATCACGGGCCAGGGTCATTGCGCTTCCACGGAAGACACTGCGGATGCCACCCTCCTTGTACAATTGCCGAACCACGTCCAATCCACCGGAGTACTTGGGCTTCTGTCCCGGAGGAGGCGGGTTCTGGCCTTGGATCTGCAAGAGCACCTTGACTCGCTCAAAAGGAGCTGTGATCAAGGTCATGGGGATGGCGGAGAAGAAACCGGCGGCGGAGATCTGGCCAATGGTGTACTGGGGGGTGTTGTTCTCCACGCGCACTTCGGAGAACTTGCTAACGAGCGTTTTGCCCACATCATAACCCTAGGAAAGTGTTAGAGTCCATTTTACATAAGTAAGACGGTCACCCATTCCAATTGAAACATACCCAGAAGCTGACAGCGACTGGTACACAGTCAGTAATCTAAAACGTAAAATATGTTATCTGGATAGAAACTTACACATAGGGGTAACTCCGACAAGAGGAGCAGAAACACCAGCATACAATCCCTAGACCCAGTTAACGCGAAGTTCAAACTTGATCGAAATTATAACTTACGCGAACAAGACCCTCGCGGGCGACCGTCTTCTTCACAACATCAATTGCACCGGAGTACACTCCCTTCTCCGCAGTCTGTAGACGGACCTTCACCAAGTCGAAAGGGTGTCCGACAACAACGGCGCACACACCACCGGCAGCACCAGCAACTAGGGAACGAATCTGCGCGATAGTCTGGTTGACAGCCTTGGTCTCGGCGACCTTGACGTCGTCCCGGATTGTCTCCGGGGTAGAGGCAGAGGCGGAGGACATCGTGGCGGGGTGGTCCGGGAGCGGGGAAAGCTGGACGCGGGGAGAGAAGGTGAGTGTAAAGGGAGAGATTTAGAAAATGCCGGGTTGCCGGAGGTTTAGAGAGAGGAGAGGTGTAATTTAAAGAACGCGAATTAATTAAGGCAGCAAAAACAATCTCACCGGGCGAAGGAAAATGAACAAACGGCTCCAAACAAGTCAAAAGCTGGAGAACGGCCGAGGCCGAGCGAGTAGGAGGAGACCGACGATTACCGGAATAGGATGCTCTCGTGACTTGGACCTCGGCTCGGTACGGGTCAACTAGCCTTCCGACGCCGAATGACTGCGAATCTCAATCCCGAGTATTATCCAGGTACCGCTCTGTCTATGTGACGGAGTCTGTATGTAGGCGTAGATTTTAGCGCTAAATCCAAGTCATGACATTGGTCCATCTCCTTATATGTATATGCATTCGTCCAGTTTCCCCATATTGAACTTCCTGTGACAGCCACGGCGCCGGGTGAACGGGCGCCAAACTCCAATGGTTGAAGTCATCTTGCATTGGCTGCCATTGCTCCGGTGTGCTTTGTCACGGACAACAGGAAGTTCATATTAACTCAATATATCCGTACTCACTTTTCTTCTTCTATCAGCTGAACCGCATCGAATGATAATCTCGTTGAACTGACCTCACACCGCCAAGCAATCACATGCGGAGTGATGCCATTGGGTGCACGTGCGCGTCTTCCACCGGAATAGAGCCTGAAACCTAAGGTATCTACTTAGTACCGAAGGAGACAAGCGTCTTCGAAGCTAGATGGTCCCTGATCTAATCGATCTAAGGTTCGAGTATCACGAGCCTTCATGTTAATTCGGCTACGGATCAAGAAATAAGCAGGAGAATAAGCTACGCTTGGCATGCACGCATGAGAAATGGTTAAAATGTAATTATGGATCAATTCAAATTAGTACGTCATGACTCAGCTATAGCTGGGTAGTCACTAATTATCTACCGTCGTAAAGGAAGAGTCCGTTACAAAAACATGTACAGTACAAGATGCAAAACAAATCAGGCGAAAGGCGGGGAATCATGAACGCCATCGCTCAGCCAAGCGTGCAGTCGGTCATTAATAAAGCGTTTAGAGAACGAAGAAAGCGGCGAGCGCAAGAGCACCCAGGGCACCGCTGCCGAGGACGGTCTTGGAAGCGCCAGAGTTGGTCGAGGTGCTGGAGGGAGCAGTCTCAGTTGCGCTGCCGCCGTTGGAACCGCCGTTGGAGCCATCAGTGGAGCTGCTGCCGTTAGAGCCGGTCTCGGAGGAGCTGGAGCCGTCGGTGGTGGTGCTAGCAGAAGTGCTGAGGGTGGAGCCGGTCACAGTAGTGGAGGCGTCGCCAGTCTTGGACGCGTCGGTGCCAGTGGCAGTCGAGTCACCGGTCTTAGAAGCATCGGTGCCAGTAGCGGTGGAGTCACCAGTCTTGGAAGCGTCGGTACCAGTGGCAGTAGCGGTAGAATCACCGGTCTTGGAGGCGTCAGTGCCAGTAGCGGTAGAGTCACCGGTCTTGGAAGCATCGGTGCCAGTAGCAGTGCCAGTGGCAGTCGAGTCACCGGTCTTGGAGGCATCAGTGCCGGTGGCAGAGGCGGAATCACCAGTCTTGGAGGCACCACCACCGTTGGTACCAGTAGCGCTGCTGTCAGAAGAGCCGTTAGGGCAGGAAGCAAGAGCGGCAGCCACGACGGCAGCAGCATCCTCGCTAGGGCAGGCCTCAGTAGTGCAGTCGCGCACACCATAGGAGTAGTTGCCGCTCTTGCACAGGCAATCCAAGTCTCCGCTGGAGCAACCAAGCTCGGAAGCCTTGGCGTTCATGTTGCTGATGCACATTTGCTGAGGGAAGCGTTAGTAGTGTTTCTTCGCGAGCAACCATGGACAGGAACCACTTACAGCGCATTCACCAACGGAAACATCGGCGCTCACCATGGTGGTGGCGGCAGCCAGCAGGGCAAAAGAGAGAGCAGTGGTCTTCATGATGACGAATGTGTGAGGCTGGACGTGAATCAGGCAGAAGGTAGCGAGGAGAGGTGATGGAGGAAGCTGGATGAAGTTCGCTGGAGATGTGGCAGGGGAGAAAAAGAAGGGTAAGTGATCGGAGGGAAGGAGCTGGTTTAAAAAGGCAGGAAGCGACGCGCAAATTTCAATTCTACCTCAAGCTTTTCGGGGGACCCGATCAACAAGAGAATTTTTTTGATTTTTTGTTTTCTTTTCCGAACTTTCTCTAATACGATCGTCACTGGCTACTTGCGCGGTTGGCTTTCCAAGGTCTCCAGCCAGCGTGGCTAGGGCAAGTATCACGGACCAATTCCCATGCAAAGTGAAGTCATTGACCAGCCCACCGAATTTGATTTTACTGATTTTACTGATTTTAATCTTAGCCTGCAAGGTAAAATGTCTGAGTGGCTCGATCCATCGCGGCCTATTAACCAATTTAATCTGCCGCCACAGATCCACTTCAGCCCACCTCCATCCCACGCCAGCTTCTCATAGGCTACGTGTGTTTAGTACTCGATAGTTTGGGTGGATTCAAGATAAGTTTTTTTTTTTTTTTTTTTTTTTTTTTTTTTTCTGTTTCCCACTTTTCTTTTTCCTTTTTTTTTTTTTTTCTGTTTCCCACTTTTCTTTTTCCTTTTTTTTTTTTTGTTTCTTTCCCGGCCTTTCTTATTATCGTATCCATGGAAATCATGGGAAACAGCGTGGTTGAAGTTCCCATCGCGCACTTTCGGTTAAGAAGAGATGGGCTGGTATAGGCCGAAAGGCTAATTTAGCAAATCCAAGACTTTCCAGAGCCATGGTTAAGGTACCTTATCGCGGTCAATGTCCTCTTTCAGCCCGCATAATGAGATTGAACCATGTACAGTCCCATGCACTCTGCAAGAACGTGGTGACGATGTTCAAGTGTGGTTCAACTCTAGAATTAGCATCACCTACTACATTGACTGTGATGTATCCTGCACGGCGACTGTACTAACCCTGCATTAAGTCAAACAGGAAGTTGGTACGACCACCGACGTCAAAGGCAGCGTCATGGTGACTGCCCAATATCAAGGGTTGATCTGGAGAGCGCACGGGATTGGAGCTGGCAAGTTCATCCGCGCTCTTGACCGACTGAAAGGAAATGGATCACCGGTGGATCCGATCACCAGTGACCAACAGATCGTAATTGAACAACAGACACCAATCATTCCACCCACTGTCCAGTTGAGTTGTGGATCACTACTGCAGTGGGAACTTCACCAGCCACACTTCTCCCGGCTCAGAGGGTCTTTTAGTGGCACTCTGGACTCGGTCACAGTCCAAAATCCCCTTGATGTGGAGAAAGCTCTTGTTTTCCGCCACCCGCTAACTGCGACCATTGCCTACGGCAACCGTGGTCGTCTTGCGCGCCGAGAGCGTGAGATTTGTTCTAGTAATTTCGGCTGGTTATCGCGGAGTTTCTCGTGTGAGCCCCTCTTGCATTTACAACACAACTGACTTAGGGCTGGGACGTTTTCCAGCCACCGCGGTGATGCGGAGTGGCTGGAATGAGGGACTACACTGAAGTGTGTTACATTCGCATGTAAGGGGGTACCTTGCTTTTATGGTCGGGTAGTAAATGAGCAGGGTGTGGGAAAAAGTAGGGAGTAACCCGGACGGAAAGGAACTGAGTTCGATCGACAGGACATACGAGTTCTCCTTCTCCACGAAAGACAAAGATCGCCGGGGAATAGCTTTCCCCCCAAAAGGAGAAAATGTGACCAAAAAAACAAAAAGTTGGACGAACTGTGGCGGTGCAGCTCCGCAGCCCTAAAGCCGGAGAAAGTCCGAATGGACGTCACAGCTCAATCATGAACAAGTTATCGACGATGGAAATACAATCATTCTTACTTGATACTAACTCATAAACCCTGTCGCCTAATGACGAAGAACACCGATCAGCCACACTGTCATAGAATTGAACCCCAAGCTTTCGAATCATGCAGCCCTCGCATGAGCCACACTCGCCCAGAGACCCAGGCTGAAGAGATAGACTTTCCAACCCGGTAGGTAGTCACCGAACCGCTGCCGAAAATTTGTCAACTTTCCAAGTCCTCACAGGTTCAAGCCTCATGAGCTTTCCTCGGCCGAGATTCAATACTATAGTAGTAGGTTCGATAGAACGACCCGAAGTTCCCCCTAGTGCATCGACTAAATTAGATCCGTGTGATGAGGAATCTAGACCTCAGTCAAGATAAGCGACCGAGTAGATTAGATGCTGGCCAAGGGTCGATTCAGAAAACAGACTCGCAACTTTTCCTTGTCGCATGCAAGTCATCCCGACCTACATACAGAGACAATGGCTATAATTAAAAGGAAGCGAAATTTCTTGGAATATCTTCTTCCACCGTAAGGGATATATATTCAGTCCTGAGCTAATTTCGTCCTCCCTGTTCTAAACGAGGGCGCAACCCTTGCTTGGGCAATACTACACAGTAAGTTCTTGATGTAGCTTAGCATGCAATGGCACAGAAGCACAGACAACTTCAGAGAGCTCGACAAAGTCTGGAATTTGTAACCGACGCGTGCTTATTCCAAATTACCATGGCGCCCGTCGTATAGATCGGAGTACGGAGTAAATCCTATCGATTCCAGGAATGCTTTCCCGAGGAAACGAATTCCGGGTGCATCAACCAATGATCACAGATTCTGATGGCGATACTCCCACGTGTGTAAAATGGTATCGATCGGCATTTCTAAGTTTTCCCCATGGAGTTGACAGTGGGATCCGCACGTTCCTGATTTATGGGCTAAAGATTCATCTTGTTATCTCTATTTTAACACTGCATTCTGCTCATAGGTTCATAGCTTGATGGTTGTCCTATCTGATGAAGATTCTAGGTAGACTAGTACATAATAAATCAATAAATCTTCGATAGTCACTCTTGACGAGATAATATAATATATATTTATTAATATCGGTACAGGCTTACCCAATCAAATAATAAATAAAAGCATCACCATTTTATATATAATTATTTCAGATAACATATTCGTACACTGAGCTCGAGTCTTGACAACCGGTTGATACTAGTTTCTTCCACAAATAAGCGGTCAGGCAGCGACCAGTTCATGGCTAACCTTGATGTCTAATTCCAGTTCGCAGTGACAGATGCGAGGTGACCTTACAGAAGCTTAAAGCCTTGTCAATCGTCTAGAACCCGCTTCCCTGTTATATGGTCGTTATAATGTAGAACCCTACCACCGCCTTATGTCAGGGCCATCATTGTTCAACTTAATGATTCGCTATACCTAGATACTCTTGTAGATAAATGCAACCGTCGTCAGCATGCAACTACACGGCGAGGCTGTCCAAGGGTTACGTGTATCTCCGTTGTCTGTTGACGAAGCCTGCAGTCAGAAATATAAAATTAGAGTGCCGCAGCCCGTGACACATAACGCCAACGCATAGCATGCTATGGCCCTTCTTTTGGGTTCGGATATATCATATAATTGTAGGTTATGACGTGGGCTGTGACTTGCAGATCATATTCCGTTTACGATATACTGCATGTTGAACGATCGTTGCTATATAGGGAAGTTACAAATGTATAAAGAAGGCTTTGAGATTCTTCTTGGGGAGATTTCAGGTAATTCTTAGGTTGGTTTTGGGGCTTTTCTTTATCATTTTGTATGTATAGAGTAAATAGAATTCTCAACGATTACTGTAAGAATCTTTCTAAGCGATCGATTCAAGCATTTTCCCTACAAGACTAGCTCTTGCTATAAGAGATGAATTCATAATGGTGTTCTAATGATGATGTGCTTCTATCTGGATTGGTTGTATCAATCTGTAACGTGTCTTAAACCCACATTATCATAGTCTCTAGCTATTCTATCTAATTTCGATCAATATATACATCAATCTCACACCAACAAGCTCTAGACTACAGCAATCCTATATACACCAAATCTCATGCTACAAATCCTCTAAAACCTCACATACAATCAACAAGTTCACAATCCTCCATCGACAAAACAAGCTGCCCCTTCAACAGATCAACCGGCGTCATCTCATCATCCCCATTCAACCGATCATCCAGCCTCAAAACACACTCACATCTTGCTTGCATCAACCCCTGAAGGACCTCATCCTCATTATACCCAACCTCCCTCGCAATCCTAACAGCCAACCGCATCCCAACAGTCAACACCAACCCCGCAATATCAGTCGCCGGGTATCCAACGCCGGCATCCGCCCAATCCAATATGCCAGTAATTCCCCCATCAGAATCCACAAGAATATGTTCCCCCTTGATATCATTATGAATGAGCACCTTCCGAGAGACCCCTTCATCGGGACGCTTAACCCGATCTATGAACGCCGTCTTCCTCTCACCCAATCCTTCGAACTCATCCCCATCTGTAACCCCAAAATCACCAGCTAAAATCTGCCCCCGACTAACCAACCTCCTCCACGCAATAACCGCCCTCTCCCTCATCCCCCGAATCTCAGGCCACGGAATAAACGGAACCTCAAACCCAACACCCAAATCCCTCAACCTCCCCTCCAATCCCGAGATATCAACCCCCTTCATCACACTCATCAACTCCACCAACCCCCCAACAGTCCTCTCACTGAGAAACTCCCCTAACCCACCCCGACACAACCCCGTCCCATCTAACATAGTCTCCAACGAAACAGCATAAACCCCATCTCCAGACAAAACTTCATGTGCCACAGCCCTAGGTATAATATCCCCATCCAACCCCCGAGAAACGTATTCAGAAGCCACGAGTTCCCGAACCGCGATATCGAACTTTTGCATTTGCGTCCCGGTCAGGGGCCGGTCTTTTCGGGGTTTTGTTACCCGGAGGAGGTGGTTAGGGCTTTCGGCGATGGTGAAGATCATATGATCGTCGCCTTCGATTTTGGGGTGGCGGGTTAGGGTTGCGGAGGGGATGTTTAGGGTGGTTTGCGTGAAGGTTGAGAGGGTTGGGAGGGGGATTGGGTTTGGTGTGGTCATTTTGAGGATTGTTGTTGGTTTTTTGGATTTCTTTTGTTTTTTTTTTTTTTTTTTTCTTTCTTTCTCTCAGGTGTGATTTAGGTTGGAATTGGGTTTGGTGCTGTGGTGTTGTATAGTAGTTTGGAGTGTTTGTACTTTGATATATATGTTTAGGTGTGGAGGTTGCATTCTCGTATACGATGTCGGGGTCCCGATAGGGTAACCGACTTCGAATAGGTATTCTAGGCATCAGCAAATAGAGTAAGTGCTTTACGAGATTGGAATCATATGATTGTTAGATATGCGCAGATTACTCGGTTTGAAGAAATGTAGTAATATACCCCTAGATAGAGATCGTGAGTTGGAATGTCGCGGTGGCGATGCTCCCATTCCCAACTGGCTTGTCACTGGGTCCACCACACCCTGAACATGACACTGTATAGAAAGGTTTTAGGGTATCAACTTGAATTATTCCTCCACCAGAAATGACCTCGAAAGTATCAATAGCATTTCTTCAAGGATTGACTTGACCAACGCTCAAAATAGATACTCCGGATCCACTCGGGTGTAGGGCTGGTTCGGAGTGGAGCCACCCAAGTGAAGAACTTTTCACGGCCCAAAAACCGATCGAAAACGGCCAAAAATCAAAAATATTGACCGACGCAGGGGTCGAACCTGCAATCTCTTGATTCGTAGTCAAGCGCCTTGCCATTGGGCCAGCCGGCCTTGATTGTTGAAGGATACGGACTTTAACGGGTATATGTTCGAGGGATACAGGGTAAAGAGTGTGGTCGTCAAAATCTAGGCATGTTACACTGGGTATATAGATGCTATCTGAGAAAAACACGTGAAAGAAAAAGAAAAAGTGAAGAGTGTAAAGAGATCGTATCTTGTATGGTCAACACTGATCATCGCACATCGCCATCAAGCGCTCCTTTTCACTGGGAGCGCTTTCCACCACCACTATCCGGGGAATGGCAGTCTCGTTCTGCTTCTGGTGCTGCTTCCTGTAACCCCGAACACAGTAGAATACTGAGATGAAGATTTTGCCCAGCACGAATCCAACCATGCAGGCGATCACACCGGCCATCACACCTAGAAGGGCAGGCATGACGACCGGACGCATGAGCCTGCCGAAGTTCTTCTCCCGACCTGCCCAGTAGCCGGGTCTGTGGTGGTAGCGGTGATGCTCCGGAGCGATCGTGCGGTGATGGTCGACTGGAGGTTGCATGTGGCCGTGCTGGGGTCTTGCGGTCGGATGCCTCGGTCCCGGACCGTGCATGCAGTCCTTGACGGCGTCCTTCATTGCCTGAAGGCTGGCGGTTAATTGGGCCATCCATGATGGTGGTCCGTCGTGATGGTGGTGGCCGAGGACGGGGTTGGTTTCAAGTTGAGTGATTTGCAGGTTTCCCTCCGAGTCTTGATTCAGGGTGATCGTGACCAGGTGATCGGAGGCGGGCCGCCCTTGGAGGTCAAACAGTCTGAGTTTCAAAAGGAATACGCCCCCCAGTGCTTCGTCAGGGCGTGACGGCATGGGTCGCACATCGAGTTCATAGGCCAGGTCGACCGTCTCTCGGCCTGATTGAAAATGCCGGACAGCATGGAATCGCATTGGGAAAGTGGGTGGGAAGATAGGGTCATGGTTGGCGAGTAGGGTGCCATTTTCCGTAGAGAAGTCCAGTGTCTGTCTGGGTTAGGGAGGGTGTCCTCATCATGTTTCTAGTTTACGAGACCAAACGTACCAGCTGGGAATGAAGATCGATATCTTTCGAACATTCGGAATCTGAGAATGAACAAAGAGCGGTCGGCACGTTTGTTGGACGGGCATTGGAGATGATTCGGCTTCGAAACTCGGGATCCAGCCCCGATAGTTCGACCTTATGCTCGGGCAGTGACAACGCAGCACAGCTGCTCAGACAGAGCGCGCCTGTCAGGGACAGGAAACGCAGCAACATGGTGGAAGGAGTTGTGGTGGATGTCGGAAGGAGTGTAGTAGTGAAGGTTCACGGTTGATGGAAATGAAGGTGGCAGTTAAGGGTTAGGATGGAGGCGTGACCGGGCGCGATTCTCTACTTCCGAAACTGGGCGAGAGTTGGTACAGAAGTGGAAAGTCGAGGGAAAGAAAGAAAAGTGGGAGCCAGCGGGCATTATATAAAGACAAGAGGGGTCGTTAAGGCTTATATGCATATATTAATACATTAGGTTTAGAACCTTGACTCACTCTAGGCATCTGGGGAACATCCGATTGCCAACACTGGGCGATCGCCAACTGACACCTTCAGGCAAAGAACCGACCCCAATCAAACTAATTAGGATTGGGGACTGGCGTACAATATGATTGGGCAGCGTGAGACTCGTGGGTCAAAGATTCCCTGAGCATGGATCGATCGAGTCTAGATATGAAAGGCTGAGTAGCGGACTAAAAAAAGACCACGAAAAATTTCTGCTGAGTAGCTCTTTAGCCCGTCTCATCATGAGACTACCGAAGTGCTGATCATCTTTTCCAGCCGATTGGAATCTATTTACGATGTTATTTCCTCTCGGCAGTCTCATCTAAGAAACAAATTTACGCTGAGATTCAGCAAAGTTTGGCGATCATCCTTTGTCCGCAAGACATGTCATGCAAAGGCGGTTGCCCGTAATTGTAAGAGAACCTTAAGACTCTAAGAGTCAAAGACGATAGGAGAATGTGGTGACTGTCGCAGGATCAGCGATTGGCTGCGCCTCTCGTTGGCTCAGGGTTCAAAACGATGCCCCACGACAAGCTTCTTTTCAGGGGCTTGAAGAGGCAATGATAGCCGGTCGCGTAAACTGATCAATGTTGGCCTCTGATTGCGCCACTCGTCTGTTATATTTGCTATCTCACTACATAGCCGACGCGTCCCGTGTACTTTCCACCATGAATCTAGGAGGTCCCCCAGGATTTTGGCTGAGGACATCTGCTGTGCTCTTCGCTGAATTATAGGGCTTTCGGAAGGTCGAGCAGGACGGGTGACAGACATTGACAACTGCAATGCAACAGCTAAATTTGGCCCAGACGCCAGAGTGGATCAATTTTGAGGCAGTGCATCAACACCATTGGCCGCGAGGCAGTTTGAGGGATTAACTGCTCCAATAACAGTGAAGACAAAAGCTTAGCAACCAAGTTTAATTAGTGACCCGTATTGGTCCCTTCTTTGTCTTACAGCCAGTTGTGATTGGAACTTCCTCGGAGTATCTGTTACCGTGGTTGACACTGAAGAAGGTCCCCGACACGAGCCTCACTAAACCCTACTTTTTGGTATTATGTCTGCCTACGGCGTCACATTTCCCCAATTCGTGGACACTGGATCCTTGACTTTTGATTGTATTTTATTTTATATGTAACCTTTGTCCTGGTTTCCTCTATTTTGAAACCGCGATCTACCTAGGAATAGTCTACTCCATCAGGTAACCTTTTTTGTCGTTCGGAGCCTCCGAACCATCATCGACTTCTGAGACATCTTCTGGAACATAATGTGCGCGCTCCACTTCCCTGCTTGCTAGTACTCTACGGAATCCCACACGATTTACTCGGGTATAGAAAATCTCCTCGTGGTTGTTGTCACCGAAGCCAAGCTCATGGACAGTCATTGAGTGACCGGGTTTCACCTGGCTCAAGCGCCACATTGAATCTGGGCCTGAAATAAGAGTTTTCATTTACAAATACGGTCATATCCGCCCACGTCCGGTGCAGCAGTGGAAATTCCCGTGTGACCATTGTGTTAAATCGTCCAGTTGAACGTTGGAACGCTTATTTGTTGTTCTTCCGTGGGGTCCGTACGGTCATTTTCTATGGAATGACCTGGCATACCCCTATGTTGGTGGCCAACAACCAACGTCGAATCTTCTCCACTCATGCAGCCTGCAGCTGTTACGGACAAAAAGACGTTGATCAGATACTCCCGGTCTCTTTAAGGTGAGGGACAAAACTCTTTCATAGGCGTAGTAGAGGGACACTGGACGTATTTCACCCACTCTTTTCGATCCTTACGGATGCACGTGGTCTATGAGTACCACTCATGTCCCGGGGCTTCGATGGTTCTTTAGGTATACTGATTGTGGAAGTAACATCGCAATGGTGGGTCTCAGTAACCATGTGTATTGACTTTCATATGGAAGTCCTGGGACTGCGTATCCCGCGGGTTTTGGGTAAGGTAATAAGAGGTGGATCGTGGCATCTTGTCCTTGATGCTTGTAAATCAACGTTCCATGGAGAGTTATATTGTTGCCTGAGATTATCGTCCATCCACGCGAGTACGGTTTCTACTCCAGGCAACCGGCAACGGTTCTCCACTATAGTGGAATCTTGAGTTTCTTATCGAGCCCTAATTTTCCTTTTCGCTGCTGCCTTGTTGCTTTAGGGCTACAATTGCCGTAGGGTATACTCGAAGCGTGTCGATCATTCTACCCACGGATATGAAAGAAGGCAAATTTAGGGTTGACCATTACTCATTGCTCTGACATCGAGAAATGACTATATCATGCACGTGGGCTTACGCGATGATTGTAGGGTACTATTCGCCGGGACTGATGCTTAACTCAACAGGTCTTCATTCTTATTCCGCTCTTCCAGCGGTCTGAGCGACAAAGGGTAGATGGCCAGTGATCTCTCCATTTAGATCCACGACGTACCATACATCTTCTGTGCTTTGGCCTCCTCGACTCTCTTTTGACTCGTTTCGTACCATCTACACGATGAACCTTGACTCTATCACGCCATAATCACATCATTCATCATCTACCTCGCGCACCTTAAACTCAAACATCCCGTTTGACGGCACTGCATGTTCATCCTGCAACTTCATCGCCGTCTCGACTCCAGCAGCAGGCACCCGATACTCAAATCTCTTTCCGGGCCCTGGTAACTGCCCGCCGGGGAGTGCATACGGGTAGGGGAGGTATTCCGGCATCAGACCTAGCTGCACGAGCACTGTCGCCTGATCCCACGCGATATGTTCGTGGTATAAACGATCTCCACGGATGTTCACAACTGAGGTAAATGGGATACGGAGCGGCTTGCCAGTCGGTGGGATGCCGGGGAGTCTAATCGAGTAAGTTATACTCGGGATAACGCCATCGACCGGAGCAGTACGGTGGGACAGTATGGACTAGATATGATGGCTATACTTACAACCAGTCGATCTCCTTGTTGTGTGTCAGGCTGAAGATGAATTCGTCAACGATCCGGTCCGTGCCGACCGTCCGGCTGATGAGTTCCAGTGCGGTGTCGGTAGGGTTGTTGAAGATGAAATTCTCAAGGTAGAATTTGCTCAGTCGTGCTCGTCCGATTCCCCCCGTCATCTTGTTGCATCAGTCTGAGGATATAATCATGTGTAGGGAGAGAAGTGAGACTCACAGTGGGGATATGGTTGACATACGGCTCCTGCACCATCGTCGCCATAGTCTTTTCTACGGATCGATCTCCGAATTCGTACCACGTGTGCTCCTCCCAGATCTTCTCGAGATCGAAGTACGGTCCGTTCAGATGCTTCTTCAGGAATGTCAGGGATCGCGTGTGTGCGACTCCGGCAGAGGTGATTTTGAAATCTGCATGTCCTGGGACGATAAACCCGGCGGAAGAAACATCTGCATATGAGTACACAGTGTGGTTGTCCTTCTTCGCAGGACCTGTAGGTTGGAAATTCCCAGGAATATGTGAGAGAATAGGATTCGATTCCTCACTCATATCCCAGGAGCTGAAAAACACTGCAGCTGCAAGCTTTTTGTTCAAAGCTGTGATGACATTGCCCAGGATTTTTCCGAACCCAGGCGCATAATCAGCTGGGGAACCGTAGACTATATGCCATCAGCATTGATTCCTCGTAAATCAATAGACTACCTCATACTCAACATGGCAAACCTATCCTTCTCACACTCATTCGATGACTCAAACGCTGCAATTCCTCTCTCTACAAGCCCCAAAACACCACCACCATCCGCACTCATCTCATGCTCCAACGTAATCTGCACCACCGCATAGCTCTCCTCGGCCCATTTCTGCACGGGCTCTGGGTCAAGACTGGTATTCTTTGCTTGACATTCTGCATAGCTATACGGCCGGATGATTATTAGACCGGGTCCACGCCCGCATCGCGAAAGTGGGGGTTGGAGGAGAATGTTCTGTCCCAGAGATACCGGAGACGCGGAGGGGAGAGGTGGCGCTGCCATTTTATAAACTGGTTTCGTTTCCCTTTTATGATGGATTATTCAGACAGTTGTTCGTGTACGTACAGAGAAAATGTGAGGTCTCTCGGTTGGTTGCTGACGGTGTTTATTGTAAGCCGAGGTCGACCCCACTTGTTATCGCGGAGTTGATAATCGGGATTCAATTCTCTTTCTCTTTCTCTGAGTTCATGTTAGTATACTCCGTACTGTTACTTGCACTGCATTTCGCGGTGGACTTCACACAAATTACAAATCTATGACACCTTGTCTGAGGATGCCTCTTCTATGATTTAGGCAGTTATACTCAGTAGTACACGTACCAATATCCAACACCTCATTTCAACACATCCAACGGCCGCACCGCCGTAAAAGTCAAGAAAGGAGGACATTTCGAAAACGCATCCCAATCGACCTCACAATCCCCCAAAAGAGCCTCAGTAATAGAAATCCACCGAAAATCACTCAACCCAGCCAACAAAGCCGATTTCTCATACAACACACTCGGCAAATAATAATTCGTAAAAGAAAAAGGCTTCGACGTAAACAAAGTCGCCCTCACTTCCAACCCCCCATCCTCAATCGCACCCAGTACTTCCAATTCCTGCCCGAAACGCCGCCCCGTAGGAAACGCAGCAGGGTTATCCAGTAGATGAAGGTTCGTAGTAATCCCAATAACCTTCCCACCGGGCTTCAGGCTGTTATAGACATTGCGCCACATGCCTACAAGCTCGGACTCGTTTCGGGCATAGTTCAGTAACCATGGTGCGAGGATGATGTCGAATTGACCGATGTTGAAATTGAAGGGCTGGATGCAATCTGCGATGTGGAATTCCATTCGCTTATCCCCTTTTGCGTTGGCGCGTGCCGCGTGGACCATTGTTGGGGAGATGTCGACCCCCGTGGCGTGGCGGGCGCCCCATGAGATGGCTTTTCGGCAGTAGAAGCCGGGTCCACAGGCTAGTTCGAGGACGGTGAGTCCTTTGATGTCGCCGATTAGGGCTTGGATGGCTGCTAGTTGGAGTTTGCCGGTGGCGAGTTGGGAAACGTCGTTGTAGGAAGCGCCGATTGTGTCGTATTTTTGGATTGCCATTTTTGTGGTTACCTTCTGGTGGGGTTAGTCAATGTTGGGTTATGAGTATCATAAGAAGTTTCAGGATATATGTAAATACGGTTGATTTGAGAAAGTGTGCTTGGCAAAGCGGGCACTTTCGTGCATCATTTGGATATATTAAATTGCTCTGTCGGCGCTCTCCGAATGGCAGGTGTTTCGGCAGTTCCTTGTCGCTTTTGTAGCTTGTACGTAATATTCCATGCATATTAAGGAGTGAATTTTATCTTGTTTTATTTTTCACTTCTGGTAATACTTATTCTCTGTATGTGTTTCTCGTCTCCTTGTTGCGTATGCTTTACGAGTGACCGACTTCGCGATATGGTTTGTGACAGAGTCAAGTTAGGGTTAGTTGCAGACTTTACAGTTTAGCTTTGTGTAGACCGTTATAGACTTTCAAAAAGGTACTAAAAGGGACAGTTATTACTATTGCGTAATAATTGCCCAGGATTCATACAAGCTAGATCGATAAAGTAATTAATATTGGTTTCTATCAGAAACCCCGCAGATCAGCCGACTTTCCCCGCCTGGTCTGGGCTCTGAGATATGCATTGCAGAGCCGAGGCATAGACTAGCAAACAAGAGAATCATGCTAAGAAATCAATGATAGCATAGTGTTGGTTCAATGCGTTCAAACTGAGTAATTTCCAACACTTGGCTGGATGAGTATGTCCCATTACTGCACCACCACTATTTTGCATTGACGTAGTATCGTAAGGAGGATTCACGCTATTGAATAAATGACAATGGGCCAGAGGGATCAAAGCACTAGCCAGTATTTTCCCTCCTGGTGGCTTTTTAAGTCTAGACCTAGTCATCTATTGTGGATGGACCAACCCTGATCTTAGCTCCAATACCGGGAATATCGATATAGATCTTATTCAATGTCGGTATCTCTCTGATAAAATCTTTCAGGTAGTCCTCCGTGAAATCATACTCAGACCTCCCGAATTCCCCGTTATAATTCAATGTCAAAAGCTCCAGTGTTGTGCTATGCTGTTGCTTTAGAGCCTCAAGGTGTTCCCCATGGGAAGCTCATGCGGATCACCCAGGCGGCCTCGATGAGGCTGTACTGCGAAATTGTAATTGAGCCAACTAAATTCTCTCAAAGGGTTCATATGTATGATAACCTCAGGAACAAAGACTGGAGGTCTAGCGCCCTGATAGAGCAGACGGTCAAGGACCAAGGACTGCAGGGAGGGTAGCTGCTGCTGAGAAAATGCGAATATGAGGTTTACCAGCAGTTGGCTTTCGCTTAACCTTTGGTGCACGAAACGCCCTGTCTCGATGACCTCTCTTCCCAAAAACGCGGCTCCTCCAGCACCTTTATCTGAACGGCTGCTTATGCGAAGACCTGAAACCTGAAGAATCCAGCTCAAGATGGCGAAGATTGCGGAACTTCTCCAGTCTTGGGTGGAAAGCTGGTTGTATCCTCCCTACGTAAATATAGGATGAGTAGTCCTCGAATTTCGTCGCAAGAGATAAAGTGAGTAGGCCATCGGGAAGACGCTCCAAAAGTGTCTGTGTACGTGCTACGAGTTGATCGCTGCGCCCATCGTCCTCATAGGACTGGCCCTTGTCATCCCAAGTTATATCATCGTCGCTGTCCAGCTTAATGGCAACAGTCCTTAATTTAGGCAGCAGGTTCGCTTGGTCCAGAGACTTCAGCAACGAATCCATTTGCCAGTGGTGGGGGCTCCAGAATTGTACATGCGAAAGGATGATTGCATGGGTGATGGTGCACAGTGTCTTGCAACTAAGGATGAGTGGCAAGGCAGTCCGGCTGACACTCTGTCCTGGAGGACGCTTCCTGCGTCTGCCAGGATACGCTTCCCAGACCTTGGGAACGCCAGTGGGCTTATGTTGTTCATCGAGGTCCAGGGCAATCTGAATAATCATTTCCAGAAGCTCAAGGGGCAGCGCTTCAATCATGCTTAGTGGCTTGAGTGAGTCTCTCTGTGTCAGATTGTCATGGCTAGACCTTTGCGAGTCTTCCTAGGCTGAGTTGCTATGCGCAACTGGTTCTGTTTTACGAGCCTTTGTGCACCGTAGACTTCCGCGGTTCCATGCGTAGGGGTCTGTTTTCCAGATTCGCGGGATTGATGCGAGCGGCCAGGATGAGGACGAGGCTCTTGCGTCAGACACTTTTTCCTTTGCTATCCGCCGCCTATTTCTCAGCCAATCATCTTGTTGTTCCTGACGCTGCCTCATTATTACACACACGGAATTGTACTTGCCATGTCACAATTTCTCAGTAGAGAAGAGAGTTGCTGTTGTGGTTGAAAAATTGGTATGGCATACGATTTATGAAGTTGCAAGGATTCAAGGTCTAAGAACACGATCGAGCAATTGTTACATCATGTGAGAGATGACTGATCGTGCAGGATCTTATCTGGTGGTGATCTGGTGAGTGAATGGTTTGTGGATAGGGTGAGAGGTAATGATAAGATAGTCCTTTGCAAGTTGGAACTGATGTGGACGTGCCTTGGAGAGAAGACTCAAAAGTACTGCATTATCGTCACGTCCATTGATATACTAAGTTAAACAACACCTGCAATCATGACCTTGAAAACATCCTGTCTCCCTGCCTTAACCAATTCAAATGCCTGTTCCGCCTCCTCAAACTTGAATCGATTTGTAACCAACCTCTTAACATCAATAATGCCTTTTCCAATCAGATCAATCGCAGCGGGATAACAGCCCGTCAAATACCGAATAGACCCTTTGACAACCAAGCCCCGAGTGCACACAGCAGTAATCGGGAAATTGATAACCTCCTTCCCCATACGTGCCTGAACAATTGTGCCTCCATGACGAGCAGCGAAAACGCCCATCTGCACACAGGGTTCCGCACCCGAGCATTCAAGCTCGACATCAGCTCCCTCACCCAGCCCACACTCTTCCTTCAGCTTCTGCGCCATCTTCTCTGCATGCGCAATGGGGTCAGCACCCGGCTCGGGCTTTTCAGGCATAAACACATGGTCAACACCATAGGACTTGGCGACCTCTAACTAGGACTGGACCACATCGACGGCGATAATGGTTTTCGCGCCATGCGCCTTCGCAACCGTCTGACAGAGCACACCGATCGGACCGCAGCCGAACACAAGCACTGTCTGGTGAGCGCGGAGGTCGGCCGTCTTGGCGATCGCAGCCGCTACGCTGACCGGGCTTGACCATGGCTGCTTCCTCCATGCTCATGTGGTCGGGCACTTTGTAGCAGAAGTCGGCGGTGTTGACGTAGTATTTCGCCAGGGTGCCATCCCATGGGGGAGTAGCGGCGAAGCTCATACCACCGCAGAGATGATAAGCACCGGAACGACATTGATTGCAGCAACGGCAGGGAACTCCAGGCTCCATTGCTACTCGGTCACCGGCTTTGAGGTGTGAGACGGCGACACCGACTTCCACGACTTTGCCTGAGGACTCGTGGCCTAGGACCATGGGGCCGGCTAGGACGTAGTCGCCGATTCGGCCTCTTTGCCAGCTTTAGTTCTTACTGTTAGTATATATCGTTTAGGTGTCGTCTGGGAGTGTGTGTAAAAGTGTGTAAAGGTGTATAGACAGGGCTATAGGAACATACTAGTGAACATCACTGCCGCAGATGCCAGTCTGCTTAACGTGCACGATAACATCGTCAGGATCCTTGAGAACAGGCTTAGGACGGTCTTCGATGACGACGTCTTTGACTTTGCGGAGGACAAATGAAGGGTTCTATGTCTGTTAGTCGTATACACGGTATAGTGAATATTTTCCTCGCAATGGCCTTCCTAAACGGCTTCCAGAAAGAACCCTACATTGGGTTAAAAGCGGCGTGGCTAACATTCTGGATTACCGTGGGCTCCTTTCCTGTCCAAGTCATGTTTTCAAAACGTGGCTAACTCCTTGTTTACTGAGCAGGTTGCCTGTGCCACAGACATGAGTTTGTTTGGATATGATCAGGGTCTTTTCAGTATGCTTATCCCAAGCCCCTGACCCCTGAGAGGGCTGCGTATGATACTAACAATGATCTTCGAAAGGCGGCGCTGGGGTTACGGAAGACTTCTTGGTGGTTCACGATCTGGTCGGAACGTCAAAGACTAAGACGCTCTCCACTGTCACTGCCATCCACGACGTTGGGTGTTTCTTCGGCGCACTCGTGGCTTTCGGCATTGGGGAGCGCCTGGGTCGAAAGAAGTCAATCCTACTAGGAACCACCCTCATGGCTATCGGCACCCTCAAGTGCACATCTTACAGTCTTCCACAAATATTCATCGGTCGAGTAATTCTGGGGTATGTTTCCGAAATCAGTGGTTTCTTACTTCGATTCCTTTCCAGGACTAAGGTGAGGCCAGTTTCGAAAATGGCATCAATACATCAACAGCGTCAATCTGGCAAACAGAGACTTCCTCACCAAAATGGAGAGGGAAGCTCGTTTTCTTAGAAATGGTCATGAACATCCTTGGCTTTTCCGTGGTCAACTGGATCAACTACGGTCTTTCATTTGCCGGTGGTGCGGTGGCCTGGCGGTTTCCGATCGCTTTACAGTTCATGTTCATCTTCGTTCTCTTTGCAACTGTCCCATGGCTTCCCGAGTCGCCGAGGTACGTTGTCTGCCCTTGTTTAGACCTATAGATGTGTCTCCAATCACTGACTTACTATGTCACCCTAAACGCAGATGGCTCATGCAAAAAGGATACGAAAAGGAAGCCATCGAAATCCTATCATGCATTGAAGACAAGCCCATCGACGACCCCTACGTTGTGGCACAGAAAAACGAAATCGAATACACGATCTACTACGAAAGAGAGAATGCCATCCGATGGCGCGACATCCTTCTACGCAGAAAGACCGACAGCACAGATTCCAAAAGCTTGCGACGACTGATCCTTGGCGCTGGCACACAATTCATGCAACAATTCGAAGGTATCAATATAATGTCTTACTATCTGCCCATTGTCCTCATGAAATTTGTGGGGCTTTCTGATTCGATGGTACGGCTTCTTACGGCAGTCAATTCTGTCACCTATCTTATTTGCACCTGCTGTGCCGTAGGGCTGATTGAGAGAATGGGACGCCGCGGCTTGATAATGCTGTCTACCGCAGGCCAGTTCTTTGCTTTCCTGATCATTACGATTCTGCTGCGTTATGCGGAGGCCAATGCTGGTACTGTCTAAGGACAACGATTTGGTTCCGCCTCTATTGTGTTCTTTTTCCTATTCTATATTTTCTTTGGTCTTGGCATGCTCGAGATCCCGTGGCTTTATCCTACAGAGCTCAACTCCCTCCAAATGCGGAACAAGGGAGCTGCCGTGGCGACGGCAACCAACTGGTATTCAAATTCGATTATATATATTCTGTTCCGACAATCATGCTGACTTGTCCAGAATGAAAAACTTTGTCATTGTGGAGATCACCCCTATTGGAATTAAAAACATCGGTTGGAAGTTTTGGATAGTCTGGACAGTGTTCAACGCCGCGTTCTTGCCAGTCATCTATTTCTTTTATCCAGAAAGAGATGTTGTCTCTGCTTTTATTCTTTCCTGAGGAAATACTTACCTTGAGTTTGTTCTAGCCAACCGCACCCTAGAAGACATTGATGCATGCGTACTACCGTTCCAACCCGTCGTTGATCGTCATCAAGGATCCGGATGCCATCTCCGTCAAACGCCCGTTGAAGTACATTGAGCACGAAGACCACGAGATGAAAAAGATTGGTGAAATCAGGACGAAGAAGGTCGATGATCTTATGGTGGAACATGTGGGATAAATGAAACTGTCGGAGTGTTGGTTATATGGCGCAGCATGAAGGGGTGAAGGGATTGACGATGTCGTGATATACCTTGAGATATAGGTAGTAAGCGGATCACTTCTTATTCAAGCCCTCTGATTACAACTACATCGTAAAGAAAAATTGTACGGCCAAGACTACACTGGTTATATCGGAAACAGCGAACCTACATTTTGGGATCTGATTCAATATGTTTATGCCCTTGCAATAGTAATATCAAAGAAGGCCTGGCTCCACATTCCCACGACGAGCCGCAGGAGGTCCGCGGAAATTGATTCCGCAGAATTATTCCAATCACGGTTTCTAATATCAGTCTGTTATCTTCCGATCTTTTCGAGATTTAGGGCTAGCTAATGCCGTGGCCCAGTTCCTCGAGACTTAGGTCTCATCGTACAATCGACCGAGGGATTTTAGAACACTCCTTTTAGTGTCCAAGATAGCGGTTTAGTATTTAAACTATAGTCTACTATGACTTGAGTAACCTGGATAAGGTTGATCAGATGCGTGATTATGCACAAAAGATGAAGTTCGCACTCGCGTAGACATGACCTATTATGGAGAAAAGAGTTCACGGCCTACCTGTGGGATTCTCCCGCTCCTTAAAAAAAAAAAAAAAGAAAGAAAGAAAGAAAAAAAAAGAAAAAAAAAGAAAAATCAAATTAAAAAGCTGCACAGTGCTCTCTCCAATTAATAATCGATTATCCTAAGAAACCACTGGTCGCAGTGGTACCCATTTTCAAGGCATAAGCAAGCCAGGTGTGGGGCAGTCCGTGCAAATTAAATCCATGCAAAGCTCCACTTCAGTCGTCTATCTAATTTAGAACAATCCTGGTGGAAAGATAGCCAGGCACCATAATGAAGATTTTCTGAATCTTTCCTTCATCTAGTTCACCAGAGGAAGGTGGTCTTGCTACAAGTCGTTGTGAAAAGACAACAGAGGGAAAACAAGGAATGTTATACCGAAGGGCATTAGTTGAACAAGTGACGATATTTCGAGTTAGGGCTTTAGAGTTTGCCGTTCGATTTGCCACATCGCAAGTATGACGGAAGATCTTCGGCGGTACCATAAAATCAAGTGAGAGATTTACGGCTATTGTGCGAGAGAAGAGGAAACCTGCAGTGGAAAGCGTGTAGTTATGCTACAATCTACAGTGTAGACAGGGTTACGACCCTAGAATGGTGGGTGGATTAATATAGAAATAACGCACTAGCTCAACGAGCGATCAATGCCTTTCATAGTAGCAGTTGTTAGGCAGCCTTAGAAAATGCAAAACAAAAGGGGCAGAGAAGTGGAAATGCAATCAGATGAACTGATTATCGAGAAAAGTCTACGGAAAAGTGCTTCGAAGCCAGTGGCGGATGTAGTTCGTCATAGACATACCGTTCGGATAAAAGAGCCGGCCGGAAGCTCATATTGTTGCCGTGGTCGATTGCAAGGTTAACGACAGTTTTCACGAATATGCTCCGGAGTGTGGTTGCTTTGAAAATGAGAATTTCCTGGATGGATGAGTCTCATATTGAAAAGCCACTGCGTCAAGATTTCGCGGATGTGTCGAGAACGTTGCATTAGTCGTACTCCACCCAAGGCATCGTGGAGCTATAGCCGTGGGTCTTCCAGCGCTTTGGCCTGTCACAGAACTCGAAACTCTTCACCGGCCCCAAGAATGGATTTGCCATCGAATCGACCGAGGGTTCCGTACTCCATAATGACGAAATCCTCGGTCGGCTTTCATGCTTTTCACTTGTCTGTTCGGCATGCCGAAACGGAATCCTCGGGGGTCCAGTCTAGGAACGCCCGGAATTAACTTTCTCATCTGAACGAATTTTCAGCTCTTCAAATGTAGAAATCGGCGGTGCAGTTTCCTGTTCCTTTTCTATTCCCTTTCCATGAGACGGTCGGATTGGTTCGTAATCCACTGACTCCAGCGCCTTTCTGTTGACTGTCTCTTACAATGGCCGATCAATCCGCCAACAACGCCCCGCATAGTGAGTCCAGTAATTCTTTTCTGGACAGGTTAGGACCTGAATAATTGCTGTGTGTTTATCACGGTCGGGCTGACACCTCACTAGGCTAAAGGGCTTCTTCGGCTTTGATAACGATGTCGACCCCGATGAACTGCGTAACAGCAAGGACATCGAAATCCACTCTTGGAACGGTCCAAACGACCCTGAGAACCCGTACGTAGTCATCCTGTCTGTCAGGATGGTCGCATTCGTACTTACTGACCCTTCTTAGGTTCAACTGGAGTCTTAAGTACAAATGGCTTTTAACAGTCACTGTTTGCTTCATGTGAGATCCTATCGCTTCGCTTTGATTGATATGCGCTGACCCCTTGTAAAATAGCTCTATCTTGACTGGACTTCCAGCAGGAACCTATGGCTCTGGAAATGACTGGATGGAAGAGAAATTCCATGTTCAGAATTCTCCTTTTCCCAACCTCTACTGGGCAACGACGTCCTGGAATATGGGCGCTGCCTTCTGGCCGTTGATCTTCGTGCCTCTCACTGAGTCTTCTGGTCGTATGCCTGGGTACTTTGTAGCCTATGTGATCCTGGTGATTTCCTTATTCCCATCGGCATTCGCGAATAACTTCGCCACGCTGGTTGTCACTCGCTTCTTTGGTGGCGGTGCCTCCTCGGTCTCCATCAACATTGTCGGAGGAAGCATCAGTGACGTTTGGTTGGGAGAGAAGGCTCGCAGTCTGCCTATGTCATTGTTCGGCTTCACCAGTGTTGTAGGTATTGCACTGGGCCCCTTCATCGGTTCGGCCATTGTACAGATCCACAAGTCTGACCCTTGGCGTTGGTAAGCTATCTCATCTCTTCTTGTATCAAATACATGTCTCTGACAGCGCATGTTTCGCAGGATCTTCTACATTCAGATTATCTATAATGCCGCCCTCATCCCCGTGTTCTACCTGATCCTCAGCGAAACCCGCCCTGATGTAATCTTAAAGAAACGGGCCCGAAAGATCCGGAAGGAAACCGGCCGACCTGTCTATGCCCAAGCAGAGCTCAACAAAGTCAACACACTCAAGCTTCTGCAGATCTCCTTCCAACGTCCTACACGCATGCTCTTAACTGAGCCTGTCGTTATCTTCTTTACACTCTGGATCAGCTTTGCTTGGGGTATTTTGTATTTATTCTTCTCCAGTGTGGTCCAAACCTACAGCACCAATTATGGCTGGGGCGTTATGGCCACTGGTCTCGTTCAACTCGCTATCTCCGTGGGTGCGGTCATCGGTACAGCCATCAACCCTATCCAGGACTGGATCTATCTGAGTTCGGCCAGACGCAACTCCGAAAAGCCCGGCAAACCCATCCCCGAGGCTCGTCTTTACACCGCGATCCCCGGTAGCTTACTTTTCGCAGCTGGCCTGTTCTGGTACGGTTGGGCCAGTATGCCCGACGTGCACTGGATTGTACCCACTATCGGCATCACGGCTGCCGGTATCGGTATCTACTCCATCTATATGGCTGTGGTCAACTACCTTACCGACGCGTACGAGAAGTACGCCGCCTCGGCTTTGTCGGCTGCTTCGTTGGGTCGTAACTCGTTCGGTGCTTTCCTCCCTCTGGCTTCGCCTCAGCTGTTCTCGAATCTCGGCTTTGGATGGGCCGGTTCGTTATTGGGCTTTATCGGTATCGCGCTTTCGGTTGTCCCTGTTGTCTTGGTGTTGAAGGGTCCTCAGATCCGTAATAGTAGTCCTTTCATGCGTGAGTCTATGTGGACTTCGGATGAGGTTGATGAGGTGGATGAGCCCAGTGCGGAGAAGGTGCCTACTGCTGAGATCCCGTAAATGGTGGTTTATATTTTCCTTGAAATGCCGGCAAGAGGCAGCTTCTTTGGTTTCGGTCTTTGTTAAAGCAATTGCTTGCTCTTATATCACTCTTAATTGAGTTGAGTGTACATATTAAGCCTGCTTACATATTGGTTCATATGGGCTACAATGTCATATGAATACGTATATAAAAGAGTTTCTGGCATGCAGAATGCGTATAAACTTTTGCCCGAATTATTCATTTGGTTCTGGACTAAATACGAGAAAGGCAAACGGTCGTTATCCAAATAGTCAGGTGAGCTAGGTCTGCTTGGTACTGGACACCAAATCTCGAGCCAGCTTCGCTATACTGCTCCATTTTGCAGCAGTGTCGCTGTCCTTGAGTCGCTTTGCTGGTTCTGTGAAAAAGGTTTCGACCCCGAGCCTTGGATCTTATTGGACTTTCCTTGAGAATCGATTCGGCTGAAAGCTTCCTTCATTACATGGAAGTCTTTGACCACTTGCAAAGTCTTGTTGCTCGCGGACTATGATACTGTTCACTTTACACGAGTGCGGGGCTCGATTAATTGACCTCGCAGTTTCGGCGCGACAATGCCGTCATCTGGGATTTTCTCGAGAATCCAACAGCGAAAGCCGGTGTGGTGATCAGCTTGCAGGGCGCCATCTTGTTGAAGCGAAGAACCATGGATCCCTTCAAGGCGACCATTACGCTCAGTGCTCGCCTGGATACATTCATCACAATCAATACCTTTTTCAAGAAGGATCCCAAGGATGATGATGTCTGGTATGACCCTAAGGAGGCCCCTACAAACTCACTGAATCAGTATGACATCGACAACCTCGGAACACTGGATCTGAAGTCCCTCTCAGATGTAACGTTCCATACTCTACTAATGGACACGGTGAAGGAGGAGCGAATACATGGATAGAGATGACCGCTGGAGGGAGATGCAACATAACCATTGCATACTCACTCTTTCCGGGAAGAAGATAATTACACTGACCAATAACCGTTTAGCTGGGTAGGAGAGAGACAAACACCTCGCACGTCGTGCAATTACAAATGGGATATGCTATGTCTCCAAAGGTGGTTGGTGGTGGAAGTCTTGGGTGTAGAACAGGGTTACGATTGTTTGTTGTTGAAAGACATCTCGTCGCTGAAACAACTTGTGAAAGAGCGTTCTTCATGCCTAGTGGAAGATGTCCATTCTATTTTTGATAATTCTATTCCTTTGCTGAGCTTCGTTTAACCTTTTGTGTACTGTGTTTCACTACCAGTCTCCAACAGTTCCCAAAATAAAACCAAGACACTACATTTCCGCCAAACTATTAAGAGCGTCCCGATTATAGTGCTGCAAAGAGTCACAGTTAGACGTTGCCAAACAAACATGGACAAGTTGAGAGTTATCAGTAACCCACCAGAAACTGAGATACAAGCTGTCGAGTAAGAGATATCCATTCGCCTCTCCACAGATCAAGTGTCATTTCACTAACACACAGCCTCGTTTAGTGTTGTTGCTGTCCATGGCGTCGCCGGCTATAAGACTAGCACATGGGAGTCCTTAGATCCCGGCACCATAAGTTATGTCGAATGGTTCAGCGGCCGTTCCATTGTGCGGGTCTCAGTATATGAATACCATTTTATTAGCAAAGGGGCGAACGCTTTCACCAGACTTGGACTTCGAGCCGAGGCGCTTGAGATGCTTGAAGCCATTTCCAGGTTGCAAGGAGGAAAACAAACAAAAATTGTATTCGTCGGGCATGACATTGGCGGGATACTCATCAAAGAGGTGACTATGGCAAAGACCCTGTGTTGATCTGAGATCCGTACGCTAAGATAACCAAGGCACTCATCCAGGCCGCCTTTGGACATGATGCTGATGATCAACATAACGAGGGCGAACTTGAGAATGTCGAGGGCAAGGAGTACTCTTCCGACGATGGAGACCTCAAGGGAGATGACTAGGGGGCAATAAATCAGCTTGCACAGGGCATATGATAAAACTATTTACTTTTCCTAGGTCTCATACACCCGACGCTGGGGATAACATTCTAGTGCTAGTGGTTAACGTAAGAACAATCATTTGGGTACCATGAATCACCGACTATAGGCTCCCTCGAGATCGATTGGAAGACGGTAGTCTGGGGATGTTCCCAGTTACCCTTGACATACTTGGCACCGAAAAGCTTTGAGCCACATACTGTACATGTTTCTAAGACTGCCATACGCCCTCGTAACCCACAATGAAAACTCTCAATCCACATATAGAAATCCGTCCCTGGAGTTGGTAGAAATAGAGCTTCAAATGAGCAATTAAAGGGCCATTGATAGTACGGTCAACACATCAAGGCACCAAGGAAACGTGCTAAGGCAGTGGCAACACACGGGTATCATACATCGTAGTGACGGTTTATGTCCTCCCCAACAGGGCGTGACTACAAGATAGTCTCGCACCTTGTAGGGTCCAGATGTTCTTTCCAGTAAATTAGGTCTAATCACTTACCCTATCACCACTGCCTATTTAGGATAATAAGGCTATACATGTAGTGGATACTACTTTAACATGTTATTAGGGAGAGGGGTCTAACCTAGGAGCTATTGAGATACCTGAATACATACATGGAGGGACCTACATAAACTTTGTAAGTGGTGGTATTCCTCGGAGCACCTATATACCTATACTACACAGGGCCCTACTAGACTGAATACATTAGATATGATCAAGACAGTATATCCATAGTGAGATACACGACCAGCATACAGGACCACCCAGGATATACAGCACCATCAGCCAATCAGAATACAAGTCACCATAGCGCTCTACATGCATGTTGTTAGGGTTGATGGTGCTCTAAGCTTCTCTCCACCAGACATGTTACTACTAAAGACTCACTCAGGAAAAGCTCAGAAGTATAAGGAGCCTCGCCCATGAGACCTATTTACAGTGATTCAGTACTCACTAAGCACCACTGGTCTCTTAGCCAGTCAGCTTGTAGGGACCCGTCCTCCCACAATCCCACCGACCTCGGCTGGATGAGGGAGATATATCCAAACGTTCCCATGTCCGAATGTCATTTTGGGGGGAAGTGAATTTGTATGAGGCTCCTATACAAAGTGGGCCCCTTTTGTTTCTTCACTTTTCTGCCAAGTTTGATAGAGGATGGCATTGTAGTTCTTCGGAGTTTATGGACGTTTTCAATCCCACCTCAGATAAGACTAATCGTTCTTTACTACGGGGAATAACATACGTGTCCTCTGAATCCTCTTTCATTATTATTATTCGTCTTTCTCTTCTTCCTCCTTTTTTACTCCGTTTGTCTTTATCTCTTCTACAAGATTACTAGTTGTCCAATATCTGTTACCTCGACAGCTTGCTCGGAAGGACTGGTTTTCCTTCTCGTACCCCAGGCTTGGCGATGACAATCACTTACCCATTGTGGTCAGAAATTATTGGTTGTGGCTGAAGGATACTGAAAGGCTTGGGGAATCATTAAATTTCATTCAAATAAGTTGACACAGCATTGCTAAGGTGAAGAAAGTTATTTCCAGGGTACCTCCACGTCAGGTGTAGTGCTAGGACTAGAATGGTATGGTGGGGCCCGCCCCGATGATCATTGGTGGGCCCGAACACGGCGTACCGCTCAGCCTCTTTGCGACCCTCGTTATCACCATCTTTCATCATCTTCCTTCATCATCTTCAACTTTCGATTTCATCTATTATTTTATCATCCAAACTATCGGTCTTTCGTTTCGTATTCGTTTCACCTACTTTACTTAACGTGCTCTGGTCTAAATCTTGATTACTGTGCTCTCCATCTCTTCAGCCAGTAGCTGACACGATAAGGAGTCCGCAGCCATGGTTGTCTCGTCCCTTGTTCGCCGAGGCATGGAGCTGGCCTCCGACATGCCCATGAACTCCAAAAATCCTGAAGTACCTTCCATTCATCTGTCAGGATGGCTGGCTGGTCTTTTTGTCTTCTCTGTCCTAGCTTTCTTTTTTGTTGTCTTCTCGGTAAGGTCACTGTTCTTTGTCATGCTCCTATTTTAGTGGGTTGTGCTCCTCGAGATGTCCTACGGTCGCTAATACCATCTCTAGATCGAATACACCTATGGAATGGTGGTTGCAGCTCTCGCCGCTGTCGAGGAAACTAACCCCGATATCTATATCCGCGTGAAGACCGACTCCAATCCCGACAAAGATGTCGACGCGGCTGAGCCCGAGGCAGATATTCTTCGCCCTCAGCCTATCACTAGTAAACTGCGCACCACCATTAAACATCTCCGTGCACGCGCCGGCTTCTGGTCTCGTTTCCGCGGTTTCGGTCTGTTCTTCACATACTCTCTGGCCGAGGGGTTTCTCTTCTCGATTCTACCCGTGTCCATGACCAACTTTGCCGGGCAGCTGGTCGCCAGAATGATCATCGGCATGGCCCTGGCCAACCTGGAAATGACCTGGGTGCATATTGTGATATCTGAGCCCTCCCCCAAGCGCTTCTACCAGCGCATTCCCGGATTCAAGAGCTGGCTGAGGATTGCCCCTGTCGTTGCCTTTGAGCAAGGCGCTGTCTGTGCCGCTTTCTACATCCCCCTACTTATCGCCGGAGCTGCTGGAGCTCTGAGCGACTTGGTTGTTGATCCCAACGCTAACCTCCCACCGGCTGAGCTTGTGAGCCGCGCAGCCACGGTCATCGCCATCCCATCCCTGCTTGCTGGTCTCGTATCCATCCCCGTGCGGGCCGTTACGATTCGTGTTGCAGCCTCCATGCTTCCAAAGGAGGATGAAGCGATCATACCCTTTGACCGCTCCTTCGGCGGAAAGGTGGTTCCTGCCACTCTGGGCGGCAGCGGTAAGCTCAGCATCAAAGATGCATGGACGACCTTTGATGGACCTGCTCGCATTCGCTACCTGAAGGTGATTGGTAAGGTCTTTGCCATGGAGTTTGCCGCGACGATTCTCTTTTCATTTGTACTCGGATGCCAAGTCCACGCGGGGGCATTGGCATACGGTGTCCGGCGTAGCGAGGTCAGCGCTTAGCTGATCCACATATTTTAACGTACATGAGATTTTCTTTCCTATCTATCTTCTACTATTACCACTTCTTTCTTTTTCTCTCTTGTTTTGTTGTACAACTTGGACATACCTTTTCTTGGCGCTGCGTCATAACAGGTTTTTTATCCACTACGAAGCGTCGGCCCGAGTGACACTAGAGCCGGAAAAGTTTCGTTTCGGTTGTCCTGTTGACCTCTCCTATTGTGTCGATACATGCGCCCTGTAGCCCTTGGTTAGTTATGCCAAAAACGTACTTGTGTTTAGTGCATCTGAAATACTATGTTGAACCTACTCTACATTGTGCACAAGACCGTCGCTTACGTGGCTGTTCCATAAGTTCAGTATATGTACAGTATACTGTAACATGTAGGGTGCCTGAAAATTAACTCCCGATGCCTGACTAAGGCCATCCAACTGACCAATAGCCCCGCACCCCGCCCGACCAAACACACCGCCCTCAGTGGCCATCCTTTCACCACTTCTCTCGTCACTGATAATCTTTTTTACCCTTTCTTCCTCCTGGGTACCTTTGGAGAGTTGTCCTCTTCTTGAACCGCCATATTAATTGTATGCGCTCCTAGGGTCTCGTCAGGCGCCTGATTCCTTCATCCCGCTCCTCTTTCTCGCCCCGCGCTACCACTCCCGAGACCAGATTTCCACCACTATGGCTACATCACCAGCAGGTCGTATGTTGGTGAGACAGCTGCAACAGATGCAGTCTGCTAAAGACCTTCCTGGCATTAGCTGTGGGCTCGTCGATGAAAATAACGTGTTTGAGTGGGAGGTCATGCTCATGATCTCAGACGATGTCAAGTTGTACGGTGGTAAGTTACATTCTATTTGACTTCCGAAAAGATTCGATAATTCGGCAGTATATATCTATATCCTCAGACACTTACTGATCGACTTTGATTTTTTAACAGGTGGCTTTTTCCGTGCTCGGCTCTCCTTTCCTCCCGAATACCCACATATGCCACCGAAGATGAAGTTTGAAACGCCACTTTTCCACCCGAACAGTATGAATTTCTCCCCTCTTTCCCCGCTCTGCCTTGTCTATCCCGAGCCAGACGCTGATGATTTATAGTTTACCCCAACGGCGACGTCTGCATTTCCATTCTGCACCCACCTGAGGAAGACAAGTACGGTTACGAGTCTGCTGCAGAGCGCTGGTCCCCCGTCCAGACCCCGGAAACAATCCTGCTATCTGTGATCTCCATGCTCTCGAGTCCGAATGATGAAAGCCCCGCCAACGTTGAAGCTGCCCGCCTATGGAGAGAAGACCCCAAAGAGTTCAAGAAGAAAGTTCGCAAGTGTGTCCGAGACAGCCTGGGTGAGGAATAAAGCGCTCTTGATTCATGACGAGATTTATGCGTGACTGGTGTTGTTGGCCATTGGGTTGAAAGGCTCGAACATATTTTTTTTTCTTTTGTTTTCCCTTCGCATGATAGACTATTTAGTCTATCGAAGAGCGCCAGCTTTTGTCTCCGCGAATTTTTATCTTCCATTTCTCTAAGTTCTGTCTCCCCTGGAGTTACGTGATATCGGCCCGGAGTTGAAATTTGGACTTCTTGTTTTGCATTGCCGTTGATTCATACTTCTCCGACTATACTGCAGCCTAGCGCTGCCGACATATGTTCAGTTTCTGAACGAAATGAATATATCTATCTGCATCTATCTTAAATATTCGCTTCTGTTGTCATACATGGGGTATCTTTAGTCGTATATGATGAGTATATCAGGCAGCTTCGATGTTCTTGTTACCCTTCCTCAATGATGGGAGGAAGAGTCCAGGATGAAAAACGGTCAGGGCCAATACCGCCAAGGCAACCATCCTATTGAGATTAGCAAATCTGCATGATCAGGAGACTTCCACGGGGGTACTCACATTCCATCCAAGACCAGGAACTCGTCCTCCTTTTGCATCAAGGGGTTTCCCCATCCGCCTGCCATCTCCGGGATACTGCAGATTACGTCAGTAAAGGTGATCCCCATCGCCCCTGAGAGACTTACCGATAGATACACCGAATGAGAACAGTGAGGTAGGCGAAGATATCTGCGAAAACCACCAACTTGATCCGTCCATTCCCCCCGTCTCGTGCCTTCTCTCCCGAGCTAGACCGAAGATAACGGATGAAAAAGTCCAAGGCCAATAGCCCACAAACGGACATGGTCGCGACCTGGAATGCTATACCCGTGATGATAATATCATTCCCCGCATTGAGAAGATCCACTTGCTCACTCCCAGCAGCAGCTGCCACACCACCACCGGCAGCCTGCAAAATCAGAGACCCAATGTCACAGCCGATGAAAATCCAGGTGAACAATTTCGGTTTGAGGCGCGAGTGTTCCGGTCCCAGTGAAAGGATGATGTGCTTCAGAGTGAGATAGATGCCCGCAGCGATGAACGTTGGCCCGAGGATGATCGCCACAATTTGTAACTTGAATGCGCCGCCGTCCCAAGGGTTCTTATTCATCAGTACTCGACCGATATAGCCCGCCATCTCGAGGAGCGTGCCGACCACCAGTGCCACCATCAGTGTCCACGAGCGAAAGTAGATGCCGAAACCGAGTTGAAATACGCCGCAAAGGCCATAGAAGACCGAGAAGAAGATGTTGCCGCCATAGTTGGGATAGTAGCCGTATGTTGTAGCTTCGACGGGGCACAGGGGCGTGACTTCTGTACAGGTTTGATAGCTGGCCATGTTACTTAAGGGTTCGAAATTATTATATGTGTATATAAGAGAAGAGAAAAGAAAACGAGCCGAAAAAGAATGACAGTCGCTAGAAACGAAGGAATATCAGAACAGATTTATATGGCTTGTAGTCTATCAAGACAAAGGATCAGGGAGAGAAGAGACCGTTGAGACAACTCCATGGCTGGCACCTCGTATATATTTGATGTAATATTTTAGAGTCCCGGTTCTCTTCCCCGATTGCCATGACTCGAGTGGATCCTATCGGCAAATTTCCTGCGTCTTGTAGGAGAATATTATGCTTTGGAGTACCTGATTGGATCGCATTCGCTCTCGCTCTCGCATTCGTTTTCGCAGCCCCACTCGGCCTTCTAAAATTTGATCGTGGGCCCTGACTGATTCGTTGATCCGTAAGCTCTGTTACTCGAAGGAACACCGAGATAACCACTTGGCACCACGCTGACATATTTGTTCATCTCTGTAGACCGTGCTTACTTCCCAAAATACCCGATAAACCTCTATACGTACGTAGTTGAGCCGCAATCCAGAAAGAAAAGGAAGATGTACTGTGTACACTGTACTGTACTGCGAACGAGACAAGGCACTATGGAGTAGCGGCCGCAGTGGGGAGCCAAGACCCCACTGCGTCACTGCCTCATTTGAGCGTTGAACGTTCAATAAACCTATTCTTTCAAGAAAAGGAGAGCAGCAGTCTTTATCCTCACCGAGATTTAATACCCAGCTCGTCTGCCCGGAACCACGTGACATCATTTGACTCCCACGGGATTTTTCCCACGTGTCCCCACGTGTTCTCCACGTGGTTCGCAGTCACAGGAAATCTCCTAGTGTCAAATGTACTTTTTTGCTCTTGTGGATTGACCATGCCACGGAGGGCCCATACGAAATCGCGCAATGGCTGTGATCAATGCAAGAAGAGGAGAGTAAAGGTAGGTAGCTTTTTCTCGGTCGATCCACCGTGTTACCAATCCTACCATGATCTGTAACTGAACATACTTCCAACTCCTCCCTGGCGCTTTTATCAATCTATAGCCAATCATATTTCCATCATGATTAGATAAGGAAGCTTAAGCTCCAATTTGTCTTCTTTCTATACTGTTTACACCCGTCCTTTCTCTTAACATCATACAGTGCGATGAAAAGGGCCCGCCATGTTCAAATTGCGTCACCAGAGAACTTGGGTGCTCTTACTTGAACACTCCCGCAGCACGCAGCATAGCCAGTTCTTCCTCTGCGAGTCCGAACTCCATTCATCCCGGACAGGGCCAGACCTCGGATGGAGGCGGTCACCCCTTCGCTGGCGTCGCGGCTAGCGTTCCATTTACCTATTCTCGCAAGCGGGAACTAGAGCTTATGCATAAGTTCACCATTGATACATATCGGAGTCTCTGCAACAAGGAGTCAGACCACTATGTATGGCAGATTGTAATGCCACGCAAAGCTCTGGAGCATGACTTTCTCATGAGTGGAATTCTAGCAGTAGCCTCCCTGCACACGGCCTCGGCTTTAGAACCTCCAGAAGCTTTGTCATATATTGATACGGCCCTCGAATACCATAACCAGGGGCTTGCACCCTTCCGACACGCAATTACCAATCTAACCCCATTCAACTGTGACGCCGTCTTTGGCCATTCCGTCATCACCATCATGATCTGCATCGCTCTTCCCCGTTTACCAGGCTCCAGAGGCGAAAGCTCTAGCATGACCGAGAACCTCATATTCATATTTGAGTTACTAAAAGGCGTGACCAAGATTTTCACCATCACGCGGTCCTGGCTGGAAAATAACCTATTTGCTTCCAAGAACGGCTTCTATGAGAAATCTGTTACCCCACTAGATGCTGGAACTGAGGCTGCTTTGACCCGTCTAGCCGATCTAAATGATACACTCCTGTCTAGCGTTGAACCAGGCCAACACAGTATCATCAAAGATGCCATCTCTCATCTTCGTCGCTGCTTTGCTCGCTATGCTCATGAACAGGATGCAGCGTCAGTTCTGTCCTGGCTTGCGGGCGTCGATAAGGAGTTTGTTCATGTTGTTTGTCGTCGCCAGCCGCTTGCTTTGCTTGTCCTCATGCATTGGGGTGTTCTACTAGCTGAGCTTGATGGGAAAACATGGTGGGCTAGGAAGTCTGGCTCGGCCCTCGTCTCTGAGATATTGATTGCTCTGCAGGGGGGTGATGCCCGGTGGGAAGAGGCGGTGTTATGGCCGAAACAGAAACTGGGTCTTTAAAGTGGCCTCCAGGAACTGGTCAGAAGCCATTTTCCCAGCTCTTACGACGGGCGAGTGTCACTTTAGCCGGATGCCCCATGGAAATTGCATTTACGGCAAAAGCTCCCTTTACGTGGTATGGTCTCCTGGGTTTGTTCACAGGGAGAGGGCATCATCGTTCTCGCCATCAGAGGGCTTCTTGAACTAAAACACGAGAGAGAAACTCCACCCCTGGAATCTCGAGCCCAGCAACATTTCAGAACAGAAAATTCCACAACGAAATATAAACCATGAACTAGCCTACGCTAGTAATTATTCATTTAATATCCAGTGGTGATGACAATAAAGGGATGGTCTGCAATGACGCGACACTAATGCACATATCGGCGGCATTAATGATGGCTGGCCCGGGTACCACCCACATACTAGCCTATTCCGATGCTATTAAAGTTTGGTTTATGCTGTCCATTTCCCTTAAATCTGCGTGCCTGGATCCTAAACTACGCATAATGTAAAGCTCACAATTATATGGGTATCTTACCTTAACTGCGGTTCAGGTAGATGAGCTCCGGTCGATTTTGTCCGTTATTACGGTCCTTCCAGAGTCGAGTCTCAACAACAGAGAATGTAAGGAAGCAAAGGCAATGGGAAAACAATTATCGTTTCGACGGATTCAAGACAGACAAAGCTGGTCTACGATGTGTGATGCGCATAAATCTCTGTTACTCGGGATTGGATTCGACACCTGAGGCTTGAACTAAAGCGGAGAATGAGTTAGCCGTAACCTTTGAAGGTATAAGACTTATTGCGTGATCGTTAGAGCCTTTCCTCTAGAGTCCAAATGTACGAGGGTTCCTTCTCAAGTTCTTGTCCGCTAAGGGATGTTCGAGGCGAGGCGGTGGGGAGAGTCTTAGGAAGCTTAGCCTTTAGGGTTGAAGATCCGCCTCCACGTCCCGGTTAATCTTAACCGTAGCGGACGCTGCTCTCTTGGCAGTGGGGGAAGTGCTGCGGAGTTGATACGATGACAAAGAGGTTTCAACCTATTTGAACACCTTCGTGTGGCACCTTCCTTCTCCAAAAGAAACACACATCTCGATTCTTTGAGGAAGGGCAAACACCGCACTCAGACCACTATCTATACACATTGTCTTCTTTTGCCGTGTTGAGCATTTGGATCCAATTCACAATGACTCTGTCAATGCATCCATTCGATCCTCTGACACCCAGAGAGATCTCCAAGGTAGGATTTTCACATTAAATAGGAGAGCATTGTTGACCGAGAGCAGGCTGCAACTATTACACGCTCTGCGCTACCTGGAGAGAGCCCCATCTTTCGGGTGATAACGCTGAAGGAGCCCCCCAAGCAGGACACGATTCACTTTCTAGACAGGGAGCACTCTGGGCAGCCGCTAGATGTACGCCCTACTCGGGTAGCTCGCGTACAAGTTATTACCCGCAGCGAATCTAAGAACAAACTCACTGAGCTGCTGATCGATCTTGACCATGCGGCAGTTGTCAAACAAGAACATCTCGCAGGGAAGCATTCTTATATTGACTCTGAGTACATGAAGTCAGTTGAGCAAGCCTGCTTGGCCGATGCAAGGATCCAAGAGGAGATTAAGAAGCTCAAGCTGCCCACAGGAGCAACAGTGATTGTCGAACCGTGGGCGTACGCTACCGATGGTATGAACGACATGTCCGAGCGTTTATCGATGGTGAGTATACTCCTCTGTAGTTAGGTGCCTGGCTGAGATTCAAAAACTAACAAATTCATATAACAGTGTTGGTTCTATATGCGCTTGCTCGACAATCCCGATGCCAACTACTATGCCTACCCGCTGGATTTATGCGCAGAAGTCTCCGAACAGCTTCAAGTGACCAAGATATATCAGCTTCCATCATCGTCAGAGGAGCGTATCCACAACCACCCACAGCCATATGACCAGCGCAAGGTTCATTCCACCGAGGCAAGCGAATACCACCCAAGCCTACGACCACCGCCGCGGAACACCACAAAACCATACCAGGTGGTCCAGCCCGAAGGCCCCTCATTCAACGTCGAGGGCAATGTTGTGACCTGGGAGAAATGGCGCATGCATGTAGGGTTCAACTACCGTGAAGGCTTGACCCTGCATGATATCCGCTACGACGGCCGTAGTCTCTTCTACCGTCTATCCCTAGCTGAAATGTTCGTGCCCTACGGAGACCCCCGCGCCCCATATCCTCGCAAGGCGGCCTTCGATCTAGGAAATGACGGTGCCGGCATCAACGCCAATAACCTACGTCTAGGCTGTGACTGCCTAGGTTTAATTAAATACTTCGACGGCTGGCACAACACCAACTCAGGAGAACCACTGAAACTCCCCAACGTCATCTGCTGCCACGAACAAGACGACGGGATCCTCTGGAAACACACCAACTTCCGCACACAAAATGCAGTAGTCACCCGCGCCCGCGTTCTAGTCCTCCAAACAATCATCACAGTCAGCAACTACGAATACATCTTCGCCTTCTACTTCGGCCAAGACGCCTCAATCCACTACGAAGTCCGCGCGACAGGTATCCTCTCCACCTGCCCCATCAACATCGGCCACAAAGTCCCCTACGGCACCATCGTCGCTCCAGGCGTCCTAGCCCCATATCACCAACATCTCTTCTGCCTCCGCATCGACCCAGCCCTAGACGGTCACTCCAATTCCCTCCAAATCGAAGAATCAATCCCCATCCCCCTAAGCGATCCCACAAACCCCAATCCCTTCGGAGTAGGCTACACAACAACCAGCAGGATAATCGAACACGAAGCAGGCCTCGACCTCGACTTCACAAAAAACCGCACCTTCAAAATCATCAACGAACACTCCACAAACCCAATCACAGGCACCCCAATCGCCTTCAAACTCCTCCCCTACTACTCCCAAATGCTTCTCGCGGACCCGTCCTCCTACCACGCGAAACGATCTGAATTCGCCTCCCACGCCGTCTGGGTTACCCGCTACCACGACGATGAACTCTTCCCTGCCGGCAGACATACCATGCAATCTGCCGGTGGCGAGGGGATCGCCTCCGTCATTGAATCCCGCCGCAGGCAGTCTAGTCCGCATTCAAGTGTCCGGAATCAGGATATTGTGGTCTGGCATACTTTCGGGTCTACGCATAATCCCCGTATCGAGGATTGGCCTGTCATGCCTGTGGATAAGATGGTGGTTGGGTTGAAGCCTGTGAACTTCTTTACGGGGAATCCGGCGTTGGATGTGGCTGTTTCGACGCAGGAGAGGAATAAGAGTGTTTTGTTTGAGGGGGTTGGGAAGGCTTCGTCGGGCGGAGGTGCTGCGTGTTGTAAATTGTAGATTCTTCTATTTGTTTGTGTGTGAATGGGTGGAGGGTATGTTGGGTGTTTGTTTTCTGGGGTTGTTTTGGTGGATTAGATGTTGTGGTTCTTTGTTGGCTGTTTTGACCCGCTTCTCGGTTTTGACGTTGTTAATGTTTTCAAGTGGTTGGGAATTAATCTCAATCTCTCGGACGAGGGATCATCATCTGCATGCCCGAGTATACGAAAGGGCAATGGGCAATTCAGAATATGCTTAGAGAAGACATAATGCATCAACGGCTTCATTGCAGATATACATCCAGCTATACTGTTATGATATGTACTACGTAACATCAGTCAAGACAATAGAAGAATAATCCAACTGCCACAGTCTATCGTGGGATTAGGAGCTCTTGTTCCCTCCACCTCCGCACCAGCATCGTCCGTCACCTTCTCGTTCTACTTGGACCAGAATATCCATGCCTTTTTCTCGGAGAAAATCGACGGTCCGTTGGCGCACGTCTTCAAGGTCGGAGCTGCGAGACGCGATGACATGGATTACGCCCAGAACATTGGGGTTGGACTTTTCGTGTGCGTGGTCGTGGTCGTGGCTGTGGGAGTGGGAATGGGAGTGCGAGTGGCTGTGGCTGTGGGAGTGGTTGTGATTGTGACTGTGGTCGTGACCATGACCATGACTGTGGTTATGACTGTGTTCATGACCGTGATCGTGGTCGTGATGGCTATGGTTATGGCTGTGGCTGTGGCTGTGGCTGTGGCTGCAGCCGTGGTCGTGGTCCGATTTTGCCGTATCGTCGAGCCAGAATTTGGGAACGGTATACCCTACAACACCCCGCAAGGTGCTAACGCCAGCTAGCGTCTCGCGAACATTATATTCGACGTCGGCCGGAAGTGTGAGGAGCAGTTTCTTGGCCGTGCTGCTGACTAGCGGCACTGCAGAGGCAAAAATCAAGATGGCAATCATGCAGGACGCGATGGGGTCGTACCCTGACCAGCCAGAGTAGTGTACGAGAATGGTCGATATCACAACGGCGACGGAGCCAAGGGTATCGGCGAGAATGTGGAGAAAGATCCCGTGCATGTTCTCATTGTCATGCGAATGATCATGGCCATGGTCATGTCTGTGGTGCGCATGGTCGAATGCCATGATACCCACAAGATTCACGGCGAGGCCGGCAGCACTGACCACCAAGAGCTCTCCGATACGGTGCATCTGGCTGCCCGATGATAACCTTTCCACCGCTTCGTAGATGATCTCGATACTGATGATCCTAGAAACAAAGTCAGCGATACAATCTGATAACGAGCGGATGGCCACTCACATGAGGAAAACGCCGTTAGCAAACCCAGACAGTGTGTCTACTTTGCCATATCCATAAGGGAATCTTGCGCTGGGTGGCCATTTACTCATAACGGCGGCGCAGAGGCCAACAACAAGCGCGAGACAGTCAAAGAACATATGGATGCTATCACTGAGGAGTCCCAGCGACCCTGTGAGAAATCCGTAGGATAGCTGCACGAGCATGAACGCAAAATTGAGACTAGTAAGGTTAGCAACAATGAAGTAGATGAGAAACAGCGATCTTACGTCATGAAATAGAAGATGCGACGAGAGTCACTCTCTTTGAGAATGCTATACAGTAGAGGATACGGTTCACTATAGCGGAGGATAAGCTTCGTGATGTTGGACGCATCATCAATGGAATGAGTGTGGTGATGGTGATGATGGTTATGGGCTTGCATCACCAAGCGCAACTGTCTATCCTCAAACCTAGAGGCGAGAACCGCGATCCCAGCAAGTACTCCTCTAAAGACGAAGACCACATAAACACCGTCGCGCGGTAGTAGTGCGCATAGCAGGGCGGCGCCACCAGTTGCAATAGCAAGACCAATCTTGTGCGGCGAGCGTAAGTTTGCCGGCGCCACATACATTAAGCATGTTGCAAAACCACCGGCAGCTGCCACTACATACATTATATCCGAGAAATCGAATGATAAGCCCCCGACAACAGCCGTGCCAACTACTAGGAGCAACCCAAGAAGAGCAGTGAGCATGGGATCGCTGGGCGAAACACCAGATGATTCCGCTCTCGAAAGCTTCTCCTGGGCTACTGCTGGGTCATAGGCAGGGTCAAATGTAAAGGCCAGGAAAGGCGGGCGAATGACAAAAACCGAGGCAAGCAATGATACATAGCCCAAAAAGGGCTCTGAATCCCAAGCAGTATTCATTCCATAGAAGCTCAACACGACCACAGTCGCGATGACACCAATTGTCAGTTTCTTTTGACTCAGCCGTCCTTTGCTGTCTTGAAAATCATAGCCACGCGCAATTGTCGGTACCCCGGACGACATTGCCAGAGTAAGCACAAATGCGACAAGGAATCCCCCCACCTTAAGCGCCGCATAGATGGGTAGTGCAATTGAGCTCATTTGCGCAAAGGAAGCAGTAACGGTTGTCGGATGGAGTTTGGGTAATGCGACTAGTGAGTCACGCCTATCCCGTTGGGCTACTCGAAGTAACTGCCCCCCTCCCAATATAATCATTGTTATGGCCGTCAAGATACATGTCCTCAATGGAATGTGGTCTAAATGCCCTGTGCCTGAAGGTGCGAAACTTTCATTATCAATTGCCGGTTGCGACTCCGTCCATTGTGCATGGTGTGTATAATACCACGAAATGGCAATCCATGGCGAAGCTATCAGGGCTCCGGCGAACATTTCATGACTAAACGGCCGTTAACTAGTGATACCAACCCAGGATATGGACGTACTCACGTCCTCAATGACTCGGGGTTGGACGATACGATAGGCGTATCTGGCACCAGCCCCGTTACGCTACCAGAATGGCTATGTTTCGATATGTGTGTGTGAAGACCATTGGCGTGGTCGAATTTTCCCCACGGTTCGCCATGACTTGAAGAGTGTGAGTGCGAATGTTGATGTCCATGCGACGAGCTCGATGCATTCCCGTTGACGTCTGTCGGTCCAGTCAATGGTTGAGACGATTGTTGAGTGGAAGCTGCATCAGACGCAGAATAGGAGATCGGCCCCTGCGACCAGCGTTTGGAGCGTGAATGACCACGGCTAGGAGTGGGCTTATAATGACCCTGTGTCGACAATGTGGGAGAAATTGTATCCACACTGGACACAGGAGCGCCCGTTGACATGGTCTCGGTGTGCGACACCTACGTCGCAGAGAATCGGTTCGGCGACAATCAAGCAGACAGGAGGCGGAGAGGCCGAGGTTGAGAAGAGCAATCAAGGAATGGGGGCGTTCTGGGAGCTTTAGCAGCTCAAAGAAGATATTCAACCGGGCGATTGAGGCAAGGGACGCGGCATAGCGCCAGGGATAACAAGTAGACTTGATGCAGAAGCAAGCTTGGTGAACAATGGGAGTGGCAATGGGGAACCTCCAGATGCGATCTGCAAGCGATAACAACGGGCCACGTGATCGTGCTCCTCGGTTTGTTATCTCCGCACCTCCAGATCAGAACTATCGACATGCGATTCATATGATGAAAATAGAAGAGATAGAATTGTAGTAAAATATAATAAATCGACTAAAATGTCCAGGATGAAGTGGGAATCTCAATCCAGTCGTTATCCAATAAGAAACTGTGTTGCTGACTCCTAATCTGGTAACCAACTGCATTGCAGGTTGATAATCCCTTGCCCTTGCAGCATAGCCGCGCGGTTGATATGATAGAGTGTGGGGGGAAGAGGACCGGGCCATGTTTACTCCGTCTAACAACCGATCGTCATCCTGCACCACCTTTACAGGATTAGAGCTCTTGCGGATCTTTCAAACACCTCGCTGGCATACAGTGAAAACCCTCCATGGTCTCAAGATAGTCAATTGTCCTCCTTTGCGCATTATGATTGATATCTAAACTATCTAATTCCCCCTACCCTTCCATCGCTCGCCATGATTGAGTCCGTCGTCAGCGTCGCTTTCTACATCTCCACCGCAGTCACCCTTTTCATACTTCTACTACCCTCACAATATGCGCCGAAACGCTCGACAGCGCAAGATGCCTCTACCGATCCCAAAACAACCGTACAAATTCTCGTCTTGGGAGACATCGGTCGCAGTCCGCGCATGCAGTACCATGCGCTGAGCATTGCCAAAGGCGGAGGTCAAGTGGAAATCATTGGTTATCATGGTACGCAGGAATTCCACTTCGTCGTCACCTACTTCGCTGGTGTTCTAACACTCTTCCATAGAGTCAGAAGTTCATCCCGATATCTCTTCCGACCCCAGAATCTCGATTGTCGCACTTCCCCCGCACCCAGCCTATCTTCAAACAAGCAACAAGCTTCTTTTCCTAGTATTTGGTCCGCTGAAGGTCCTCTTCCAGGTTGCTTGTTTGTGGTGGTCACTAGCCTATCGCACGCGACCTGTGAAGTGGCTCCTTGTTCAGGTTGGTCCCCGATTTCGCATGACTTCCAACGCAACCCTTGCTCACCAAACGGCTCGTATCACATAGAATCCTCCATCCATTCCAACTCTAGCAGTCGCATCCTTAACCTGCTTTCTTCGTCAAACGAGCCTTATTATCGATTGGCATAATTTCGGCTACTCCATCCTAGCGCTCAAGCTTGGAAATGGTCATCCATTGGTCAAACTGTCGAAATGGTACGAGAAGACATTCGGAAGATACGCCACGGCACATTTGTGCGTGACAACCGTCATGGCGTCTGTCCTGAAGAAAGAATTCCTACTGGAGGCACCTATTCTACCACTGCATGATCGGCCAGCCAACCATTTCCGGCCCATACTCGATGATAACGTTCGACAAGAGTTTCTCTTATCCTTGCCGGTAGCTGCTTCCGTACAATCACTGATCAATTCCGGGGCACTTCGCGTTCTAGTCAGTTCAACGTCATGGACTGCGGACGAGGACTTTTCCTTGCTTATCGATGCCCTCTGCCGCTACTCACAGTTAGCAGCCACGACCATGCCGGAACTGCCCCAGGTGCTTGCCATCATAACGGGCAAAGGCCCACAGAAGGAAATGTATATCAAGCAGATCGCCGACCTAGAAAAAGCGGGGAAGCTTCAAAAAGTGACAGTACGCACAGCATGGCTGACCACCACGGACTATGCAAAACTCCTGGCGTCCGCGTCACTCGGCGTCAGTCTACACACAAGCAGTAGTGGTGTCGATCTGCCTATGAAAGTGGTTGATATGTTCGGCGCTGGCCTGCCAGTGGTTGGCTGGAACCGCTTCGAGGCGTGGCCGGAATTAGTCACCGAAGGTGTTAATGGAAGAGGATTTGGGAGCTCCAATGAACTCGTAGAGGAGCTTGTGGACCTCTTTGGAGACACAAGCAAGCTTGACAGACTCCGCGTTGGAGCGCAGAAGGAAAGCACTCGTCGCTGGGATGACGAATGGAATCCAGTAGCCGGAAAGCTTCTAGGACTGATATAAACAGTAGTCTGTACAATAGAAACACAAGTATAGAGAAAGAAAGAAAGTAAGTCTTACTGCTAGGCTTGAAATTTGCCGCTGCAGTATATACAGGTGTCGAATACGTCCGACAGGATGCGACAGGTGTGTTTGAGTTCATCATGCACAAGATCCTCACTGAGATATTCTGTTCCACAGCGCGAGCAGAATTTCGAAAGGCCCGGCTCTTGAATAGCAAGAAATGTCACACCGCACCGCACTATCATTGACAGTTAGCGCTTGTATCGTCACCGATCACGATCTTAATTGAGCAGTTACGTACCAAACAGATGGCCAGCCGCACACTGAGCTTCCACGGCGGAGTACCAAGAGAGCCCTGCATCGCATATAGTACATTGTTCAAAGATCTGTTGGCCTGAACCCTCCAGCTGTTCTGCAGTTTTTGCGTCTATCGTACTGCCTGGCGCCGAGCATTTGCCTATCTCATTAGACAGGTCAACGTCTATACCTGATGCTAGCCACTCCAGAGCTTTTCGAGCCTGAGACAATATCTTGTCATTCTGAGAGTCCACAATCGCGCAACATGCTGCTGCATAGAGCATTTTCCGACTCAACGCCAGTCTGCTGTAGTCGCCACCTTCAGTGAAGAGAATATATCCCAGAGCAGCCTCCCTTTTTCTGCGCAGGGTGTCCGGTGATCGATCTGGTAAAGGATAGGGGAAAGCCAGGTCATCATGTTCCGTAAGCTCTGCATTCGCGTGAGAGAAGACAAGCATTGTTCGCTCCTCTGCAGAAGTTCGATATTCAACCGTGTCTCCTGGATGTAGTGTAAAAGCTGCCACAACAAGACTGTCATGGGACGCCAGGCCCCAGATTCTGCTGATGGTATATCCGCCAAGGTCACGGGCTATGTCAAACTGTTCGCGGGCATTATCGAGTTGTTTCTTCCAAGGCGTTTCTGGGAGTTCATCGCTGCTTTGGATACCAGAAAGTGTCATGGTCGCCGTGTATCCACCTACAGTGCCGAGATGAAGGATTGGTGTCTGAGATACTTTGTCCAAAGCAACAGTCATGGCTAATCTCCGTTAGTGACAAATATTCGTCGAGAGTAATAAAATCTCACCACTTGTCTGTTCCCAGTGCCTCGGGGAGTCGGTTCCCATATCACTTCCGGTAGGCTCGTAGAACAGCAACTCTTTAACTTGGATACCCTTCTTTGCTGTCTTCTCCCCTTGATATGCTGCTCGAGTAAAGCGTAGTGGAATCATTCCAGCAAAGCTAGCTACGGCAAGACCTATTTCAGTCGATCCCTCCTGCATACTTATGAGTAACAGCGGTCCCATTTTTTAGTGCAAACTTACTGTGTGTATCCAATGCAGAGCACCAGTCAAGTGGTAATTGTTCAAGAGCCCACCGTACGAGGTGTTCTCTTCAGAAACACATCGAGCCTTGTACTTCACTGCAGAATCTGTCTGGTCATTGTCCAATATCAAGGTTACGACATGTCTGACCATCTTGAGCTTTACCCCCAATGTGATAGCCACATTCCCAATCGCAGAACAAACACCCTTATTCTCCTTGGTTGGCTGATATATCCACGGGCCCGGCGACATGAAAGATGCCCTAGCGCGGTTCCTGAGTGCAGAGGAGAATATCGAGCCCGGTTGAACATTTTGATTCTCTGTATGTTCATAAAGTGAAGTCAGTGACAGGACTTCGAAAGAGTATAGGCTTGCGGAAGTCGGATCTGTGGATCTCCGGGCCTGCAGAAGAATCACATCATTGTCGTCATTGGTAACCGAGAGTAAGTACATGCCCCAGCGGCTTTCAGGGGGTGGCACTGCGTAGCTTGTGGCATCCTGTTCTGGAATCGGAACTTTAAGAGGCGGACACCACGTAAAAGAACGGATATTGGACTTCCGTAACCTGAGCTCTTCATCATCAATAAGCGATTTGAAGTACGAGTTTAAACAGTCGTTGACGATAGCAACCCGTGTCCATTTTCCTTGAGGACTAATATCATAGAATGATAGAAGAAGACCAGAAGTCAATACTGCCAAGACACAGCGTCTATACTTGGCAAGTCCTGGCGGGGACCAGGCCAAACCGACAACAGTACTGATGGACTGCTCCGGCCCGATTGAAAAGTTTTCTCGCTTCTGTGGATATATGATGGGCCACTCCCCGTTTGTGAAGACATTCGTGCGAATGCGTGTCACGTTCCAATTTTTGGTTGCGGCTTGGGAACCAGGTCCGTTTCCTCCTTCCTTCTCTGTTGTGTGCTTCGGCGTCTGTCTTTCATTAGCTCTGTTTACTAAGATATGGTCATTGATCTTTACGGTGCTTTGCTTCATTGACAAGCAAAGTAGGATTTGATGCACTGACTAATATTTGGACATATTCCCCTGCCGCTACGGCAATTTCACCGTCTGCGGACCATGATATGCAGTTGAAACAAGAAGGGAAAAGCTGCAATTCTAATGGACCTAGCATCATAACACCAAGACGGTTCAAGGGTGACTGGTTGTGTACTTTAGAATATAATCTTCAGATATAGACTGAAGAGTACTACTACAGGTCATTCATGTGACGCTTTAGGTTAAGCGCGTAGATATTTCGCGTGTCTTGGCAAGGGGCATGTGTTTACCTATCACGTGGTGTTGCAGCATTTACAAAGGCGTGGCTAAAAGCGGCATTGCTAGAAGTAGTTGCAGAGCAACTTGGAATACTCATCAATTTCGGTTCACCAATATCCTATCTCGGTTCACCTAAATATACATATGCAGGTTTTGGCTGGTCAATTTTTGTCCAGACGTATGCGGGTATAAACTCATCGCGGTTGTCGCTTTTCAAATCAGAAAAAAAATCAAAAGAAATGTCAAATGCCGTACACAGGCCAAAGCCATGGCATCACTCTAATCAACCCGGTCCAACTTCTGGACAACCATGGCACTAGCGGCGCCACCACCATTGCAAATCGCGGCCACACCATATTCACCAGGCTGCAGCTGGTGGAGAAGAGTGACCAGGATACGGGAGCCTGAGCTTCCGAGTGCATGTCCCAGAGAGATAGCTCCTCCCAGAGGGTTGACACGGGCGTTCTGCAATCCAAGAATCTAGAAGCACGTTAGACTCAGTATTGATCATCCTCCACGTGGTGGGTACTAACCTTCTCGTTTGCTTTGATAACGGCAGCAAATGCCTCATTAAACTCCCAGACGGCAACCTGATCCTTGGTGATACCAGCTCGCTCGAGGGCAATGGGAACCGCCTTAGCTGGGGCGACAGGGAAGTCCACGGGGTCAATAGCTGCATCCGCGGAGGACACGATACGCGCAAGAGCCCGGTTGCCCTGGCCAAACTCGCGAGCCAAGTCCTTGCTAGCCAGAACCAGAGCTGATGCCCCATCATTCATGGTGGAAGCATTACCGGCAGTGACAGTGCCTGTGCCGTCCCTTAAGAATGCGGGCTTCAAGGTCTTCATCTTATCAACCCGCAGATTCTCATAGCCTTCGTCACGTTCGACAACGGTCTCACCCTTCTTACCCTTGACAGTGACGGGGGCAATCTCATCGGCGAACTTATTCTCGTTCCAGGCCTTCTGAGCCCGCTGGTACGACTGAATCGCATATTCATCCTGTTCTTCCCTCGAGATCTCATACTTCTTGGCTGTGGTTTCGGCACAGATACCCATATGAAACTTGTTATAGACATCCCACAGACCATCCTTGATTAAACCATCTTCCAGTTTGATCTCTCCGAACGGTGGAAGCTGGCTGGAACGTGGGAGGTAGTAAGGGACACGAGACATATTCTCCATTCCTCCAGCAACTTGGGCGTCTGCCAGGCCAAGCTGGATATTCTGTGCAGCAAGTGCTACAGCCTTGAGGCCCGAGGCGCACACTTTGTTTACTGTCATGGATTCCACTGTTGGCGACAAACCAGCGAAGATAGAAGCCTGGCGAGCTGGTGCCTGGCCGACCGATCCTTGGAGGACATTTCCCATGTATACATCGGTGATCTTCTCGACAGGGAGTCCAGACTTGGTCACAGCAGACTTGATGGCAACGGCGCCCAGCTCGGGGGCAGAGACGGAGGCGAACGATCCATTAAACTTTTATAAACAGTGAGTTCACTTGTAAACAGCATGGGAAATAGTAGAGTGTCGAACCTTAGCAGTCGGAGTTCGTGAAGCACTGAGGATATAGGCATCCTGGATCTCCTTGAGTGCTGGGGCTGCAGCGCTGAACTGTCGCTGCCACTGGCGAGATGCGGGGATAGCCGCCCTCTTGAAGAGACGCGTAGCCGAAGCTTGGATCGCCATTTTTTCAATGCTAGTAGAATAGAAGGGGAAAAGGGAGATAAAAGAGGAGACAGAGATGATAAGTACCTTGCCTCAGGGTTTATAGGTGTCCAAGTTCCAAGGTGCCTTCAACCTGCTTCTCCGCAAAGTAATCCGCCTCTAGCCGATGTAACTGCTGCTTCACCCGTGGGCGCGGAACCACTTCGCCGCTCATCCGCTTGGACCGAGGCTGTTTCGAAACAGGGAGTGATCACATGATATGAGATCATGTGCCCTTGAGGGTTGGTATGCTTGTTGCCCGATAAGGAACCCTCCCATGACGTCCACCATCGGACCGCATCAGTGCTTAGTTTCAAGGATGGATTCATGATCCATTAAGTCTCCGATAAGAACCACACATTGTATCAATGCAGATTCAATGTCCACAGCTCCACCGCTACTATCCACTATAAATAGTAGTAGTGACTTCGAAGGTGGCTTTTTATCTGTCGCTAAGTCATCCATCCTTTGTTCAACAGCCAGCCCAAATGCTTTACACGCCTTGTATAAGACTCCGTCTCGTCCATGTTTGGTTCAGGAGGCGTTCAGTGGTAGAATTGTCTTGATATGCCGGGTATCGACTTGACGTACGCACGAGTATGAATACCCTAGCACTCCTGCTTGCGGAAGGACTACATATTTCTAATTCACGATAGGGTATGTAGCTTCAAGCAAATAAATTATGCTCATGTAATTATCGCAACTGGTTCCTAACAACAAAGGAGGTTGAGAACTGAGTAGCATTACGTGACATGTATCACCGTCATTCCTGCGGATGACGAATGTATTGAATTACCAAGAGGATAGATATCTAAACACTGAATTATATCAGTTTTTAATATATACATACAATTTAATTTATTGGCTCTCTATTGCAGTGAAATGTGTAGTTCTCTATTGACGGTTAGTGTTGATTAGTTGGGGAATACGAAAGTGCTATATGATGGACAAGCTGAAGACGGATATATATTTCGAACACTACATCAGCACATAGATAAGTACAAAGTGATTACTCACTAAGAAATAAATAACTACTAAGTTTACAACAGCAAGGAACAATATAATATAAGAATAAGCATTTTTTAATGAAATCATAGTTGTGGTAATTTTTCTATTTACCCTATTATCTAAGCTACAATAGTCATTGTGTTGAGGGATCAGCATACGCCAAAGGTGTTGGCATTTCGCCCTCTGACAGAAGACATGGCAGGGATTGGCTTGCTAAGCTGAAAATCTCGGCTGATAGACAAAGGCCGTCGTAATGATTCAATATATTAAGTGTTAAAAGGTAAGTGTCGTTAGTTGGGATGATGGAGCATGAAGAATCATGATGATACATACACGGGTGAATTCCGCGTTGAAGAATCTATGTCGAGTTGACTTGGGCTAGGACTCATTTGGTTTAGTCAGTAGGAGCTTCTCAATCACCAGTGGACCGGATCACGGGACAGGAGATTCCCCAACACATATTCGTACATGCCTTGTAGAACAAGTATTCTGGGAAATCGGGCATGAGAAAATGCCTATCGAAAGATGAGGATGATACTAGACACAGCAAGAGGGAGAAGTAATAAGCCAGAGAGCCTTTTGGATGGTTCAAGGGCTAGAATGGAAGTCGTGGCGGTTTGCCGTCTATCGTAGGAACACTCCAAACAGCAAGCGGTCTGTAGTGGATCTGCACGCCTCCCCCCATTGTTACTCATCTTCCTTCTTTTCCCAAACCACATCCGACTTTCTCTTTCAAAACAACACTTGAGTACGGTTTAGTATCTCGGAGATTCAAGATCAGAACACTGCCTTATCTTCTGTATCACAATTTAGCCCTAGTGTGGCAGTCACCCTTGCCCGCTCCCATTCATACTCCCATCCCGTACCCCGCCGCAATGTCGACCTCTGCTCGTCGTCGTCTCATGCGCGACTTCAAGGTACGCACTTCTCGTAGAGCTCAGAATCTGTGGTCCTTGCTTTCGTTTAATAAACTCATGTGCACTACTCGAATGATGATTGTTTTGTCCAGGAGGCTTAATTTCTTCCCCACCCCGTCCAGATCTCGTGAGCTAATCTCTTCCATGCGCACAGCGTATGCAAACCGACCCTCCTGCCGGTGTCTCGGCCTCTCCGGTAGCTGACAATGTGATGACCTGGTAAGCGCCCTGAGTTATTGGTTTTGTAATTTATCGTCCTGGTTCATGTGCTGACCCTGTTTCTTCTACTAGGAATGCCGTTATCATCGGTCCTGCTGATACTCCTTTTGAGGATGGCACATTCCGTCTTGTCATGCACTTTGAAGAACAGTACCCAAACAAGCCCCCTGGCGTTAAATTCATCAGCCAGATGTTCCATCCCAATGTATACGGCACGGGCGAACTGTGCCTGGATATTTTGCAAAATCGTTGGAGCCCAACGTATGACGTGGCGGCCATTCTCACTAGTATTCAAAGGTACGTTCTCTGTCCACTAGTGATGGTGAGCGATTGGCTCTAATTGATTTCCGCCTTTCTGCAGTCTGCTTAATGACCCAAACACATCATCACCTGCCAATGTTGAGGCATCCAATCTCTACAAAGACAACCGGAAGGAGTACATCAAGCGCGTGCGTGAGACTGTCGAGAAGAGCTGGGAAGACTAGGGGACCCTACATGTGATATTGGTTATTTCTCTTAATTGTTTTCTATTCCCTTGTCTCGGTATGATTTATCTGTGGGCTTTTATGACGAAACAAATATTGTCTGCTCATGTCAAAAGGTGACAGCATACTGCCAATGGTGGCGGACACGCCGTTGGCATGACTTGTCCTTGGAGGATTCACACGCCGTTTGATGACATGCACAGCGCGGGGTTTGGGCGCCTGGTACATATTCTCCCTTTGGTCTCTTTTTGTGGATAATCGCATGTTTCAGTTGCGAGGTGCATAATGCATTAGCTTAGGATGTTTTCTGCCTCAATTTTGCCTTGCTGTCTATTAGTCTTTCCCTTCCCGCTCTGCTTCACTTTGACTTAACCGATAGCGTGGTTTGCTTTCGCCTCCTGAGTCTTTTATGGAACCATTCTTAATGCCGCCCACTTTTCATTGGTGAAAATCAAGATGAGCCTTATCTTATAATGAAAATCACACAGTCAATTCCACTGCTGCAAATCGACATTTGCCGAAGGTACTAAAGTCTTAGTAACTGCGGGACAAGTTGACCGACAAGATAGTCTTCAGCCAATGCCAAGAAGGAGACTAACGGCTCGTGTGGAAGCATTATTATTTAGTGTTATTATTATTTCCTTTACAACTTTACTCTGATGAAACACAAGAAACGAGATCCCACATCTCCTTGTGTCTTTTCACGTCGACCTAACAAGCCCTGTCTCCGTGGTAGTATATTGTCCTTCCGGCTGAGACGGGTCTTGTCTAGTATTTTCTCTCTTTTGTTTTTTTTGGCCTCGGGGGGGTTTGGAAAGATCACGAGTCCCCTCACTAAATTGCTCCCCACGCAAGTGTGTCGTGCACGTGGACCCCTGACCCAAACAACAAATCGCCCACCGTACCTGGAGTCATCACCCTCTCGTGCAACTGATCTGAACGACATTTCCGATACTCCCCCCTCTTCGTGGGGCTCTCTTCCTCGTCTCTTTCGTTTTATTCTGTTCCCCTAGAAGCTGTCGCCGGGTTTCTGGGTCAGAGTGAACATGGCGTGAGTTTTTGTTGATTCACCGCTTCAACGCCCAGAGCGGCGGAGACTGACACTTTTATGTCTGGCATGACAGGTCATCTGGCCCAAACTCCTCCAACACCTCCATCAAGGGTGCGCATATCCTGCTGGAGACTGATGTTTCTGTTTCGCGAGTAGCATTACTGACCAGTTCTCCGTAGTGGTTGCGAGGTTCCGACCGCAAAACAAAGTTGAATTGTCTTCCGGAGGAGAACCCATTGTAGAATTCGAAAATGAGCAATCATGTCAGATCAGTGTGCGTGGTCCCGGCTGATAACATCTCTTTTGAAATTTTTTCTCTGGATCTCGATTTTGGAATTTCTAACCCATGTACAGTCCAAAGAAGGCACCGGCTCCTTCACCTTCGACCGGGTCTTTCCCATGAACTCGAAGCAAACGGACATCTTCGATTTCTCTATCCGACCCACCGTCGATGATATCTTGAATGGTTATAACGGAACGGTTTTTGCCTATGGTCAGACTGGTGCGGGTAAGTCATATACGATGATGGGATCCGATATCGACGACGACATCGGCAAAGGTATCATCCCCCGTATCGTCGAGCAGATCTTCGCCAGCATTCTTACTAGCCCGAGTAATATCGAGTATACGGTGCGAGTCAGTTACATGGAAATTTATATGGAGCGTATTCGCGATCTGTTGGTGCCACAAAACGATAACCTTCCTGTGCACGAGGAAAAGTCCAGAGGTGTCTACGTCAAGGGCCTACTAGAGGTATATGTTTCTAGTGTGCAGGAAGTGTACGAAGTGATGCGCCGTGGTGGCACAGCACGAGCAGTCGCTGCGACCAACATGAACCAGGAGTCGTCTCGTTCCCATTCCATCTTCGTCATTACGGTTACGCAGAAGAACCTCGAGACTGGTTCTGCAAAGAGTGGTCAACTTTTCCTGGTCGATTTGGCCGGTAGCGAAAAAGTTGGGAAGACGGGTGCCAGTGGTCAGACACTGGAAGAGGCGAAGAAAATCAACAAGAGTCTGAGTGCTCTTGGTATGGTCATTAATGCGCTGACGGATGGCAAATCCACCCACATCCCGTATCGTGACTCGAAACTCACCCGAATCCTGCAGGAGAGTTTGGGAGGTAACTCAAGGACCACTTTGATTATCAACTGCTCTCCCAGTAGCTACAACGATGCGGAAACCATTTCGACCTTGCGATTCGGTGTGCGAGCCAAGGCAATCAAGAACAAGGCGAAGGTTAATGCCGAATTGAGTCCCGCCGAATTGAAACAGCTGCTACGCAAAGCGCAGAGCCAGGTGACCAACTTCGAGAGCTACATATCGGCACTGGAGACTGAAGTCCATGTATGGCGGAGTGGCGAGAGTGTTCCCAAGGATCGATGGACTCCAGGAAGGAATGACGTTGTCAGTGCGACGAAGGCCGAAGCTCGACCCCGCCCTAGCACTCCATCTCGACTTCAAGAGGCTCGGTCAGAAACCCCTCGTCCCGACTCGAGAGTCGGTGATCGCTCGAGCACCCCTAGTCTTGTACTTGAGAAGGATGAGAGGGAGGAGTTCCTCAGGCGCGAAAATGAGCTACAAGATCAGATCGCTGAGAAGGAATCGCATATTGTCAATGTCGAAAGGGGCCTGCGCGAGGCACGGGAAGAGCTCCGGGCATTGAAGGAGAACTCCGCACGCTCGGGTAAGGACAACGAAAAGTTGAACACTGAGGTCAACGAGCTCCGCATGCAGCTGGAGAAGGTTTCGTATGAAAGCAAGGAGGCTGCCATCACCATGGATGGTCTTCGGGAGGCCAATTCGGAGTTAACAACCGAACTGGATGATGTCAAGCAGCAACTTCTCGACGTGCGAATGAAGGCCAAGGAGACCAGTGCTGCATTAGACGAGAAGGAGAAGAAAAAGGCAGAGAAGATGGCGAAGATGATGGCTGGATTTGACCTCGGAGGCAACGTATTCTCCGATAACGAGCGCAAACTTCAGGATCTCATCAACCGTGTTGATACATTGCACCAGATTAGCGAAGCGGGCGAGACCATTGCGCCGGACGACCTCCTGGAGCTTCGCACGAGTTTGTCGGAGACCCAAGGTCTTATCCGGCAGGCCGAATTGACCATGAATGACCGGGGCGAGCTGAGTGAGCTGCAGGACAGCCGTAGAATAGAAGTTGAGCAGAAGCTGGCTGACCTCGAGCGGGACTATGAGAAACTTCTGGAACGCAACTTGGGAGAGGAGGACGTGGAGGAGATCCGGGAGAGATTAGAAAAGGTCTATGTCACCCGGAAAGACGCCGAAATGCAGGCAGCCTCGGAACTTCGCAAGGAGATTGCGCACAAGGATGAAGAACTCAGCAAGCTGCGCCAGTCTCTTGCCGACTCGCAGACTCGCGTGTCGACGAACGGGGCCGCGGGCAAGAACCTGCAGCAACAGATTGCTGAATTTGATGCCATGAAGAAATCCCTCATGCGCGATCTGCAAAATCGCTGTGAGCGTGTCGTGGAACTGGAGATTTCTCTGGACGACGCCCGCGAGCAATACAACAACGTGTTGCGCTCTTCCAACAACCGCGCTCAGCAGAAGAAGATGGCATTCTTGGAGCGCAACCTTGAGCAATTGACCCATGTACAGCGGCAGCTGGTAGAACAGAACAGCAGCTTGAAGAAGGAGGTTGCTATTGCAGAGAGGAAGCTGATCGCCCGAAACGAGCGCATCGCAAGCTTGGAGAGCCTGCTCCAGGAGAGCCAGGAGAAATTGACCCAGGCTAATCATCGGTATGGACTTATCTTATCTGCTTTCTGGATTCCACCGTGACTAACCGCAATATTCCCAACAGTTTTGAAGCTCAACTTACTGCTGTCAAAGAGAGACTCGAGGCTGCGAAGCAGGGCTCTACCAGGGGTCTTCCGAGTATGGATAGTGGCGGCAATTTTAGTTTTGGCGGCTCGAGAATCGCGAAGCCGCTCCGTGGCGGCGGCGGAGGATCCGAGAGCAGTGCTCCGGTTGCCGGAGTCCAGTCCCAGGAGACGGGAAAGCGCACCAGCTGGTTCTTTGATAGACGATGATCCACGATTTCTCTTTTGTTGTTTATTTTATCCTTTCGCCGAAGATATTTGAAGAACATTCTTGACACGCCGATATCCTACATTTCCATGTCTTCTCGTGCCATATATGCCGAGCATGTTGTGTGAATGAAGCTCCCTACTGTCTTATGATTTCCTTTTGCTTGTTTCTTTTTCCTTTGTCCTCTTGTCTCTTCGTCTTTCCCCGTTTGAGCCCTTGGTACATTAGAATGAGCACCCAGCTTGTGTCACTAGAGGCCTCTGGGTCTCGCCGATACCCTTGTACATGATGATAGAACGCATTACGGCAGAGTAGTTGTGAAGGACGCTGAAATAGGTTATACAATACAAAACGATCTTCTATTGCAAGAGACCGGTCATATACACCGTACAATTATGCGCAGCTTGACTGCTAGTCTGTAGTCAGCAACTTAAACTTCAGTACGGGTCTGCTTTGTACCAGGTCATTGATATATGCGCAGATTAGATTCACTATAAGCTGTCACTGCCACCTTATCTATCAAGCATGCATACCTGGCCAGCCCTGAATCCACTCCTTGAAGGCTCTTTGCGATACAAGAGATGCTTTCTGTCAGATAACATACATCACGACCCCATCCAATCTGCAAAGGAGTGTGCATGGCTACTTGATGAAACATTCGTCCCAGCCGTACAAAAACATAAATTGTTTAGAATTCTCCAATGGTATCAGAATAAATAGTCACAAATGCGTCCATTCTCAAGCAACGTCTCAAGCAACGAGGAAAATAAATGCAACTACCGTTTCCAGCCCTCGATCTTCTTCCGCCGCTTCTCAAAGATTTGACCCACGGCTGCACCATCACCGCGCTGCCCGTCCTCGCCGTGCTTGCGTTTCCGACTCCTATCCAGTGCGCCACCACTTCCCTTAGCCCTGCGTGTAAGCCTTGAAATACGGTCTGCACCTTCAGTAAGGCCTCTCCATTCTTCACCCCCATAAGTGCTCCTGGCGGCCTGGCCACCTCGTTTGGCTCGGTCCTTCTTGCTCTCCTTTGCCAATCGGATGAAGTTGGTTTCTTCATAAGTTGTTCGTTCCATCTCGTGTTCTCTTTCCTTCTTGGACTTGGTGTGTCTGCCTCCGTGGACGATCGTACTACCAATGCTAGGCTCCGCCATCGGTGCGGACGACATCTCGGCATTGACGAACTCATCGATAACGGTTGACCGGCGTGGACCACGTTCCCGGCGCTCTCTGGTTTCAGTGGTGGGAAGAGCTGTCGGCATGATCTTCGGTGGGCGATAGATGCCGTCGCTGGGGGCCATCTTGTTAGACTTCTCTGCCCGCGCTTCGGGTTCCACTTTCTTCGCAAAGGCCGAGACGTTGGGCCGGTAAGCCATCTCATCGATATCTTCCTGGTCTTCATCACTTTCATCCGCGCCATCGCCTTCACCATCCGACGCCGATTCATCGTCGCTGCCAGAATATTCTGCTTCGGTTGCCTTGGTCTTCGCGGCGGTTCGCTCGGTTCTCTCCGCATCCTCAGCGGCCTTGATCACTTTGTCTATTTGGTATTTGAGTCGTCCCTCTAACGGCCTCACACCGCGGTCCAGGTAAACCCGTAATTCTGCAAGCTTTTTGACAGTCTCTTCACGCAAGGACTGATCTGCTTCAGCTTCGTCATCACGATCCTTTGATAGTCCGCGCAACTGAAACAGCATCAGAAAAACAAGATTGTGTGTATAGGAGAGAAGCAAGTCGCTTTTGGTGTCTAGTAGCGATATACCATCTTGCGGAGGTTCGATCGATACTTCCGAGGGTGCATCTCGCTTGTCCTTGGGGAGGGATGATCCGGCAGCGGTGAGACAGCCAGTAATGGTTTCCAATAAAGCGGAAATATTTTGTAAGCCGGAGGTTTCCGGCTGTTGCGTAGCGGTCGCCATTGTGATGTGATGGGTGGCTCTGTTTGGTTTTCACTTGCGATCTGTAAACCGAAGATTTGCAAGGGAAATTTTTGGATGCCTTATCAACACGTGCCGATAGTCACCTCAGAGGGACCCATCACGTGTGCCAAGACTAATAGCTGGCCTCATCGCAACCGTCGAAGCCGTTTTGCTCCATCATTTCCGCCCGAAAGGTCTAATCTCCGTTTAGCTCAACGCTTGACCTACCTCAGGAGGTAGCGGCTTTTCCTTGAACCCGACCATCACAGTACCCGCCCAATGAACCACTGAAAGATTTCCCCTGGAGTGGCAACTGTAGACTTGTACGTCACTGGAATGCATTTCTAGAATAACATAGTACCCCGGAGCGACGGACGAGCTAATCCTACGCTTTGTTATTGTACAGAAACGCCCACAATGGCGTTCAACAAACGAACGTTTTCCATATATTCTCTTCTTCTTGCGGCACCGTCTCTCACAACAGCCTTCTACTTACCGGGTGTAGCACCCACATCGTACGATGAAGGGCAATCAGTGCCGCTGTATGTCAACCATCTCACCCCGGGGCTTGCGCAACAGGACGAGCAACTTCACTCCGTGTTTTCCTACGACTACTACCACCCCGCTTTTCACTTCTGCGCCCCAGAAAATGGACCTAAATATATACGTGAATCGCTAGGAAGCATTTTATTCGGGGATCGAATTCAATCGTCACCCTTCGAGCTCTTTATGGGCAAGAATGAAACGTGCAAGGCTGTCTGCAAGGAAGAGGCCAAGTTCGATTCCCGTAGTGCCAAGTTTACCAATCGGAGGATCATACAAGGCTACAACTTCAATTGGCTCGTGGATGGACTCCCCGGCGCCCAGATCAACGTGGAATCCGTCACCGAGGCCAAATTCTATAACCCGGGCTTTGCGCTGGGATCATTGAACGACAATGGACAGGCGGTTTTGAATAACCACTTTGATATCTTTATTGAGTATCATGCAGTAGGATACGGAGCCAAGGACAAGTATCGGGTGGTCGGCGTGCTCGTTCAGCCCGACTCCCGAGGGAATTCTAAGGTTCAGGGAGATGGGACTGTGGACTGCGGATCCAGTGACGTCCCGGTTATTCTGGATGAGGACAGTGAGACCGGTGTCACTTGGACGTACAGCGTGTACTGGCGTGAATCATCTACTCCCTGGGCTACCCGCTGGGATAAGTATCTGCATGTCTACGATCCCAAAATCCATTGGTTCTCCCTGATCAACTCCGCAGTGTTCGTGGTCTTCCTGGTCGGTATGGTGAGCATGATTCTGGTTAGGGCTCTCCGGAAGGACATCGCCCGGTATAATCGGCTGGATATGATCAACCTAGAGGATTTGGATGGAACGTCGGCCGCCGTGGAAGACGGCATTCAAGAGGATTCTGGCTGGAAATTAGTACATGGTGATGTCTTCCGATGCCCGAAATCTCCTTTGTTGTTGAGTGTCCTTGTTGGAAACGGCGCACAGCTTTTCATGATGACGGGCGCGACAGTTCGTAAGTTTACTTGGTGGTGATGGCGAATCTGTATACTAATTCGGCTGCCCTAGTTGTCGCTCTCTTTGGCCTTCTATCCCCTGCCAACCGTGGTTTCTTAGCTACAGCTACCCTTCTCATCTACACACTGTTTGGGTTCATCGGTGGCTACGTGTCCGCTCGAGTATACAAATCATTCGGCGGAGAAGCTTGGAAGCGCAATATCATCATGACCCCCGCACTAGTTCCCGGTTTTATCTTCAGCGCCTTTTTCTTGCTGAATCTGTTCGTATGGGCAAAAGGTTCCAGTGGGGCTGTACCCTTCGGCACTATGCTAGCTCTCGTTGCGATTTGGTTCGTTATTAGCGTTCCGTTGAGCGTTGCGGGTAGCTGGCTCGGATTCAAGCAGCGTGTATGTTTGTTTTGCTTGTGATGCCTATGATATCCTGCACTGAAACGTATGCTGACTCCTTCTCTAGGCTGTTGAAGGACCCACAAAGACCAATCAGATTCCCCGCCAGGTCCCTCCCATGACTGGCAGTCTTCGGACCATCCCTTCGTTGCTGCTGACAGGTATTCTTCCTTTCGGGGCGATCTTTGTGGAGCTATACTTTATCATGACGTCGCTTTGGACCAACAAGATCTACTACATGTTCGGTTTCCTGTTCCTATGCTACGGGCTGATGATAATCACAACGGCGGCTACGACAGTGCTCTTGGTATACTTCTTGTTGTGCGCAGAGAATTACCGATGGCAGTGGAGGGCTTTCGCTGGCGCCGGTATGACCGGTGGCTATGTCTTCCTCAGCGCGCTGCTTTTCTGGGCAACCCGGGTGAGCTTTGGTGGTTTTACGGGTGCGGTGCTCTATGTCGGATACTCCGCACTGATCGGGTTCGTTGTTTTCATCTTGACTGGTAAGCTCTGGGCTGTCTTTTCCTGCCAGTTCCATCGCAGCTAATCTTTCATCTCCAGGCTCGATCGGCTTTTTCGCAAGTTGGGCATTTGTACAGCGCATCTATGGCTCTATTAAGGTCGACTAAACGTCTTGACGTTGTATTTCTTCCATTGACCGGACCCCGCGCTTGGCGGCCTCTCCTTTTTACCTCCGCTCCATATAGAACGATGGAAGCTCTTTCTTTTCCCAGTCTTGTTCCGGATATCCCCTGTATAGCTTGCGCGCATTCGTATTTCCTTTGCTAACTCCATCCGATGCGTTGTCCACGACCTGTACATAGAGTATACGAGAATGCTGTTTCCGTGTTTGGAAGATTGTTTGGCGCTAGTGGAGCGGGTGGGATTTGATAAATTCATGTGCACGGACAAGGTCAACCGAGACGTATTGTATGATATACGAACGAAGTCATTGAACACGGTACCAAGTAGAACTTTCCTGAAATGTGAGGTATATAGTAACTTAAATCCTACAACGTGGATCCCTAGTAGTGCGTCAGCTCTCTTGCGTCTTCCCCCTTGGCGGTCAAAGGTCTGGACCCGCGGCTCCCCCGGTGTTTAACGCCACTTATCACTCTTCCTTCCCCCCGGTTTCTATTTTCCCATTTCCAAATCCCGCCGATCGGACTTCCCAATTGTTCCCATTTCCCTGGTCTACGTCAAATATTTCGTGGTTGAATTCTACACTGGCCTGGTTTGCCTCGTGCTTTTATCCGGCAGTTAATATCGTGAAACGATCCCTCCGGCCACGGGGCGCACGATCTTATCAATCCCAAACCTCGTTTACCCCGCGATCTTCCGCAGTTGCATCTTGCACTCCCCTCCTCAGCGCATATTAGATCGGAGCCGCCTGTGCGATCAAGATCTCCACGAAAGCTTTTAGGTGATCTTTTACAATAAATCTGGAGCGGTCTTGAGGCGCGTGTTGTGACCATGGGTAAATCGTAAGTGCGCGTGCTTCTCCGTTTTGCGGTAGGGCCATGAAAACAATATGAACATCCAAAGCGTGGTCCCATGCGCAGGTCCTGTCTTGCCCTTGTTGAGAGCGACAGCCTTGACGATGAAATCGTCTCGCTTGTCGTCACATTTTGTTTGTTCCGCTTTGCTTTCCTTCTTTCTGCGATGTCGTGATATCCCCCACTGGTTGGTCCGTGTGCGCTAACACCGATAACCGGTCAGTCAGTCGAAGCTTTCCCCTTCCCAGCTGGATGAGCTCCAGAAAGCTACCCATTTCGATAAAAAGGAACTGCAGCAATGGTATAAAGGTGCGCTGACACGTGATCCCCTCTATGTCCAGAAGTATTTGCGCTGACCGAGACTTTCCGGTATAGGATTTTTGAAGGACTGCCCCTCGGGAACCTTGACCAAGGAAGAGTTCCAAAAGATCTACCGACAATTTTTCCCTTTTGGCGACCCGTCATCATTCGCCAACTACGTATTCCGTGTCTTCGATTCGGATAATAGCGGGATGATCGATTTCAAGGAGTTTATTTGTGCATTGTCGGTCACATCCCGGGGCAAGATGGAGGACAAGTTGGATTGGGCGTTTCAACTGTATGACATCGATGGCGATGGTAAGATCACATACGACGAGATGCTCGCCATCGTGGAGGCGATTTATAAGATGGTATGTCAACCGCTAGCACCGGATGGATGCTGTGACCGAGGGCTGACGGATAACTAGGTGGGCTCCATGGTGAAACTCCCCGAAGATGAGGACACACCGGAGAAACGAGTTCGCAAGATTTTCCGGATGATGGACAAAGATGAGAATGGCAGCCTTGATATGGAGGAGTTCAAGGAGGGTAGCAAGCGCGACGAGACGATCGTGAGCGCCCTGTCTCTATACGATGGGCTGGTATGAGTCGGTGGTGGTCGCACCTGTATGTTTCTTCTCCCATGGCCTCTTCTTCTTTTCTTTCTCGGCGAATCCGGTGTGGTCGGAATTCCTGGTTTTTTTTATCTCCTTCTTTTCTTATCTTGACGTAACCATTTCTGTTTTGTGTTCATTACTTCTTTTTGGTCTTTTTGCGTCTAGGATTCCCATTACTACCTGTCCTTGTACTTGTCTACCCGTTGCCCCGTATGGGTGGTATTCTGGTCGGACTGCTTCTCCTGTACTCTTTCTCCACGTCTCGATGAAATGTGCTATATCCTGGTTTCATCTTTCGGGGACATTTATATCATGAAAAATCACGGGCAATGGTTTGTCTCGCTGGCATCATTGGCTTTGATTGACAAATTCCTGTTCTTCCAGTTTGCAGTTTGCAGAAAAGAAAGCGCGAGATGGTTGATTGAGTTTATGCTTCTCCTGATATGGCGAGGGGAAGGATTGAAGATTATGTTGACATGTTGAAATGTTCGCGGGCATTTGCATGATTGAGCCTTTTCAATGCAGCTTTTAGAGTTGAGATGTTCCGAACCTGAGGTGTACCAAGATTTGGTATACATACAAGATATATATATGTACATTTACTCTTTACTCCAAGAGGGTGGACACCTGACCTGTGTCCACACCTAGACTCTGCTTGTGTTGAGGACGAAATGCTACCTGAGTAGGTAGTACTACCCCATTGGTTAATTTCAATAGAAAATTACCTACCTAGTAGTTTGCAGTTAATTATTATAACACGTTTCTGCGGAGCCTTGTGGGGTCTTACTCTTTCCGGATTCGGCCCATTATGTTGCCGCTTTTTGCTCAGGACCACCTACTAGTATAGTACTACCTGAAGCCATGTGCATCTACACGCTAACTGTGTTAGATAAACCGTTGTATGACCAAGCCAGATAAGGTCTCCATAGCCTCTTCTCAAGTCACCACCATAACCTACATTTCGTAGCATTAGTGAACTCAGACCCAACATGGACATGTCTTTATTTTGCCAAAACAACCTCCTCGATACACAGGAGTCATTGTCAAGATACCGACCGGGGGGATATAACCCGGTCACCCTCGGAGATACATTTAAGAATGGCCGCTACAGGGTATACCATAAGTTAGGTTGGGGCGGGTTTTCTACCATTTGGCTTGCGGACGATAGAGAGTTACGTAGTTGATCAACTGACCGAAGCTCATATTTCGCCGTGGCTAACTGTATGCCAGCCGAAATCGATGGGTCTCGTTGAAGATCATGACAGCAGATCTACGAGATTCACGAGATTTGGAAAAATTGAAAGTTTTAGGAAGTCATTCTCGAGGAGGACTTTCTTCAAACTATATCGTTCAGCTGCTTGATTCCTTCAGTCATGAAGGCCCAAACGGAGTTCACCAATGCCTTGTATTTGAGTTGCTAGGCCCTTCCGTTGATAGGGTTCTCGCAGATTACCGCGAGGGTCATGACAAACTCTGCCCCGAAACTGTACTTCAGATGTCTACGCAGCTTTTGAAAGCTCTCAAGTTTATACATAGTGCTGGAATGAGTCACGGTGGTAAGAAAAGCGCTCCCTTCCAATTGTATTTCTACGAGTTGGGGAAAGTGTTTCTTACATAGGATTAGATATAAGCGGTCGAAACATGGCATTTAGTTGCACTAATCTATCTCATGCATCGGAAAATGAACTTTTTGAAGTCCTTGGAACTCCAGAGATCGAGCTGCTGGCCCGGGTCGATGGCGCACCTTTGCATAATGGACTGCCAACCCAGCTGGTGAAGGCAGCAGAGTGGGTCGAGTGGGTAGATGAAGACGACGAAGAAATTCGTCTGCTTGATGTTGGAGAGAGCTTTCTTCAAGGGGAGGAACCTAACGTGTTGGCTCAGCCAGGAACATTACGGGTACCCGAGACATTTTCACAGACAATTTTGATTATCGCGTCGATTTGTGGCGCGCAGGGTGCATGGTAAGTGTATTCCTCTAAAACCTACAGCAAAACCCTCTGCTAAAAGATAGGATAAAGATTTATTCGTTCGTATTCACGACATATCCATTCTGGTATCTCGGAGAGGGCGAAGTTTTAGTCTTCCAAATGGATTGGCCTTGTGGAGAGTCTACCGGCCGAGTGGAACTCAATGCAGATGAGATATAGCCATGATCTGACAATGGAACAAGGCGAGTAAGCCGGGTACACCGTATGGAAACTGTTTCTAATGCGGTTTAAAAGATTGCGATCTGTCCAAGCTGGAACGAAAATTCGCAGAGGAAGTGCGAGATCCAAAACTCGCCCCCCTTCTTCCCGTTATTCAGGGATTGATGCGATTCCTACCAAGTGCTCGCACCACTGCAGACAAGGCGCTTGATGTATTGAGCAGGACTGGAACGCAACTGGAACAATAAGGCAACCTCTTTTCGATTCGCACACTGTTAGCATTTGGGTTTTGAACTCTGCCTTCCAGTGAGTCAATGCATTGCAAGGAACATCAAAAGAAGGGTCAGTGATGAATGTGACTCAAGTCTCTAATGAACCACTAAGAAAGAGGTGGATGGGAGAAAGGAAGAGTAAATAATCGTATACGACGAAAATACCTCAACGTGTCTTATAAGTTCATAGAATGATATAGTTAAGTACTAAGATGATGACCAATTTATTTCCAATTTCTCTACAAAGGTGTTGCTGCCCTGATGAAGACTATATAGTATTGGGATTGCTTTCTTAGTGTACTCCATTGGTTGCCTGAAATGGCCATCTGTCACAACATACATTATATCCAGTCACAATCCAACTCGAAGTTGAGTGTTCATAGATTCTCTTTTGTCGGGATGAAAGCAAGTGGGGCTGTCCAAAAGCTGGACTCCTTTAGTTAGGGACTTAGGGTACTTCTTTCCCGACCCACCGTGTCAACTCCACCCTTTCACATTGTATTTTCTTTTGTTCCCCGGCAATTTTTCCCCAAACCGCCAGCCGATGACTCCATTTTGAGAGAAGCTACTGCGTCAGTCGTTTGAGACTAACGCCTTGCTCCATGCCGAACGGGTCAGGATACGAGCATAGAGGCGCTCCTTGCTAAGTTGACTTCCTGCGCTAATGGTTCGAGTGCCACGCGGTTGTCGTGGCTGCATTGACGCCCACATTAAGGTCCGTGTAGCCTTTGCCCACCAATGCTTGTTTCCCAACCCCTGAAATTCACTGCTGCCTAAGGGCAATGTGCAATGTGCAATGTGCATGCCTTTTCCGCCCCAATCAATTTTCCCATGAATGTTTGTGCTGTGACCACATTCTTTTCCAACCGCCCCAGTGGCCCTCTCTCCCACTGCCCCCTAAACAAAACCCCCCCCCCCCCCCCCCCACCTCTCCAGATGCCGAGATCCCGATCTATCGTCTCGATCTAGATCATGGCCCTTGCAGAGAAGTGGAGCCTGGCATCAATGCATTGCCTTGGTTTTGGATACCAGTCAATGATCCTGCCTATGATAACGCTAACCCCCCGCGACAGTGTGATGGCAGGACCCCTTGCGCACGATGCAAAAGTCTGAACACACCCTGTCTGCGCCAAATCCGAGCGATCGAGTTCCGCGACCAAGGCCCCGCCCTGCGACAGAAATATCGGCCGACGTCGCAGCCCTCGTCGCGCCTCTCATCGGTCTTGGATCGTGAAGGTGATCCTCCCCTGAGATCGACCCGGTCCAATGTCCAATATCTACCGGTGGCCTTCCCGATCAACGAGAAGGTGTCGCATTCGCTATCCGTTACCGCTGTCTCATCCCTGCAGACCCAAGTATTTACCAACTTCGTCCTATCAGCCTTCCCCTGTTATTTCAAATGTACCGAAACACAAGTGCCGGTAAATTGGGTGGAATATGTCGAAAATCGGAGAGGGACTAATTCATGTTTCGATTGGGCTCTTCGCGCTTGTACTACCTCTTTTGCGGGCGCTGTGCACAGTGATCAGCGACTTCTGAAAGAAGCTCGGGTGATGTATATACAGTCCCTGCGGAGCCTTGGCGGGTTATTGTCCGACGTCTCAACGGCTAAATCGGATGAGGCCTTGGCCACGGCTATCACCCTCGCGGTCTATGAGAAGCACCACTGTACCGATGCAGACTCGTGGCTTAAACATGCAGCAGGGATTCGGACACTGATGAAGCTCCGTGGTCCACCGGCTCATCTTCATGGGTTCGGTTGTGCGATGTATGTCGCTTATCGAGGTTTTCTGGTAACAGCGGCTTTGATATCCGGGGAAGAATGCTTTCTGCAGGAGCCGGAGTGGCAGGCCCTTAATGAAGAAATTGCGGCGAACAATGCTAAGCTACCCGATTCGTCCTTGTATACGGATGTTGTGGAGCGTGGCTTCCTTGAGGTCCTGAAGATACCCGGGCATGTAAAGCAAGTGCGCACGTTGCTTTCCCTTGCATCGGAGGAGAGGGCCAGGCGTCAGCCGGGCGTCTTGCGCAGCGTTCAGGCTGCCCGCGCGGCGCTCCGAGGGATTAGCACGGAGTTTGGTATTTCGGTGTCGATGCGCCGTGCTGGTCAAGATGCTCGACAAAGCTTCATCGGCCCGTCTCCACACTTCTTCCTCGACGGCTATTCGACACTTTTCGCGAATGGTGTTCGCTCAGGCCTGCTGATCCTCAATCAGCTGGTTCTCGCCATAGATAGGACACAGCGGGCCTCGCTTGAGTTGGAATGCCAACTTCTTTCGGGCGATAGTTGTTCGAGTCCAGCCAGCTCCAAAGGCTCTGTAATATGTCCTTCAACACCCCCGGACTCACCATTCGCGCCGCAGATAGTAGTAGAGTCCTTGATCACACCGTCGTACAGAAAGCCGCCCACGACAGACTGGATGGACCACATTGCAGGGACGATGGGTATGGACGGAGTACGGGTGAGTTTGCTTGAATAACCTTGACTGCTAACGGCGTTGAGTTGTTACGTTTGGAGTTTGATTGCACGCAGTTGGACCTGGTGTTGTCGTTTTTTTTTTTTTTTTTTTTTTTTTTTTTTTTTTTTTTTTTTTTTTTTTTTAATACCCCTACAATTAGATAGAAATGTGAATATCGGTGATATGTATTTGTACTTTGCGGCAGTCACTACCTTGGCAAAAGCTCCTTCCGGATTTTGCTATTGAAGCTTCTCGTTCCGTGATTACATTGTCTACATTGTCGTTCTCCAAACTCGTTCACCCCAAAAGATGTGAAGCATCAGTCCTTCCCATGGAAGGTTGCCAAGTCGCCTTTCGCTTTCGCTTCACTTCTGTCAGAGTCAAAATTATCAAACATTGATCTCCATCGTGTTCATGGGTCGCATAGTCTCAAATCATTAACCGGGCCATGTTCACTTCCAAATCATCGGCACGGGTCACTCCAGCTACTGTCCGATGGCCTTGACCACCTACGCGTGCACCACATTCTGGACAGGTGGAGATTTCCATAGCACCACCGCATTCTCCGATGGTGAAAGGATGGTTATTCTCGCAACGATACCAATGTCCGGTGCCTCTAAATTCCCCCGCCATGGCTGCCACAACAGCCATTCTTTCTTCACTGGTCACAGGCGTGTAAAATGTACCGCCGCGGAGCATCTTCAAAGTGCCCTCGATCTCGTCAGCAAGTCCACGTACCTGTCCAGGGTGCGCCGTACACAGCTTTTGGGCTCGTTCAATGCATTCATTGCCCTCGTTCAGAAGATCCTCTGCCCGAGTTGGCTGATCGCTGCTCTGGCGCTCTAGGGCACACAGCTGAGCGCGGAAAAGATAGCCCTCGACCTGGTGCAATACGCGCTGTGAATTGACAGCCATGGCCGTCAGATTTTCACCCTCCTTTCGGTTTGCCTGGAGGTCAAGGTGCAGAACACATTTGTTGGACCCGCTAGGAGTTTGCTTATACAAAGAGAGGAAGTCTCCAATCAATGCCGTGTCGAGGCGAAGTAACAGAGAAGCTGCTTGAACGCAGCCTTTCGTCTGCAGAACATTCTCGTCGAATTCAAATTGTCCAGTTTTTCGTTTGCGACGACGGGCATCTTCCACCATGTTGCGTACTTGATTGAATGGCTGCTCCTCCACCTTGACTTTCTTGTAGTATTCTGTAACCTGCTGCCGCAGGGCGATCAAATCCTTCCATCTTGCCGAATCATGCTTCTTGAGATGCTGGTGCATCAATCGGATTTGATGGTCAGGTGGCCCTTGAACCTTGAGAGTAAGTTCAGTTTGGAATGCTTTTGCTGTCGCCGTCCCGTCGTTGTCTGGCAGTTGAGCTACCAATTGGGTAAGCTCCCGAGCCATCGGTACGTATTTCTGATTTACGTACAGAATGAATTTCTTCGTCGCTTCGTCCAGTAAGGCCCGTCTCACCAGTCTCCCATACCGGGATATACTTCTCAACGAACCTCGACAAGTGGCACAGTTCCGAACGTCTGAGATGGAGAACGGCTCGGATGATTTGGAGATCGAGGACGGCTTTCCCATTTCATCAATCACATAGTGTTTCCCAAGGTCCATTTGAGCGTCCATGTTTTCCACAGTCAGAAAATGTCCGCATGGGGGAAATATACAAGGATTCTCGTCTAGATCAATCTCTTTGTATGTCTGACCCAGGATGAAGTCCACCGAGATATCCTTGATGTCGTCGGTCGCGCATGTTTGGCAGAATTTCGCCGCTGGACAAGGTTCACCACATAAGGACGGGCATTGGTGGCCGCATGGTAGAGGTTTCTCACATCGTCGAGAGCATGGAATGTGATCACACGGCGCGGCGCAAGGCATGGAACACGCGCTATGCGGACACGCAGACAGGCATTGTGATACTGCACAAGGGGCACATGGCTCGGAACATTTTTGAGAACATCTGGAGTGGCCACATTGGACGTCACAGGGCGCCGTGCATGGCGGACACGGAGAGTCCCCGTGGCATTCTGTTGCGCAGGTATGGGCACATGTGGAATACAGACGGCCACACCTTTGCTTGCATTTCCCATGATCTACCTTGATGCCCTCCTTTGTCTGAATCGTACATTGGCTGCATTGGCGCTTACAGTTGTGACCGCAGGGTAAGGCAGCATGACACTGGCGCGTGCATTTGTACTCGGGCTTGCTCACATCGATGTGGCAGGCGATTGTTACTTCATGGTTGCAATGAGGAACATACTTTTTGACAAATGTTGGACATTTAACTAGGCTGAGATCTTGTGCTTGCCAACAAGGAAGATTGGCCATTGAGTGACCACAAGGGAGGATCCGGCCTGCATCAAATACCATGATGCCGCATCTCTTTGGACAAGCATCACCACACAGTTTGGGGCAGGGGTGGGAACAACCCTTCTGTGGACGCGAGCAGGGCTCTGGGCAATAGACCGTCTGGTGGAGTATCTCTGAGTGGCATTTCTGCTTGCACGGATGACCACACTGTAAACGCTTGCCGCATCGCAGACTGCAACCTCCTTCAGGCGAAAATTGCACGAAGTCGTCCGGCTGTGATACAGTGATAGGCGTAGAAGGGTGGCGGGGGCACTTGAGCTCTAAGCTTGTGCCAAAATTATCATGTCCTTCGAAGATGTTAAGGACCTTATGCCACATATCCACACCCCTTGAGGTTTCCGAGTTACCGATGATATACATTCCATGCTGTGCGCGTGAAAGCAAAACATTGATGCGATTTGGCGTGCGGAGGAAGCCACATCGATTTTGATCGTTGCTTCTAACCAGAGAGATCACCACCACCTTTGCCTCCTCACCCTGGAAATTGTCAATAGTCGCGACTCTCAGTGCTTGCAGGAGAGTTGATCTGGACACTGCGCTCGGTGTCGTCGGTCTTTCGTCTTCTGTGAAGCCTGCCTTGTCGAGGTCGTCCTGGTCTCTTTCTCCCAAGGTGATCGTGAACGCTTGGCTCAGTTTACGCCTCATTCGATGAAGCTGACCAAGATATGGAGTCAGAACAGCTATGTCACCGGCTTGGTATTCTCCTTGACGGAGCAGGTGATTCACCAGGGCCAGTGTCAATTCAATCTCGTGATCATTCCAGTGAGATGTTGCCATGGCATCCTGGACCGAAGAGTTGCCTTCAGGCCGTCGGTGGTCAAGCCAGAAAAGCCTCTTTCTCATCCCTGCAACTTCGGGATACAGGCTAACTGAAGGTGCATCTTGTAAGCGAGGGTACAATGTGTCTCGGACCAGCTGTGCGATTGAGGGATGCATTCGTCGTTGTGTTTCCAGTGTAGAGAATGGAAGCCTTATGCCAGCGTCATCATCCGGTTCGACAAGTCGTTCAAACAGGGAGCGATCCAAGGAGTATTGCTGTCCTGCTCTGTTCTCTCGAGAAAGTCCGTAGTTCTGGATTTGAGGCCGAAGCTGCTGATGATCTCCGATTAGAATGACATGCTCGGCCGATGGCAAAAGTGAGGTGAGCAAATGAGCTTCTAGGACCTCACCAGCCTCCTCACACATGATCACTTTCGATTGTAGTCTGCGCAGCATATTAAGATTGCGGGCTAAGCCAGTCGTCGTGACTCCTATAACATCAGCATTGCGCAAGCATCGCAGATCTAGCTCGTCTCGGATCTTGTCATAGGATGCTTTGTTTTCCTGGTGCGAAGTCAAGATCGAGTGAGCTTGAGTATGAAGTTCTTCTCTACTTTCCCTGATCCAATGTTCGTATAGGATCCTGCGTTCCTTGGACGTCATGTTGTCCACAGGGACCTCCAGAAGGTCGTTCACCGCACGCTGCTGCCCCTTAGTTGCTGGACCAGATCTGAGCCACGTCTGTAGAAGGTGTTGACGGCGCCGGCCAGTAACCTTCTCGAAACCATCCTCGTCCTTGTCGAACAGTTGGCTAAAGTGGCGAGGATGGTTTCGCTTTAGATGGAATTCTAAGCTTCGATCGGTGCCTATTGCATCTAGTCTGAGTGCATCGAAACTGTTTTCGTATTCGTCGAAGTTCATTTGTAGCTTCCACTGCTCCTGCTTCTCCAACCTAGTTTTGTCAATCTGCCGAGCCACGGTTCTGAGATTGAGCGGCTGCAGTCTTTCTGACTTGGACTGCGAGCCGATACGGATAATTTGGGTCGTGATTTTATCGTCCAATAGGTCTTCTAGAAGCTGATCGAGAGCGTGATTTGTGTAGCAGACACATATGATGGGGCCAAGTCGTGGCTTTACTTTTGCTTTGTTGGCTAGCAGGACCTTTATGAGAGCGACTCCAGTATAGCTTTTGCCCGTCCCTGGTGGGCCTTGAATGAGTCCTATCTTTCGCTGAAGGGTGTGGACAAGGGCTTGTGCCTGCGCATCATCAAGGGTAGACTTCTCTTGGAGCTTCTTCAAGTCAAGCGGTTGCGACGGGCTCAGGAGAAGGTCTGACTGGTCGTTCATGAGACAGCGTAGGTTGAAACTAAACCCTGGCACTGCCGCATACTTAGGAGGTGGCATATCCACTAGGCCGGTAAGCATCTCGTCTGGGGCGAGGAATTCGGACATCGGAAGGTCTGCAGCTTTCTTCATTGACTGAAGTGCCTTCAAGGTTGGTTGGAATGATGGCAATAAAATGCCAGGAAACTCAATCAGCGAGACCGCGCGGTTGCTGTGGCGCGGCCTGTAACAATCTAGGATATACTGCCGATTCTCCTCAGTCGGTTCCACCAACTCCATGGTCACAGATACAACGCTCGCCTCCTTCCACAGCGAGGAGACCTTCCTCTGCCGCCGTTCTTGCCTCCCATCCGTTCTGGGCCGCTCTGGCCCGGCGACAGTGCAAAAGATGGCGAATCCTTGGTGATCCGTGAGGCAGACGAGAGCACTGGATTGTAGTCTTTTCGATAGCTCCCACCATTCTCTGCGGTGAGCCTCCGACATGGTCCTGACGTTCAACGGCTGTGCAAACTGGACGACGAACTGTAATCCCGTCAAACGATCGAAATCCAGGCCCCGCACCTGGACGTTCTGATAGACATTGGTCCGAACTTGGCTCCTCTGCACTTGTCTTAAGTGGCTGGGCATCAGCTCGGCATGAATAACGTCTCGAAGCTGACCGATGGTGTCTTCCCTCAGCAGCCGAAAGTTTCGGTCCAAGAGCCCGGCAAGACCACCAATATGCCACTGTTGCGGGTGTTTCCCGGGGAGATATTCTGAACGTGGACTCATTATCTCCTGGAAAGTAGGCAAAATTTGGACACTGCAGATATCTGCATGATCGTTGTCGTGGCGACCACCAGGCGGGTCTTTCGGAGTGACAAAGGTTACAGGAGATTTATAGGTTTGTAGAGGCTTTGAGCTTCCCAGCAAAGGTGGTAGGGCGGCTCCAATCTTCAGCCGGCGTTGTAATACTTCTAAATGATGCCGTGATAGGTCTAGTGACCCAGCAGTCTTCAAGGCGTGAAGGATCATGAAGAGGTCGTAAAATCGCCTCGCTACCGGCTTCAACGGCTCCTGAATGAATGCAGTCGAGTTCAGCTCGATAATCTTACAAAACACTTGGAGCGATAATTCTAGGTAAGTCGAGGTTGCATCGGAGTGAAGTTCAACGTCCAGCTGCACAACATCGGCCAGAAAATTCAGAAACGGCTCTGCACGACGCCCGGCTGGTCCGAAGATACAGTTGTAGATTCTCACTACGAACTCCTCCATCACCAATGACCCGAGGACTTTGTGGTGGGTGATACTCTCGAGAAAGGGGACGAACTGCTTTTGGAAAATATCTTGTTTGGTGGCATTTGGCATCAGGGAATAGTCGCGCTGAATGAGTTCCTGGATTCGTTGCAGGCCGCCTTCGTGGGAGAGGCATTGGATCACTTCTTGGGCCGTGCTGTCGTCATCAACTTCGATCAGCCTTCTGGCCGTTGCGAAGAACTGGCCCAGTTCCGCACCCAGCGGACGTATAGCTAATCGGCTCTTGGGGGCTTTTCGCTTCCAGGCGGCAAGGCCGTTGACGTCGTTGGTCCCATGACTGGGTTGTTGACTTCGCGCGCTTGGTCTTGAGTTGCTTCCTTTGCCTGGAGGCTTTGACGGACCGGCCCCGTGGGAATACCGACAATTCTTGAATCTGCAGGACCCAGTTCGGGCGAAATCACGACAAATCCTTGCCCAGTATATTAGCATCCGTCCGACATATTTCAGTGTGGATATGGTTACTTTGCGGATCCCATTCTGCTAATCCCACAACGGAGCCTGGTACACTCAGAGGGATGATCGGATGTATCCCAGTCCGCATGAAATTAACGCTTTTCCTTGGACGCAAGTGTGAATGAAGAGGACCCAGGGTATGCTGGGGAATGATAGCTCGATGTTATATCTGGCTTGTACACCACGGTCGCAGAATCTATGTGGAGGGATTCCAGCGCACATCGACAACCCACGAATATTTCTTTATTTTGATTGAACATGATCGAAGGTCATGGCAGACCCAGTATATATTCACCAATCTACTTGGGATGCGTGAATAGGGCATTGTGGCGTAATGCCCCGCCAGCCTTCTCTCAGTATCACCCAATCAATCAGGTTGGGGTTCAGCAAGTTCCTTCACTCAGCCATGGTGAGTCTCCCCCACCCGAGCTGAAAGAGCTGCCACATCATTTATGGCCCTGAGTCAGTGAATCACACTAGCGAACATTGGTTGGCTGTCAATTGCAGTGTCCTTTCTCAATTGGAGGCGCAGTTCCAGCCTTGCGGGTGAAAACCCACCTGTGGTTGACGTGGTCCTGTCGCAGGCAGCCATACTAGCATTACTATCAGGAAGCTGGCGCCTATGTACGTTGTATGTTCCAATGAACACCGTTCGATCTATCAATACACAGTTGATTAATATGTATACACAGCCATTCCAAACCCCAAATATACAACCCCACCCTCCTTATCCACCAACCTAAGAAGACGGCCCAGACCCAGCCCCGATAGCCCTTTTCTTCCACCGAATATCATAAGCAATATTTCCACCCCTCAACACCAACCCGGGAATCCAGCCCTGCTCCTCCATCCACACAAACGGCCACCACAGAAAAGCCCCCAGCACACAGAACACCGTCGCGAACGCATGTATCGCCAACACAATCCAGTGCCCGATATGCGGAAGGACAAACTTGATAAATTCAGATGTTTGATATAGATCCTCTTGTTTGGTGATATAGTAGAGTTTGCGGTGGCCGTTAGTGTGGGCGGTTAGGGGCGTTTTATGATCCGGGTTGCCGTTGGCCACGACATCGGCGTAGCTTGCTTCCTCTTCTTCCTTTGGTTCGTGTGCTTTTTCAGAGGCCGCAGTTGATGAGTCGGAAGAAGATAAGTATCCATGTGGATTAGTAGTCAGCGATAACACCGTCGTAAGCGTCACAGGCGCAACATGAAACGGAACAATCCAGATTGTGAAGATTTGCGACATGGTCACGTAGAGCTTTTGGTTGTCCGAATCATATGCTATATCCCATTAGCATCGATCATCAATTATGCATCTCCTCTTCTCTATAGGGAGATATATAACAGATCTATATGAGCAGGGTAAATAACTAACCAACAGAATGAATCTTCAACTCAATGCGCGGCGACATCACTTTATACCATTGGTAGATCTTCTTCACGACCCAGCGGCTGCCTCGGAAATGCTGGATCCGGCAGAATGGATGAACGAAGGAAGCATCTGGAGTGAAGTACTTGTCGATGGTTTGGGCTTGCTGCGCCGGGGGTGATTGCGTGAGGTGTTGGATTACCGTGGGGATTTCGGATACTGGGGTTTTGGATGTTAGGTTTTGAATTGTTAGACCGGGATTGGGGAAGGGGGTTGGAGGCACCTGGATCTTCCATATTGTATTTCTTGCTGTTTATTGAGAGATTTTGAGGGATTGATGGGAGGATGAGAGGAAATAAGAGTATTTTTTTATATCAAAAACCGGAACCAGATGATGATGTCATTACATGTGAAAGTCCATTGGCTGCGCTTTCCTGTTTGGGTGCTGTCACATGATTCCGATCTCCCATGAAGTCGTTATGGGGTCATTCGGCTGTTCTATGTTCGATTGATATAAATAGATTTCATGGATCTACAAAGCAGTAATCGTGACATATATAACCCAACAGAAATGCATGTGGCGTGATGCTAAGGTTCGGGGAATTGCAGTGTAAGAAAGGCCCCTGATTTGATCATCCCATTTTAACTCCATCTAGACTCGAACGATAAAGTCTGATTTTTATGTGGACACGGCCAAGATGTCAGGATGAGGGAAGCTGTCGATAGTCGTGGATTGGATCCGTAAATTTGCTGCACACCATCAGGTGCCCTGAACACACCATCTCTGAAACCACGGGGCTGCCGTTTACAACACGATATATCAGCACTTGTTTGAAATGTTCTCCTACAACATATTCCAAAATGTTGCAAGGGAGTCGCGCTGGGAGCCTTAATACGTAAGAGCTTCTTGAATCCAGTTGAGTTTACCAATATGTCCGAGCAGCAGCAACGGAGGAAACGGGAGAGAGATATCAATGAAGGGATATCCTGGTCTGGTCGGTCGTTGACTGTACGGAGAGATCCCCCTTATAATATTTCCCGATTATTTTCTGTAGGTATTTCTAACGGCTCCATAACACGCACAGACTATCTACGCCGGCATCTCTGTTTTGCACCGCGACTACGAAGATAGCAGAGCTGCCATCGCTTTTCGAAACTCGGCGTACTTATTTGACTATATCGTGTTTGATTTGCTCGCTGAGTCGTCCAACACACCTGTCCATACCATTTGCAACCGGATCGTATCCGAACTGCGGACCTACAGTGAGAAGCACAAGGAAAAGATCGTAGGTCTGGCCATGCCGCTGTCGCTGGCCGACAAGTACCCACCTCTCTGTCCTCAGCTCTGGCGGGAATTGGATATTCTGCCTCTAGTTCTGGAACATAAGGAACGCGCAAGGGCGGATGCCGACCAGGGTGAACTGGCGACATTCGCATCATGGAACACCAAGGAGTTGGATGAACAGGCGGACTCCATGGTCAGAAAGTGTTTGCGGTATGTATACGTGGTCGGCCTAAATCCATAGGCACACACCTGATCAGTTACAGATCCTTTGGCGCGGGCCATGTCCTGCAAGGGGAAATAGGTCTCGGGAGCTTGGTAGGGGTTGACCGGAATTTTCGGGTGCGGTTGGCCGATTTGCAAGACTACCAGGAGACGGTAAATGCTCGGACATGGTCTATGGCTCAATATTATGCAGAAGAACTCAAGCGACGAAATGTGAAAATTGCGTTCTTCAGCTTATCCTCCCATGGGAGGCCGGATATCCATACGAGGCACTCACTGGTGAGGTTCTTACACTACCTGGGGTCAATGTTCAATGGTGAGGAGGCCTCCCTGATTCTGCACACTTGATAGTGGCTTAAACATGTGGTCTAGGTATGTTCCAAAGCCACGTCCAGGGATCAATAGCATTATCCGGAAGATGCAAGATTCTCTAGAAGGACTGGGTGAAAGGGATGATTCCATCACTGTCGATGAGGAAATGTGTATTTTGCAGTGGGTCTATGAAAACGCCCGACGGTACTGGCTCTGTGAAGATGATCCTCTGCAGGCTCGTTCCAAGGGCGGTGCAGACATTGTGGTCATCGACGATGTGCCGCTTACACCCGCAGCATTATTATCGAAACAGACCGATCCGGGACGACCAGTCATTATTGAAAATCGACTTCAAGTGCAAAAGGGCGCGTTGCAGGATGCGAGTAACTTTTCGACACGTCCGTGGAACTTCCTGCGGGAACGTCTCAAGCATGTGGATCTTGTTGTATCTCAGGCCCCGAAAGAACTGCTACCGAATATCATGCCGCAGAAGAAGGTTGTGTATATTCCCGTGTCTGTAGATCAGTGAGTCTCTCACTTCTGGTAATATGTTACCACATGCTAATGTGCTGTAGACTGGATGGATTAAATAAGTGTATGAGCGACTTTGATCTCACGTTCTATGGTCGCGAGTTCAACACCTTGTGTCGATCCTTCGAAACACCGACTTTGAACTATCCAAATGGTAGGTCATGTTTCTTCACGACTTTTTCGCAATACTCATGGAACCCTATGAGCCCTATGCTCTTGACTGATATGTATATAACGCGCAGAGGAATACATCCTCCACCTGTCACAATTCCGAAACCTTGACGAAACAATCACAGTCCTCAACGCCTATCAAAAGTTCCGCAGCCACTGCATGGACGCAGGGATGAACACCCTCTTCCCTAAGCTCCTCATATATCATTACGGACCATCTCGCAGTTCCAGAAGCACCCTGATCTACGATGCTATCCTCTCCTACATCGAGACGGACATGCCGCGTCTCAAATCGTGCATCTACGTAATGCAAATCGGCCCGCCAGACCAACTCTGGAATACTCTTCTGACCAGAGCGAAAGTCGTCATTGAGCTATCCATGTGCGAAGGCATCCCCGCCATGCTTCTGGCCGCCGTGCAGAAGGGGAAACCCATAATCACTGCCAAGGAAATTGGTCAGTTCTCCTTTACCAAGGGTGTTAATAACATACTTTTCTGTGAGAAGGGTGATGCGGATGTCATTGCCAGACTTCTGAGGGATCTCTGGACTGATCCCCGGCTGAGTGAGTTGTTGCTGCCGGGGCCAAGGAGGTTGAGGGACGAGTATACGACGGTTGGGAATGCGGTTAATTGGTTGTTTTTGGCAGCGGAGATGTCGCGAGAAGGCAATGTTGTGGAACCGGATGGGAGAAGTATCTATGAGTTGGCTGGTCAGGGGGCTGGTTTGTGTGCTTGAATGCTGTTAGCGGACGTTTCTTTGCCAACTAATGCTTGTGATGAAGCTCTTCTAGTTAATAATTACGACTTAACATTTGTATGGAATGGATGCTATGTTAGCCATACGACAATGTCGAATACGATCCAGGTTAAATTGTTGATTATGAGGTTGCCCGATACACAGGAATTGTCATATCCTATTTTCCGCCAAATATCAAGGAGGATAGAGACATAATTATACCTAGAATAGAAAATGCTCCTCCATCTCCGTAGCCAAGCTTCTCCACGCATTGTCATCCATGAACATGCTGCTGGGCCAAGCAGACAGGTTCTCATCCAGAAATGTATCCATCAAAGGATGGGCAAGAGTATCTGCACAGTTCATACCGGAATCCGCTACTAAACTATGGCTTATCGAGTGCTGTACTGCTAATTCAGCAATGTCGGAAGGTCGACCATGGTTTCTGGTCCGACCCACTTGCTGAACTCGATCAGTTTGCTGGCTTCTACCTAGGTTAGGATTTGCGTGTTCCGACCCGGATCCAGTAGAAACACCAGCCTGTATCAAAGAAAGCCGCTTGCTGTAGTCTACTGCGGGAATATTTCCGTGGTCCCGCATGGTCCGAAGTATATTGATAGACGTTTGGAGAAGATCAGAAGTAGCCACATTCGGATTCAAAAGAGCGGAGATAACAAGGATTAAGCAAGATGAGAATATGTGCTGTGCCTCCCAGTAACCAAATGTGGCGATTGATCCCTCGATGAATAGGCCCTCCATGATTCGGCAGGATGTTATCGCGGCATTCACACAGCTATCTGCTAAGAGAGTGGTAATGGGTGAAAGGGTGTGGGATTCTGGAGATGGATCTTTTTCATCGCCCTGGCAGCGTCTTCGGAACAGATGCAGAAGAATGGGACGTGTCGTTTGCATGATGCACTCGTTATAGGCCATGTGGAGGCTGGCAACGGGTCGCGGCGTTCGACTTTCCCGAACACAGAGTTCTGGAGGGAGCGCGTCGTTCCATGCTCGCAGTTGCTTTAGGATACTGTGTACTCTTTGCACGAACATGCCGTTCGCTCGTCGTGGTAGGCAGTATATTTCCGTTACTGTCTGGTTAGCATGGACTTGTAAGTTAGTGAAGTGGCAGACGTACAGATATTTCCTGTGATACGAGCTAGCTTGACATTGGCACATATATGAGCGGGGTCTGCAAATTCCTGTTGCTCCTCTTCCGTGAGGCCGTTCATGGAAGGCAGCTCTACGTCTATGTCTTCGTCCCGTACTGTGATGGGTAGCCCGAGCTTGGAGGCTGACATTCGCTCGAAGTAGTATAGCATCCACCATGTGCGTCGTCGACTCTCAAGTTCGACTGCGGTGGCTGTGGCCGGAGCAGATCCTGATCTATGTAACCCAAGGCTCAATGCCAGCCTCATGGCAACGCCACTATAGGAATATGCGGATCGGATGCGTCCCAAGCTGTTTGAGTACCATGCCTGTCGTTGATCAATATGTCGTTGATTCAGTGACTGCGAAGCACTTACTATCAATATAAGGACCTCGACATGTAATAATGTCGCTTCTTCATATGTGTCGTGGAGCATGTGCAGGGCCTGGAGATAGTAGTTCGTCCCCGGGATTATCTGTGCGTCGTTCAACTTCCTGCGGTTGGTATAGAGTTCACCCAAGGCGAGAAGAGCAAGTAGCTTGCACAACCAAAGAACAGTTGGCCTTACTGTCGTCTGGTATACAGCCTCGATCTCTTGCATGAAGGAAATTTTGAGAAACAGATGATGATCGTTACCGATAAAGCGCCATGCAACGTTGACCAGCAGCTTGGCTTGGGTTCTGTCTGGCAGCGTGTATTCATTGTCATCTAGTACACGGTTTGCGGTTTTCGTTGGATGATAGTAACACAGCGTAGCATTGGAGGGAGTTGAGCTTCTGCTGATGCACTGAAGTAGTCGGTCACCAAATGCGATACATGATGCTTCTCCTGTGAAGCCTGGCTCTGTTTGTTTGTCGCAGGACCGCTTTGGTTGTGTCTCGAAAAGTGGGTTCACAATGCCATGTTCCTCTTGCGACAGAGGATCTGATTCATCTTGGGGGGTTGGCTCAACTCTCTGCTCTTTCAAAGATTCACTCTTCAGCAGGTTCTGCAACCGTTTGCTGTCGGCTTCCAGCCGCCTCAAGTAGCTGCACAGAAACTGTCAGTAGAAAGGCGAAGTCGCTTGAGGGGAAGAATGCGCTCTCACTTCTCCGATACAGTGACTTTCCTCTCTCTTGGCGGAAACACACATTCATCGCTTTTATTTGCTTGAGCACAAGCGCGACACGGATGCTCCCCCGAGCATTTGACCTTATGGGTATGATATCGGTAACATCTGCCGCTTTTTTTAGTGTCTTTTCATCGTCGGCATTGGGATCCGCTCGCGCAGCAAACAGTCTCCGTGTGCGTTTGTGTGTCTTCATAGTGGGCCACCTGCCATCCAGAATGTATTCTTATTGATATAAAGCATATCATTAACTGCGTGCGGGGAGGAAAGACGGAAATTCGGCCCGCATTTAATTTGCCGACTCTCCTCTCGGTTTGGATGGAAGTTGCCGGAGGTTATCGTCGTTTATCATCGTAACCCCGCATCTTGACGTGAGCATCAATCACAGCGATTGATAACACTATTTAAGCATGAAGTCGCCGACTGAACACTACTGCGGTCATTCTCCATCCAGAATTGTCTCTACATAGCCTGAACTACTGACACAATGATAAGGAATGGAATCCGCATTGCTATCGACAGAGGTGGCACATTCACAGATGCCTGGGCAGATATACCTGGTCGACCAGATCATGTCGTCTTCAAAGTTCTATCAGTCTCCCCAGACGAGTATGATGATGCCCCGACAGAATGTATCAGACGGATTTTAGAATTGGCAAGCGGCGAGGAGATACCTAAGGGTTCTCTGCTCGACCTGTCGTCAGTTGAATCTATTCGAATGGGTACGACAGTCGCCACAAATGCGCTTCTTGAGCGGAAGGGCGATCGTGTAGCCCTCATGGTAACCAAAGGCTTTCGCGATTCGCTCTTGATTGGTAATCAGGCTCGACCCAACATTTTTGATCTCTCGGTACAACGGCTCAAGCAGCTCTATGAGACCGTGATTGAGGTTGACGAGCGCATCACGATTGAAGGGTATAGCGAAGATCCCGAACCCAAACCCATCGACACCGCGTCTGATCCCAATCTCGTCGTCGGTCTGACAGGCGAGGTAGTGAGAATATTACGAACGCCAGACCTGGATGCCGTTCGCTCACAGCTAGACACGCTGCAATCGCAAGGCTACCAGAATCTAGCCATTGGACTCATGCATGCATATACCTATCCCGAGCACGAGCTTCAGATAGCGAAACTGGCCGAACAAATGGGCTTCAAAGTATCGGCGTCGTCAGTTCTTCAATCCATGGCCAAATTTGTCCCTCGAACCCAATCGGCTGTGGCTGATGCTTACCTCACTCCAATGACTGCCTCGTATCTTGAAGGCTTTCGGAAGGGATTCAGGGGCCAACTGGACGATGAAAATACAAACAAGGTACTACTAAGTCAGTCAGATGGTGGCCTGGCCACCTGGAACAGCTTTTCAGGTCTCCGAGGAGTACTAAGTGGTCCTGCCGGGGGTGTTGTAGGTTTGTCGCGAACATGCTACGATGCGGAGGAAGGCCGGCCAGTGTTGGGATTCGATATGGGCGGAACCAGTACTGATGTGGCCCGGTATTCAGGCGCTCTGGAGCATATCTTCGAAAATACCATTGCGGAGGTTACCATTCAGACACCCCAGCTGGATATCAACACTGTCGCAGCGGGAGGTGGATCAATCTTGACCTGGGAGACTGGGTTGCTAAAGGTTGGACCGAGGAGTGCTGGCGCAAATCCTGGTCCAGCTTGCTATGGAAAGGGTGGTCCGTTGACCGTGACGGACGCCAATCTGCTGCTAGGACGAATCATTCCGGAGTATTTTCCAAAATCTCTCGATCTGGACATTGTCAAACAAAAGTTTGCCCATTTGACGGACGTTGTTAACAGAGACAAAGGAGGTGGAGATGCCTTTACCTCAGAAACCCTGGCGCTAGGCTTCTTGGCCATCGCGAATGCAACGATGACAAGACCCATTCGAAAACTGAGTGAAGGCCGAGGGTATAGCGCCGCGAGCCACAACCTTGGATGTTTCGGAGGTGCTGGTGGGCAGCACGCTGTCTTTATTGCTCGAGATCTCGGCATTCAAAAAGCAATCATCCCACGCTACTCGAGTATCTTGTCTGCATACGGGATGGCTCTAGCTGATGTGGTGGTCGAGAACCAGGAGCCTGTGGCGTGGAAGTTTGAAGACGACACTCTGTCCGAGCTTCAGGCACGGCTAGATTTAATATCGAAGAAAGGTATAGAGGCGTTGAAATTACAGGGCTTTGATGAGGAATCTATCGTACATGAGTGCTTCCTGAACATGAAATACCAAGGCAGCGATACAACCTTGATGATTCGGAAACCTGACCAACTATCAGACTTTGGAGCGGCTTTCAATACTAGACATGCACAAGAGTTTGGATTCTCACAGTCTCGGGATATATTGATCGATGATATCCGCGTGCGGAGTATTGGAAGGCCTCGAGTCGTGGACACCTCGAGCCCGTTCAACGAACTGAACAAGTTGGATGATCGTTCTACAGTTCAGCCACCAGCACCTGCATTTACACGAAGAGTATTCTTTGATATACTCGGTTGGGCAGATACCAACGTTTACACACTCCCTGACTTGAAGCCCGGCACTCGGATCAATGGACCAGCCATGATCATTGACGAAACACAGACGATTGTGGTTGATCATGCAAGCAGAGCAACCATATTGCCCGAGCATGTGGTTTTGGAAGTGGGAAGTGTCAACCAGGAGCAGCTGTCTACCAATGCCGTGGACCCCGTCCAGCTGAGCGTGTTCAGTCATCGATTCATGACCGTGGCGGAGCAAATGGGCCACACGATGGAGAAAACCTCCATATCGGTTAATATTAAAGAGAGATTGGATTATTCATGTGCTATCTTCTCAGCTGATGGTGGACTCGTGGCTAATGCACCTCACATCCCCGGCCACCTTGGCTCCATGAGCACGGCAATCACAGCTCAGATTGAGCGACATCCACCGGGAGATCTGAAACCCGGCGATGTCATCATCAGCAACCACCCGGCTGCGGGTGGCACCCACCTACCCGATATTACGACCATTACACCCGTGTTTGACGACGATGAGAATCCATCAGCGATCTTGTTCTACGTGGCTAACCGCGGTCACCATGCCGACGTGGGTGGAATTGCCCCAGGCTCCATGCCTCCCAACTCGACCGAGCTCTGGCAAGAGGGTGCGGCCATCGAATCTTTCAGACTAGTCAATCAAGGTGTCTTTGACGAGGCTGGATTAATCCGGCATCTGTACGAGATCCCCGGCACATTCCCGGGCTGCAGTGGCACCCGCACGCTGAGCGACAATATTGCCGATTTGAAGGCGGCTGTAGCGTCAAACCAAAAGGGTATTCAGCTGATCCAAGCTCTCATTAAAGAGTTTACTTGGCCGGTCGTCGAGTTCTACATGAAGGCAATCCAGGAGAATGCCGCACAGGCCGTGCGTGACCTACTGAAAGGCTTCGCTCAGCGATATGAAGGAGGGGTGCTCGAAGCAGAGGAGAGGAACGACGACGGAATCCCATTCCATCTAAGAGTGACAATCGACAAGGAGACGGGCAAAACTATTTTCGATTTTACTGGCACCGGACCAGAACATTCGGGGAACCTAAACTCGCCGCAAGCTTGCTTACATTCTGCTATCATGGTAGGGGTCCACGGGTTAATAGATATACAATCACTGCTAACGAATGATAGTACTGTCTCCGATCGATGATTTCCGCAGATATACCTCTCAACCATGGATGTCTAGCTCCAATCCATGTAGTCTGCCCCAAGGGTACTATCCTCTCACCGTCCATCACAGCCGCGACAGTTGGATGCACCACCGAGACGTCATCCAAGATCGCCGACCTCGTCCTGAAAGCCTTCCAAGCAGCCGCCGCCTCCCAAGGCACCATGAACAATCTAACATTCGGCTACGGAGGCACAGACCCCATCACAGGAAAAGTCATCAAAGGCTTCGGGTACTACGAGACCATAGCCGGCGGGGCAGGAGCTGGACCCGACTGGGAAGGCACCAGCGGAGTACACACCCACATAACCAACACTCGCATTACCGATCCCGAGATTCTAGAAAAACGGTACCCAGTCATCCTACATGAATTCTCCATTCGCCGGGGAAGTGGAGGAGCGGGTCTCCATCGGGGAGGCGATGGATGTGTCCGTGATATGGAGTTCCGGATTCCCCTTCAGGTATCGATTCTCTCGGACCGACGCGTCACGGCTCCTTATGGAATGGCGGGTGGCAAGGAGGGGAAGCGGGGAGAGAATGTTTGGATTCGGAAGGATCCTGTCACTGGCTCTACGAGGAAGGTTGCCCTTGGGCCTAGGCAGACGGCTCACTTCCGAGCTGGGGATCGTATTGTGATTCTCACGCCTGGGGGAGGTGGCTGGGGGGAGGAGATTTCCCGGGATCAGAAGGAATCTGTGGGTTTACGACAGAAGATTGACAGTGCGGGTCAGAGTCTACTGAAGACACAGGGGAGCTTGTATGAGAGGAATGCGATTGCGGTGGGGAACTAATAGACATCTTTACGATACGCTACTCAGATTGATCGTGCTGTCTAGAATAGACTTAACATAGGACGCACAATTACCTGAAACATTCGTTTACTTATTTTGCCCATGTATGTACAACCACCTGCCGTATTAACTTTTTGAAATGCTTCGCAGCAACTTATTTCTTTACGGAGAATAGATCAGCACAATAGCTACTATATGAGTAGATAGGCAGTGCAAGCCAGTGGGGTCCCCACAGGCTCGGCTCTTCCGGCACAGACGAGGATCCATGACGATGACGGCCCGAGGCGCCACATTCAGGGGAACATATTTAATCTTCAGGGGGGCTGTTACTTAGTTTTGACGTTCAATGCTTGCTTTTATGCCAATGAATATTGTATTGTTCCGATCCACATAGTATTCTACTCTGAAAGCTTTTGTAGAGTATACACGTATTGTAGGACTTTTACAGAGCTATATTATCAGTACATAGTATAATATCTAACAAGGATCTTAGTTCTTCAGCCTTACCGGTTGCCGATTTCTAACAAGTCATTACGCCAAACTAAATATGGTAACTGAGATGTTCGGCCTATGAGCTTAGTTGGATCTGGTACTGTACACGAGTACATGGGGGCCATATCCGAGTAAAAGCCTCATTAGGGTCAGATACATTGCATCCCATAATTTGTGCACGTCGATCAGGTCGACGGCCAGAGAAGGTACCGAAGAAAGGTATAAAATGCAGCGTCCTGACCTGAGCATTCAAGGTAATCAGTACTCAGCTTCTCTAAGACCAGTTCTTCTCTATACAATTATAAACCGTCCATCATGCGTTTCACATCTGCAATCCTGTTACTCGCAACCGCCATTGGCGCCACCGCCGAAAGTGCCATCACCATCAAGGTGTGCAACGGTGCCAATCTGGAAGGGGACTGTGTTGATCTCAATGTCTATCTTCAACACCAATGCTGTTGGTGGCCCTCTAAATGAAGATTAACTGCCCTTGTCATAGCTGATGCATTATATGCAGACAATTTGAACGGCACTCCCGTCTCCAAGGATGTCCGGTCCGTTTCAATTCCTGACGGGTACCGCTGTCGTTTCTGGTCGTATGTGTTCTCTGCTTCTGGTGAATGGGGAGATCCTGGCTGATTTAGAATTTGTTTTTCATAGATCCACTGCGTGCAATGGCGGCGGTACGGGCGATATCCAGTACCCTGGTCAGGGCTCAACTAGTCCTCCCAGTGTGAACTCTGTTAAGTGTTATGCGGACTAGAGATTAGATATATATGATGTCGGCATTTTAACGTCACTTTTCAGTAAGGCAATTTGGATAGGAGGAGGGCTTGACGATTGAGTCTTATAGCCTTTTGTTGAGATGAGTGTGGTAGATGGATGATTAAGATGGCTGGATGGGGTGGTAGATCAGCAGCTACCAGATATATATCGATAGTTCTGAGTGCTGGTCTTTCCCCAACCAATGATTCTTTCTTATCTCGGAGGACCTACCATGGAACCTTTCCAACTTTCTTGATTCTCGAATCTAAGCTTACATGCAAGAACGGTACTAAGGCTTAGACTAATTCCCTTACGCGTTAGTAGTATATGAGAGATCTAATATACCCTGGGGGTATTTTCTGACATTAAACTTAATTATAATGGTTATATAACGGTTCATGTAATGTTCCGAACTAAGTACCCTATCGTAGCAGCGCCAAGAGTAAGCCCTTAAAATCCATTGGTCTACAGCTCTCCGCAGGTATACTGGCAAATAGAACGTATGATATCAAAGGAACGCTTACACCGCTATAAAAACTCAATTCTGAGTACAATGCCTTTATCATTTACCGTTGAGTGGCGGCAGAAGATAGACTTCTGAAGATATACTACTAGCGTGGAATTGTAGCCAATCATGATTGTCCCTTCTTTTCATTATTTGATCTCATTGATCATGAATTTCAAAGCAATCTCCGCGCCATGAACGGCCAATGGGGCTAGAGGCAATGATAAGGGACCCCCGGATTTCGGCAGTTGAAGCGTTTACCTCATCTCCTTAGTGGCAACACAAGATAAGCGATCTTGGCTCCCTGATTGGCCGGAGATAGTCCTCCGTCTATCTTATCGGGGAGTATCTCCGGAGTAGGAGCCTCGAAACCCTAATCTTCCCGAGCGGACGGTCTTGGGCTTCTCTCCCCTACTATAGGGGCGATAGTGGATTCCGCTAGATGACATGGCGTATCAACTAAGCTGTCGACCATGGAAGGTATATGAATGACTCGGGTGCGCCCCGGTTGGAACCATTCCAGAACTCCAAGGGAACGTTCCGACACGACGCATCATGGATAACACAAAGTCACCGGAAGATCCAGTTGTGAAGCCACCAGTGGATCTGGGGAAGGATGAACCAGAAACGCGGGTTGTTGCGGGCGACTCGATCGATGCCTGTGCAGAGCGTGCGCTCGTCCGGAAATTCGATTTCCGCATTCTTCCTGTCCTGGCCATCATGTATCTGTTCAATAGCTTGGACAAGTCCAATTTGGGAAATGCAAAGACAGCAGGGTTAGAGGGTATGACAGGTTGACACTGAGCTTGACCAACGCCATGCTGATAGCTTCTCTGCAGAGACTCTTAACCTCAAGGGCGACCAATACAACATCATCCTCAGCATTTTCTTCATCCCCTATGTCTTGACGGCGCCGTTCCTGGGCATCTTAGGCAAGATGTACGGGCCGAACCTGGTTCTGCCCTGCATGATGCTGACCTTTGGGCTGTGTACTGTTTTAGTGGTGGTTGTGTATAATTTTGGGGGCCTGATGGCGATTAGATGGTTTCTTGGCATGTCTGAGAGTGCCTTTTTCCCCCTCGTTATCTATTATTTGACAACGTGAGATATTGCTCAGCCGTTCCTCTTCAATCAACTGGATGGCTAACATGTATACGATCAGATTCTATCGTCGAGGTGAACTGGCCAGACGTCTGGCGATTTTCTATGCCGCACAGAGCATTGCCTCGGCCTTCTCGGGTCTTCTCGCCTTTGGTGTTTTCCAAATCCACTCCGGTCCACTGACCCCATGGCGGTACCTCTTCCTTATTGAAGGCCTGGCGACCGTTTTGTTCGCGCTTTTCGTATTCTGGTATCTGCCCCGCTCGGCATCTGAGGCGCGCTTCCTCTCCGAAGCCGAGAAGGCACTAGCATTCACGCGGATGCAGCTCGACAGTTCGGCCGTTGTCAATGAGAAACTCAACCTTCGCGACGCATTCCGTATCTTCAAACATCCGACCAGCTGGGCCATTGTGGGTATTCAGATCTGCCTCGGCGTCCCTCTGCAATCCGTCCAACTGTTCCTCCCTCAAATCATCTCCAAACTCGGATACGGCACCGTAAAGACGAATCTCTACACCGTGGCCCCCAACGTCTCAGGTGCCGTCGTGCTTCTTATCCTCGCCTTCTGCAGTGATTGGACGCGATGGCGATTCCCATTCATTGCCCTGGGCTTCTTATTCACTTTCCTGGGTATGATCATCTATGTGGCGATCGACCCCGAGAAGAATATCAACGTGGCCTACTTCGCCTCGTTCATGATGACCTGGGGTACCTCCGCACCATCCGTGTTGTTGGATGTCTGGTACAACAACAACATTGCCAGCGAAGGCAAACGAATCGTCTTGACGAGTATCGCAGTACCTCTTGCGAACTTGATGGGTGTGGTTAGTTCGAATATCTTCCGCAACCAGGATGCCCCGAAGTACCTGCCGGCGCTGATCACCACGGCGTCTTTCGGAGGAACGGGTATCATTCTCACACTTCTTCTTGGCTTCTGGATGATGTTGGATAATAAGCGACGGGATCGTGCACAAGGGATCAAATTACGGGCTATGGATGTCCCGACCGAGAGGTTGGCAGAGGGTCCCAGTAGTCCCGATTTTCGGTGGTTTTTATAAAATCCTCACGTCACGATAGATCTTATGAGTTAATGACCTGTACACACCTTTAATAATTACTATGTTCGTTTCATCGCATTCGTTTTCTGCCACTTTCACGTTCACTTTCGCTTTGATGCTTTGATTGGTAATGTTTAGCGAAAAGTGTGGACTGTACAGACAGTTCAGTTTAGTCTCCGGTGGGATCGAATCTAGACCAGCCCTATTTTCAAGTGGCTTCTTCCCACACGGCCGTATACTATCTCCGACTTTGGGTCCATAATCTCCCGGGGGCTTGCCAGGAATACGATCTCCATCCGCCTGACGGTGACATTCCGGTCGGATATGTCCGATGAATGCGTTCGTATTATTTTGTATCTCGAGGTTGAAGATCAGCGGGTTAGGTTTATATTTCTGAGACGGAATGACCGAGGAAGGAATGTGGTGGGGAAGACGAAAGATGATGAATTCGGTTGATGGAGTGAAAGCAAATCGAAAAGGATGAGCAAAAGGATATTGTTGGCCTAACGGCACGGGATTGGTGCCTGAGGTCGGGCAAGTCCGGCGTTCAGCCCTATAAGCAAACGTGACCCTTGGGTCTTACCAAAGGTACCAAAGGGCCCCTCCGCATGGTCGACATTGCGTGCGGACGGACTCTCCAGCAGTCGAAGAGTCATAATGACACGGCGGCGGTGCATCCTCGATGAGCGATTGCAGATAAAAGCAGAATACAGATCGATGGCTGATCGTGCCTGTGCCGACTATTTCAGATACATTCCAGTATCTCGAGAATGCCACCGAGTCTTGGCCCAAACTCAGAGTGCATTAGGGTGTGACTAGTGCTGACGCCGGACTCAGCCCCGCTTGGCTCATTCGTTCAACCTGTCTTCAGTTCAGCCTCGGCTGGCGACCCTTTCCTTTTCCTTTCTTCCCTCCCACTCTATATCCTGCTATAAACCATGTGTGCCTGCCACAATCTCGAGAAGAGGAGATTCATGGAGAAGACTCGACAACGGAACTTTGCTAACAAGAGGTCGCGGACTGGATGCCGGACCTGTCGGTGAGTCCTATGAGTAAATGCCCCGCGCGACTGTTGGCCGGTATAACACTAACCGTCGATCGCACGCAGGGCCCGCCATGTTAAATGTGATGAAGCCCCAGGGGCGTGTGGAAACTGCACGTCGAGCGGTCGCTCCTGTGATGGCTACGATATGCAACGATTGCCGCCGCCGGCGAGATCCAACAGGAAGAAGACTCCCTGGACCCGACTGCTCCCCGAAGTAGGCGGTGGCATTCGCTGGATCACGAATACGGATGAGCGCCGCTGTTTTTCCTACTTTCAGTACTACACCATTCCCACCCTGTCGGGGTTTTTCAATTCGACCCTGTGGGAAAAGCTCGTCCTGCAAATGAGCTATGCCGAGCCCGCCGTGTACCATGCGGCTGTGGCGCTCAGCGCCATCCATCAGGATGTCGAGATGCACGGCATGCCCTTGCCCGGACAGGAGCTTGAGCTCTACAATACCTGGCATCGATTCACCCTGGAACAGGCCGGGCGGTCGTTTGCCATTCTCAATGAACGTCACTTTTCACAAGACCCGCGCCTACGTGAGGTCATGCTGCTGTGCTGTCTCTTGTTCGTGCTGATGGAGCTTTTACGAGGAAAATATGACGACGCCTTCCAGCACCTCGAAGGTGGTCTACGCATATTGAATGAGCTCAAGGCTCAACGGCAACTGGTCACCTGGGTTCCGCATGAGTCACCAGTGGAAGAAGCTCTCGTCGCTGTATTCGCACAGTTGGATATTCAAGCCGCGAGCTTCAAGGTCGGCGGACCAATCCTCCGTATTGAAAACGAGCTTGAAGCTTCTGTCACGGAGGATTGCCTATTATTTTCCAATGTTCGTGAAGCGCGCCGTGCCATAGAGCCCTTATTGAGTCGTGCCTTCGGCTTCCTCTTGGACTGCTGGTCCAAGTCAGACAAAGAAATCATATGCCATTATAAATGGCTTCAACAGGAACAACAAAAGCTAATATCCGAGTTGAATCGCTTCTCAGCGCAATTCGACAACTTCTATAACTATTCTTATACGCGAGTCAGTCGAAAGGACCAACGAGGAGCAGATATGATCAACATCCTCCGACATACCACATCCCTAGCAATCCGAACGTCTCTCATCCGAGACGAAGTCTTACTCAGTCAGTACCAGCCCGAGTACAAAGTCAACCTTGCGCTTATCGAAGGGGTCATGTACAAGTTCCGAGAACGTCCCAATTACACCTTGGACATGGGTGTCGTACCTCCGTTATATATTATCTCGATCGGGTGTCCCGACTACACCCTGCGCTGGCGAGCGATCGAGTTACTTCGGTCTTGGCCGCATCGTGAGGGCGTCTTTGATTCAAACTGGGCGGCTTTCATCGCAGAAGAACATATTAAGGTACAGTTGCAGTTGCAAGGATTTCATGGGATTGATGGGTTATCGAGTTATGTGGGAGATAGTGGTAGTCCGACGAGCTCTGTGGAGTCTAAGGAGGATTCAGGAACAGACGAGAAATTGGAGAAGGGAAGATGGTCGACTTTGGGACAGGAGGAATATACCATCGAACAGGGTCTGGAAAAAACGAAGTGCATGGAGGATTGGCCTTGTGTGCAGTCTCTCATGGCTGCGAGAAGGAGATGCATGTTGTGATTTTCTGGATTTCCGTAAATAATTATATATACCATGGCGATGGCAGTTATAGCAGATATCTTGACGGAAAGGAAAACAAGGACATATCACTGCTCTCAAGTCTAATACTCTAATCACGACGTCGAGAAGAGTGTAGCCTTTCACTATTCATGGCATAATATTAAGGATACTCTGAGTATTTATCCACCCTGTTTCGAAAACTGCCGAGACGGAAGGGTGGCTTCCAATGCCGTCTCAGCTAGAGTGTCAAGTTTCGGGACAATCCAGCCAACCTTCAGCTCAGCAATGCATGCCTTTTTCCCTTTTACCCATTTACCCAGGAATAATGGCATCCTCAGGGTTTCAGCATCTGCTGCAGAAAGTGCCCTGCATGCGCGGGTAGATGAAGAGGCCCGATCTGCCGAAATGCTACAAGTTTGCGGGGACACTGCAGATCGCCGGATTCTCCACCAACGGGAGGAAATAAAGTACCCGTCTAGCTAGACTAACGTCGGCTTTGGGGTCAGTCCAAGTGGATCCTAATTCAGGTCCGCTTCGTATTTGGAAAAGAATTAGTATCCCGGGGTATTAGGCTAAACGTGGCTATCATGGTGAAACAGGCTGAAGAACAGTTCCTGGCAGGTCAAATGAGAATGTAAATAGGGCCATCGTTGGGTTCGAGGTGGTGTTTGTCGATCACGACTGAGTTTATCTATTGCCTCGTTATCACGTCTACTATTCCTTTTTGTTCAAAATGGTACACCTTAAGGCACTTGCCAGTGGCACTCTCTTCGCCTCCCTCGCTTCGTCTGCGGTTATCAGTCGACAGGCAGCCGCCAGCATCAATGATGCCTTTGTCGCCCATGGAAAGAAGTACTTCGGTACCTGTTCCGACCAGGCTCTGCTGCAAAACAGTCAGAATGAGGCCATTGTCCGGGCGGACTTTGGCCAGCTGACTCCCGAGAATAGCATGAAGTGGGATGCTCTTGAGCGTTTGTCTCCTGGTCTCTTGTTGTTGGGTGTTTGCTGATGGACGCAGCGAGTCAGGGTAGCTTTAGCTTCGCTGGAGCTGATTTCTTGGTAGGTGTCTAACTTTTAGGGATGAATGTCGATGCTGATTAGTTATCTTAGGCTGATTATGCTAAAACTAATAATAAACTTGTGAGGGGTCATACTTTGGGTTTGTTGTCTCTCATCCAGGTTAATTTGCCTTGGTAATGGATGCAGGTTAATGAGGGTATAGTGTGGCACTCGCAACTCCCATCCTGGGTGCAGGGTATCACCGACAAGGATACTTTGACTGAGGTGATCAAGAATCACATCACTACTATCATGCAGAGATACAAGGGCCAGATCTATGCTTGGGTACGTTGACATTGTGCATACTCCTATATCATGGCATTAACCAGATACAGGACGTTGTCAACGAGATCTTCGATGAGGACGGCACTCTTCGTGACAGTGTCTTTTCCCAGGTTCTAGGAGAGGACTTTGTCCGCATTGCCTTTGAGACCGCTCGTGAAGCGGATCCCGACGCTAAGCTATACATTAACGATTACAAGTAAGTGATCATCCGGATGAATATACCTGTGGCTAACCTTGTTAGCTTGGATTCGGCGGACTACGCCAAGACCCAGGGAATGGTTAGCTATGTGAAGAAGTGGTTGGACGCCGGTGTTCCCATTGACGGCATTGGTAAGTTGTCCGCAGTCTCTGGTTAAAATTTCTTCTAACTAGGTGCAGGCTCCCAGTCTCATTACAGGTAGGCTCTCCGATATCACGACATTAACAATACTGACTGTCTAGTGCGAACGGCTTCCCCGTCTCCGGCGCCAAAGGATAAGTCTCTCACTTGCCACCCCGAGACAAAAAGCTAACATCATACACAGCTCTGACCGCGCTCGCCTCTACCGGCGTTTCTGAAGTCGCTGTGACCGAACTTGATATCGAAGGAGCTAGCTCCGAGTCTTATCTCGAGGTTAGTGTACTAGCTACATTATCTTTGAGAAATCTATTAACCTATACAGGTGGTCAACGCCTGTCTCGACGTCAGCTCCTGCGTCGGTATCACTGTCTGGGGTGTATCCGACAAGGTAGGTTTCTTACAAAGTCTACCAAACCGAAGGAAAGCAGACTAACTGTTATAAAGGACTCGTGGCGCTCCAGCACCTCCCCGTTGCTATTTGATAGCAATTACCAGGCCAAGGATGCGTATAATGCTATCATCGATGCTCTGTAAATTCAGATATCCGTCATGGTGGTATGTCACACTGCTTGATGTGAGTGGATGATTCTGGGATAGTGTATAGCTTTGGTTCAAATATGTGGCACGGTAGTCTTTGCTGCCGTGAGGCATTGGGATTCGAGACTTATTGTCTGAATAGCTTTGTACATATGATCAATTGAACTACAATTTCAGAAATACTATGAACAACCGACTTCACAGGCTTTCAACCAAAGGTAGGTCGTACGAACAAGCAACCAGCTTTCATGGCTATAGATCATCAACTGAACGGGACAATGGCGTGCAGACCACTTCTCCTCGAGGGAGGGATACAAGCAGAATATTCACACTGTAATTGAATTACCAAAGTTCAATACTGCAACCGTTCTTATATTCACATCGCTCGAGACTACAGGTCACCAAGGACGTGAATCAAAACTGGACACTCAAGTCGAGAACAACATGGTTCGGTGTAGTGATACTCTTCAGCGTGACATACTTCTGGTTGGGCCACTGCACGACCAGCGGAGCAGTCTCCACGACAGTTCCACCGAGGTCCTGATTCTTGTTCTCCACGACCGCATACATAACGCCGAAAATGAGCAGCGTGATCCAGGACACGGCCGCGACTAGCCACTCCCAAGGCTCTGCTTTCGTCGATTTGCCTTTATCCTCCTTGGTCTGCTTGAGAGTGATCTTCTGCTTTTCATCGATCTGGAACTTCTGCCAGCTTTTGTCCCATGTCTCCACACGGAAGCCGGCGAATGTGACATCAGCCTTCACATCTAAATAAAAGCAGAGTGCTTTTTCTGTGGTATCAACGGAGGCCGTCAACGATGAAATCCAAGGGTCGTGATCTTTCTGGAGGTTGATATCCTGGGTGTTATACACTTGGTATAGGTACGGCTCTGAAAGAGATTTGACGGCGATCTGACTAGCCACTTTGTCTTTCTGTTTGGCTTGCTTCTTGACATTTTCGATCATGGCAGGCATGACAAAGTTTTGTAAAAATACTTGGTTCGAAATGAGCACCATAAACTCCTGACCCGAGGCTAAGAGTGGTTTGTTGAAGTATATCTCGCCTTTAGAGGGAGACGCTGTCTGCATCAACATGAGCAGGTTGCTACGGCCAGGCTTTTCGGGGTCTTTAACGAAGGAGAAGTCGGCGAGACGAGGGATCAAGGCGTTGTACTTTTCGGCATCCTGATTCGACAACGCAAAGGATGCGACCTTGTATTCCCTGCCACCTTTCAGGTGCTGTTTTATGGTCTCCTTCAGGACAGTGACCAAGAAAGCGAGGTCCCCCGCAGGGATGTCGAGCTTCATATCAACGATATCAGAAAGTCAATGATGAGATCATAATTGGTTTGCTTTGGGTCCTTGTGTGGTTCCAATTTGTTCTCGATCTGAGTGAGTTGTGTCGTCACAATGAGCTTTTCGCCTTTGGGGATGGTCACTTTCGTGGTGTTCAGGGTAACGCTGCACTCCATGCATGGGGAGCAGGACGTCAACCTGACGACCCGAGCCGTCCTTAACCTGCAACTCCGGCTGATGGATAGTGATGTCGACATGAGCGACATTTGTATTTCCCAAAAGCTTGAACGGGACATCTGCCTGGACACACACTGGTGGTATCTTGGCAAGCTGCGTATTGAGCGCGTTCTGGGAAGCAGCGGCGATCAAATCCCAGCCATTGCTAGTAGTTTCGTTTTGAGACATTGCGGGGTGGGCTGTCAACACATCACGCCACATCCGTGAGTGCAACCCTGTCTTATAAAAAGCACCAATGGGTCGAACTTCGCCCCTTTCTTCTCCATTACATATCCCTCACTTCTCCACAACTTCTGCCCCCTGTCGTGAGAAAGGTCCGAAGATGTCCACCACTCGTTACAAGGACCCAATCCCTGATGGTGTCTGCGTCTTCACCACCCTCGACGAAGCCGCGCAAATCCAAAAGGCGAACCCGCATGCCATTTTCTATCCCGAGAATAACGGTCACTACGCCAAGGATCCTGATGGGACTGTCGTCGCCGTGGCATCGGATGAAATGTGCGAGGAGATCGATCGCAGAAACGCCGAGTTGGAAGCGAAGATTGCCGCGGGCGAGAAGTTGACGGATGAATATGCAGTTTGAGCGGGCATGGATTTTGGTAACCCTTGTGATAGGGATTATGCCCCTGCTTATGGGGCCGTGGGATATAACCAGACGTGTTGTAATGAGGTGAAAATTGTATCCGAAGCAATTAAGTTGACCGTATGGTTATTCGTGTCGCATATGTCTCTTTGGACAGAAGTCAATATATCACTCATACTTCTTGAGTATCAGGAAGAAAGTAAGAGAAAAACCAAATCTTGCCCTAGCTATGCAGCCACCACTCACTTTAACATCCCTCTCCCGGAGGGTGCTACCGTTCTGGACACTGAAAACGACCTCCGAGAATTCACTGCCTCCCACCCAAATGTCGATCTCGAGATAGCGAAGGAGGCTATACTATTAACGAGCCTAATAGTCGGATATTGGCTTACGTCAAGGATGATATAAGTAGAGAAATGGATAAACGAATGGAGTCCTTGGAGCTTTTCAAAAATCTATTACCCAAGAAAGGCATGTTGGGAAATGATGTATCTAAGGTCTTGAAAACAGCCCGCCCATGCTCCAATCCGATCTGTGCTTACCCTAGTGTTCCAGGCAAGTACCAGCATTACACTAAGTGCTGTGTCTGCTCCCATGGCCATCTCTGTGTCTAGTCGGTGAGTCGGTGATAAAAAGAGCAGGCTTCGGCCGGAATATTTTTTTATCGTTATTTATGGCCCCCATAGGGGACTTCAAGCTCAAATCTACATCTAGGTTAACTTTGTGAATAAGCACCTGCCATCCCACCTTAACTGGAAGAATATACTTCCGTCCTTAGTATTCCAGCACCTGTTTAGCCCCGTCAATGGGATTCGGCTAAGTAATTGGAGACCCCGGATACCGTTCCCGAACGCTAGGGTATGGATATAGCCGAAAGTATACGGGCAAGTAAATCGACAACCAATTTATCCGATAGATAAATGAGCCAATGTATAGACAACATTAGACACCTCCTCATTACTTCTACAGTCCAATATCAAATACAGACAAACTAAAATGACACTCCCAACACCACAACACTACCACATCTTCGGCCAGGGCATATCCCAAAGTCTCTCCCCTACAATCCACAATGCCGCCTTCGCGCACTACGGCCTCCCACACCGATACGACATACAAGAATGCAACAGTCTCCAAGACGTCAAGTCCCTAATCGATGACCCGACCTTTGGCGGTTCTAGCGTGACGATGCCCCATAAACTCAGCGCCGGGGTGTTCTGTGCTCATGTGTCTGATTCCGCTACTCGGCTGGGAGCGATTAATACTCTTATTGCTCGGTCGATTGAGTCTGGAGATGGAACTTTGACACGGGAGATCCATGGTGATAACACGGATTGGTCGGGTCTTTATTCCCTGATCAAGGAGTATGCCTCTGGGGAACGAAAACAAGTTGGCCTTGTGATAGGAGCTGGAGGCGCAGCTAGAGCAGGTGTTTATGCGATGGCTCAGGCTGGGATTGAGCGGATTTATGTTGGTAATCGGACGTTGGCGAAGGCGGAGCAAATTGCGCGGGATTTTGAGGATTTGTGCCGCGTTATACCGGTTCAGTTTCCATCGGCGCTGCCAGAGGCTCCGGATGTGATTATTGGGACTGTTCCCGGGGAGGCTATGCCGCAGGAGGCATTCAAGGGTTTGTTTAGGAATGAGAAGGGTCTGTGTATTGAGATGGCGTATAAGCCACGACTGACGAATTTGTTGGCCGTGGCGAGGGAAAACCCCGGATGGACTACGGCAGATGGGGTGGAGGTACTTCTTCGACAGGGCTTTGAGCAGTTTCGGTTGTGGACAGGGTTGGATGCACCGGAGGCAGTTATGAGGAAGGCTATTGAGGCTGCTACGGAAGGCAAGGTTGGAGGGACATCGTCATTGTAATATAAAACGCAAGCCTACAGTAAATAGAACATCACTAGATATGCGTTGATTTAACTTTCATACGATGTACAACGATGTCGACGTAGACCGAGTAATATGGGATGTCTTTCTACTGGGTATCCTATCAATCATCTAACATGCGAAGTGTAGGATGTAGCCGTTGTATAGAATGCATGCCAGATCATATACGCGATCTATATCTTAACTGAACTTTCTTGCAAGACAATAAATATACTGAATGAGTTATAGGTAAAGTTGACCGAGTAGATACTAGTGACTAAATGATATGGATAATTATTCAAGTCTAAAGCCCTCGAATCACTAACATGTCTAACAACACAACGTACATTTACCAAGCAACATCCTTTCCATCCATCCAGTCCTTGGCCTGGAAATAAAGCAAATCATGCTTCTGGCCATTGATCGTCGAACCCTCCCTACGATGACCCGGCAAATCCAAAAGCACCTTAACCCCCATAGTCTCCTCCTGCATATACGCCAAATACCTATATCCAGGCGGATACTTCTTCAACCTCTCCTCATCTAGAACAGGAACACGTCCCGGATTCACAGGAATCAACTTATCCTTCTCATACCAATGCCTAACAAACCGAGCCCGCCACTGACCCCGCAAATCAGGATACGCCGGATCCATCATCTTCTCCCAGAAAAAGATAAACCGACAATCACTCTCCGCATCAGCGTCGCATGTCCCGCCAGATACACAGCTGACGTCGCTGAACCGCTGCGTGATGGTTGCTTTCATCTTTGTGACGGCACGTGTGGCATCGGGATCGATGTCGGTTGTGCTGCCGTGGATGCGGTGCATGATGAATGCTCCCTTGTCCATGCCGGCTTGGGAGGCTTCGATGAATTTTTTATGGTGGGTGAGTCCCGTCCAGGTTGTGTAGATGTGGGCTTCTGGGTGGAAGATTGAGAGGAGGTTTTCCCATTCGCAGGCGTCGCGGTAGCAGGGCCATCCTTCTGCTAGTTCGCGGAGCATGTAGCGTTCTAGGGCTAGTTGGGGGGGCCCGTTGTTGCGGATGGCGTGTTGTGGCCGTGTGCCGGCGGGGAGAGAATGGAGGTCGGGCATTTTGAAGATGGATAGGTATGTGTAAGAGGAAATGAAGTTCTCTGGAATTCAAGGGAATAGAGAATCAGTGCAGAGAGAGAATGTTAAGTAATTCCAGGTGCGGAACTATATTTCCCACTATGCATGACTGCCTGGTTGACGGCTAAATCCTCCCCGCATCGGCTGTATACACAACCGATCTCTTGTGCATAAGAAGATATGGTAGCTTCTACTACACCTCACATTTACCTACACGGATAATCATTGCCTCTATCGATTCAGCATACCTTCGTTTACGTATTTCACTATGCCCTCAGAAACAGATCCCCGTGCCTATGCTTACCTTGTCGGTGTCGGAGTGACCCACTCCATCGCTCCACCCATGCACAACTACATCGCAAAAGCACTGGGCCACGACTGGACATTCATCGCGAAAGAATGCCCAACAGTTGAAGATGCCGTTGAACTGTTTCGACGATCTGACTTCGCCGGCGGCGTGGTGACCATGCCTTACAAGCGCACTATCATGGACCACCTCGACGGTCTGGACGAATACGCTATTCGACTTGGGGCATGCAACAATGTATATCGGACATCTGACGGAAAATTAAGAGGCACCAATACCGACTGGCGCGGGATTAAGGGATGTTTGCTGGGAGCGAGCGCAGAAGGCAGAGGAAAGCCGGCTGTGCTTATCGGGGCTGGAGGAGCTGCACGGGCGGCGATATTTACTCTACACGATCAATTGGAATGTCGACAGATCTATCTCGTTAATAGGGATCGCGATGAAGTCAAGGTCCTCTTGGAAGAAGTGAAACAGGTGTATGGTGACGGCTTGGAGATCATTTATGTGGAGCGCGTCGAGCAGGTAGCGGGTCTCCCCTCGCCGTATTATATTGTGGGCACTGTTCCGGACGCTGAGCCTAGCACCCCCGACGAGGTGGAAGTTCATCAGATTATTGGGTCATTTTTGTCGACCCCTCAAGAGAAAGGCGTTCTACTCGACATGTGTTTTAAGCCACGAAAGACGCGGATCCTGCAAGCTGGACAGGCGAACGGCTGGAAGACCGTTGAGGGAACCGAGATTATCGGCCACCAGATTCATGAGCAATACCGACTGTGGTGCGGCGAGGAAGAAAGTAGCCAAATTCCTGTGACTGACGCATGGGCAGTGCTTCGCAAGGCAGCAGAGGAAAGTCCTGCAATCAACTTTTAATTAGGGAGATTTTCTGTATCGATTATGCATTTGTAGATAAACGATCGGACATTTTCCGATTCTTCAGTTCGGTTAAGAATAGTGCCGTTACCAAGAAGTATATGTACAGGACCGGTGCCTCATATCAATGTACGTTTTGTTGGGTTCTCATTTATAATTTCGACCTAATTATCTTTCTCCGTATTTACACTTGTCCCTGCCACAACTCGAACGCCAAAATGCCTTGTGCGCCAGCAATCGCATCTATGTCCCTGGGAAGAGCCTGGGTGCATTCCCTCCCCGAAAAGCTCTCTCAGGCAGCCAAAGCAGGATTCAAAGGTGTCGAAATATTCTACGAAGATTTGGAATACCTCGCTAAAGAAAAAGGACCCGTGAATGACTCAACATTGTTTGCTGCCGCTCAAGAAGCGAGAGCAATCTGCGACCACTACGGCCTCGAAGTGATTGGAATGCAGCCATTCTTGTTCTATGAAGGTCTCACCGATCGGGCTCAGCATCGGGAAAAGATCGAGCGCCTTAAGTTGTGGTTCGCAATCGTCAAGATCCTCGGCACCGATATCATCCAAATACCCTCGAACTTTCAATCCGAAGGGATATCGGGTGATCTGGATTTGATTGTTTCCGACATGATCGAAGTTGCGGACATGGGACTGAAAGAGGAACCTGTTGTCCGGTTTGCATACGAGAATCTTGCCTGGGGTACTTTCATTTCAACGTGGGAGGATTTGTGGGAGGTGGTTCGCCGCGTGGACCGGCCTAATTTCGGGTGTTGTCTGGACACCTTCAACATCGCTGGACGGGTATGGGCGGACCCTGCCAGCGCCTCTGGTAAGACACCAGGTGCAGACGCCGCATTGGCTGCATCATTACAGAGCCTTGTTCGGACGGTCGATGTGAACAAGGTGTTCTACGTGCAGGTCGTCGACGCAGAAAGAATGCAACAACCGTTGATCGAGGGTCATCCATTTTATGTCGAAGGACAGCCAGCACGCATGAGCTGGAGTCGCAATGCCAGACTGTTCCTCTATGAGCAAGAGCGCGGTGGCTATCTGCCAGTAGTACAGGTGGCTGAAGCCTTCCTAAAACGTCTTGGCTTTGAGGGGTGGGTGTCAATGGAGTTGTTTTCGAGGTCGATGGCGGATCCAGACCCGACAGTGCCAGAGACACATGCACAACGGGGCATCAATGCCTGGAGGAAGCTGGCGGAGGAATTGGATCTCTAAGTCGGCTCGCTGTGTATCTATCGAGTAGACGGTATTTCCTGGTTACATTCGTATAATTATTAAAGATTACAGATCAGTATCAACCGTGAGCTGGTTGTTGCAACTCGGCAACAAAGTCTGTTACCAGGTCTCCTGCATGGAAGCCCAGGTTATGTGCAAACGTAGGTTCGTGGCTGTAGAGTGTTTAGAATACACGGTTACTGGGGGTGTCTTGGATAGAGCATACCTCATCGGCGTAATGGAAGCAACCATTTCTTCAAATAGTGCGTCAAAGTTGGCTGTTTCATCCAATAGATGTGGCGTTTGTTGATGACTTGAAGATATTGGGGTAGGGATGGTAGGTGCTACTGTCAATTCAGGCGTGTTAGAAAGGCCTGAGGCCAAGTAGGTCGGGGCATCACGCATGCTGGTAGGATTGATGATGGGTGCAGTTGCAGCAATATGGGCCATGTTAACAGGTATCCCAGGGGTGTAGGTATTATTCAAGGCTTGGATCGCAGGAAGAAGATTATCCAAGTCGTCTACATTCCAGCCCGGTCGCAAGTTACTTGTATTCGACCTGTCTAGTCTCGTGGGACTGGCCAACTTCAGTTTGCCCGTAAGCTGACCGAGACGCTTTTGCAACATATCCTCTTCACCACAGCCGCTAATCAAAATGCTCGTGCGTAAACATCGTTGTGCCTGGAAAAAGAACCAATACAGAAGGGGAGAAGATTTCGTTTTTCCTGTGATCTCAATGTATTGATCCAGTAGATCCAGACACGATCGCAAGGCATGGAGTGCCATGGTGGTAATGGCCGCATCGCCGACGTTGCATTTGCTAACGAAGCACAACGTAACAAAGGCTGATGTCAGGTGCAAATTCAGCAATGGAGGGTTGAGTGAGTGACGCGGGGGATATGGGTAGCGTGTGGAAAGAACCGATTGCCAGTCTCTTAATTTAGAAACAATCTGTTGTATGCCCTCCTGTCCCGGTGGACAGTGCAACACTTGGGTCAATAACTGCATGAGCTGATGGACCAGGTTAAACATGCTCAGGGCTCGCAATGGCCCCTTCGGAGCAGGTCTTTGACTCGGGACTTGATCACTAGAGGCTGTCCATGTCTCCCATTCCTCCAGGTCGTCCTCGGCGATTGGTTTATGTTCACTCTGTTCTTCCAAAGAAAGACACGGAGTCTTTTCGAGAAGTGCAGAAACCATATTGTCAAGAAACACACAACCTTGGAAAACGTGTTTGTATCTCGGTTTTCTGGCAGTCTCAGGGAGGGTCGCGACAATTCTCATAGCTTGGCCAACGAGCACCCAGGCTTGGGTTAGGTCTCCACGTCCAATATTCAGGAGAGCTACAATTAGTAGGGCCTGAACGTGACTCAAATGTAGATTGTTAAAATCTAGCATCAGGCGCAGGCGTATGGAGGTTTCTAGATGTTTCGGCTCTAGACAAGCCTCCCCACTGGCATTTTCTCGCATCGTTTGCACGTATGCAATAATAGCCCATAGAACTAACGGACAGCCTGTGTCACGATCCTTTGTGGAAGGGTCACTGTGCATGGTCCTCAGGATGTCCCGCCGGTCAAGGATAGGGAACCAACATTGGATGTAAACAAAATAGAAGTCCACCAGCTCAGCGACGTCGTCTGGGAATGACACACTGAGGGTGTCATTGGATGAAGTTATATGTAATGGAGGCGGAGGAGCAGGGATGGACTCCATATCAGTATTCGAGACATTCACTGGGGTCTGGGTCGTCCGCTCAGGACTATGTGTGTCGCATGACTCCCATTGGTGGTCATCATCGCCATCGCCAAGAGCTTCGTATATCTCCTCTTGCGAAACTGGTGCTAACAGGCGACTGACACCTTTGGCGACTTTGGAATTGCGCCATATCGATGTGTATTTCTCGGACCATTCGGTGGCGAAAAAGCCACTGTGATGTCGAGGGTTACGAAGGAAGCCTTGAACCAGGCTTTCGCTGTCAGGTATTTGCTGGAACACAATTCCCAGTATAGTTTCAAGGGCCTTCACGTAGCCAGTTTGCAATCCACGCCGTCGACCGTTATCCTGGTATGTACATCGTCGGCCGGCCTGGCGGCAGATGGCACACTCTGGTTGCTCCCCGTCGCATTTGGATTTGCGGCGACGACACTGGTCGCAAGCACGACTAATCCGCTGGCGCTTGTTTAGGTGTGATCGTGGCATATCTTTGAGTATGCCAGACTGAGACCGTCAGCATGGTATGCTCGCTAGCTGATGTCGTCGTCGTCGTATAACCAAACACGGAGGATACGGACGTGGGCACGTGATCGGATATGGAATTAGCCGATGGCGAATCCGAAACTCAAAGATCAAGAAGATCCAAACGATCTCGTTGTGTATGGGTTCAGGATGTGATTTTTGATTTTTTGAATACGTACACTGAGGATGAGCTTCCAAGTGCCCAGTAGCCATGTACAGCACCATGGACTACCATCGTCTTCTCGGCGATATAGCTCGGACGCTAGCCTGGTGCTGGTTGGGTTTCCTGGGGCGGGCAAGAAAACCCTAGGCATCATGGCCGCTGTGGCGTTGCGTCGACGGCTTGTTGACTTTGTCGCTGTTTTTCAGCAAAGGCACGGCATGCACCCTCAAGCTTATATTGTCTCACATGGCTCGGAACGATATCGCAAACTCGAGCTAGAAGTGACCGAGGAGATATTAACAGAGCATCGAAAAGGATGCGTGATTGTTGGACTCGGCTGGCTGGCAAGCAGACAACAGCAGGTACTGTTGGAAGAGTTCGCCTCTTGTCATCCAGTTCTCTACATCCGACGCGACCGAAGGGATCTACAGCAGCTTATCGCGACTAGCCAGGACAAGTTTGAGCGCATGTGGGACGCTGGAAATTCGTTCTTTGAATCGTGTTCCAACCTGGAATTCTACAACGTTACAGAAGGTTCGACTGACGAGGCTCGCTCCGCACTACCTGCGTATTTAAAGTTGAAAGAGACGGAAAGGACGTTCGTAAGGTTCCTGCATCGCATCTGGGGCCGTGAACACCTGACTCGTTATTCGGCAGATCCATTATCTGCGTCGTATACGTATGCTTTGCAGGTACCAATGGCTTGCCTAGAGGGACCACTCGAAAGTTACGAGGAACTCGAGAATGGGGCGGATGCAATAAACTTGAAAGTTGAGCTTTCTGAATTCCACGGCAGAAGGCCATCCGAGTCAATGGCAAGGGCGGTAGCCATGCTTAGGAGGCACTCGCGGGCCCTGGTGATCGTAGATATCATTCCGTCCTCGGTACCGGATATATTGAGCTATCGCAAGCTCCTAGGGATGGCCTTACGGACCATACCAGATGCTATCACTTGCTCCATGGCGCATGGAGATGACCTGGCGCAGGAGGTAGCTGCAGCCAAGGGTTACATTAAGGCTATAGCAACGTATCATCAAGAATATTCTCTGGCGAGGAATGAGACACGTCCAGAGCTTTTTACCTTCCGCCAGAAAGCACAAAGTATTGGTTTCGACGCAATCCATATAACCGGCGAATCAACAGCACCCGGAGACAGTCTTCACGGTATATCCTTTCCGCACACTCTCGCCAAAGACTCTCTCATACCTACCATCGCATACGACACGGGACTCTTTGGACGCACTTCTGTGTGCTTAAATCCAATCTTGTCACCGGTAGTGCTCGAAAGCATGAAGCCGACAGGTGTTACCTTGCGGGAAGCAGAGATGGCCGTGTCAGCATGCTTTCTTCGTCGCAGGAAAAGATTCGGCATTTTTGGGCAACAATTATCGCACACTCTGTCACCTGCGATGCACAATGCTGCATACGCCGCATGTGGATTACCATATACGTATGGCATAGCAGAGAGAGAAAGGCTATCTGACATTCGCGAAATCTTAGATGACGAGAGCTATGGAGGCGTGGCGGTGTCACTTCCCTACAAAACTGAAGTTCTGCCCTACCTGGACGAGATAAGCCCAGAAGCTCTTGACATCAACGCGGTAAATACGGTGGTACTGCATCAGGAGTGCCAACCGAATGGAGTACGCAAAACTATTCGCAAGGGCTACAACACTGACTATCTTGGGATCAAGGATTGCATCTATAAACACCTTTCCCCAGCAAATGCTATCCGTGACGGATCAACTGCGCTGATAATCGGTGCAGGAGGCATGGCCCATGCTGCGATATACGCATGTTACCAGCTTGGTGTAAGGCGGATATGTGTCTATAATCGAACCCTTTCCAATGCCCGACGACTTGTCGACTACTATCGCGAATGGGTGAAATCAAAGGATAAGGCCCCTTTAGAGCTCACCATACTCTCATCAGCGGATGATCCGTGGCCGGCTCACCTTCGCCAACCCACAGTTATTGTGTCGTGTATTCCCGGGCAGAAGTGTGACATCGAGTCATCGAGTGCTTTGAACATTCCTGACCACTGGTTACAAAGCAGAACTGGCGGGGTCTTTGTTGAGGTAAGGCCTTTGTACAATCACGCGAAGACCTTCTACTAACAGCTATAGGTCGCCTACGATCCCTTAGAAACGCGCCTCATAAGATCGATGAGACAACATGTATCACGAGGCTGGATCATTGTTGATGGCCTGTCGGTCTTAGTCGAGCAGGGTATTGCGCAGTATGAGCTCTTTACAACACGACCGGCTCCAGTGCATGTCATGAGACGTGCCATTCAGCAGTCTATTTTAGAGAGGACTGTTTGATCTTTTACGTAGATTGTACTAGTGTCTTAGCTCGGTTTATCCATGATTATCACGCAAGGTTCGCAATAACGGGCACGAGTGTCTTCATAACATCGCCTTTACTAGATAGATAATCTACCAATAATCCTATAACTAGCAGTTTATGCAAGCAGAATGAAGTCAGTGCCTTCTAGCTACTCTTAATAAGTCTCGCCTCCTCCAATAAGCAACCGGATTCGTATCCAGCTACCCGTGTCAAGCACTATATATACAAGGCAACATCAATTTACTCACAACCCCAAACACAACCTTCGATCTATACTAAACTGTACAGACATAAATTCCCCTACTCTCCATAACCCTCCAATCACTTCCTCTCCTCCAAACCGACCAAATTCTCCAACGCATGCTTCACCGCAACCTGATACCCAAAAGTCCCCAACCCAATGATAACCGCCGCCGCCTTATCCGACAAATAGCTATGATGTCTGAAGGATTCCCTAGCATGCACATTGGTAATATGCACTTCAATAAATGGAAGCCCAACACCAAGCAATGCATCCCGCAACGCAACACTGGTGTGCGTAAAGGCACCCGGATTGATGACGACCGCCTGAGCTTTCCCTCTTGCTTCATGGATACGGTCAATCAACACGCCCTCGTGGTTGGATTGTAGACATTCTACTTCTGCGCCGTAGCTGGCTGCTAGTTCTTTGGCGGCTGTTTCGACGTCGTTGAGGGTTGTTGTTCCGTAGAGGTGGGGTTCGCGGGTGCCCAAGAGGTTGAGGTTTGGACCGTTTAGGAGGAGGATTGAGGGCATTTTGAATTTTGAAAGGGATGTTTGGGGTTGGGTTTGGAGTATGGAGATGGGTGTAGAGAGTTGGGTGTATTATAGATTGTTTGGTGTCGGATGAACGGTTGTGCACTAAACCGTCGGGTATGGATTGAGCCGATGGGAGTATAGGAGTCCCAATTACGATGCTATTAGGACTTCTAGTACCCAGAACTGTATCTTGATTAGTGCATCGGTCAAGCACGAACAGAGATGTAGGTGTATGATGGCGCCCAAAAGTTGTACATTGGTGGAGGCTTTGTTCGTTCTCCTATTTCGCTTTGAAGATCCATTGTGTGTAGTATTGAGAATTGTAGATCATAGTATACCCTGGTATGATTTTAGGAAATATTCTCTCGAAGAAACTAATAAAGCTCAACATTTTACTCAGTTCCTCCGCATCAGGGCATCTCTGATCTTAGCGCGTATTGTAGATAGCGTAGATTCTTTTTCAAACACCTCACCCTTCTCTGTCCAGAGAATATGCTGGGCAACTCCCTGCCAGATCATCGCCTCTGTTCCAGAAATGACTCGCCAGCCATTTCTCTCCGCGAACTGATAAAATGAAGTCTGCACGCGAGGATGATAACACATTTCCAGCACGACCCCCTGGCTCTTCTGCATCCCTCCTGCATCACATCCCATGAGAGTATCCACAATCCTCTTTGCGAGAATCTCCGCCTCTGTCTCAGGATCCCGGTCAGGAACGGTACCAACCACCAAGTAAGGTCTGGAGAGCTCTGCTGCGGATTCTACCGTATCCACGAACTGAAGCTTCGCCTTGAAGTCTGGTACTCGCCTGAATGACTCAATGATATCATCTATCTCCTCCTTTAACCTGTTCACAAGGTATATCGTCTTGACACCCAAAACAAAATGGAGAGCGTAGACCGCAGAGCGACATGCACCCCCGCCCCCAATGATCAGACCAGGTTGACTGGAACCAAAAGCAAGGTCCTTGGCGTCAACGTTTTGCAGAAATGATTCTTTTACGCCGATGCAGTCCGTGTTAGTTCCGATCAGGCGCGAGCGACCGTTATCACCTCGCCGGATAAACACGGTGTTAATGGCGCCGATAGATCGTGCCTCGTCCGTTACCGCGTCCACCATGTCCATAGAACGGACTTTCAGGGGCATTGTCACGGCCGTTCCGAGAGAGTCTGGTTTTACGAGAAGCTCTAGGAGCTTTTCGCTGTTGTCCGTTTCAATCGCTTCGTATGTGCATGCCGCTCCTGCCAAGGAGAATAGGGTGTTGTGTAGGAGAGGTGCCAGGGAGTTCCTGAGTGGGGATCCCAAGAGGTATGTTTTAAGCGTCTGTGTATCCTTCTGGGAGACTGGAGAGAAGAACGATGTGCCATATTTGTAGGAATCCCTCAGGAGGGCTTCGGTGTCGAGAGTATGTTCGCTCATGCTTGCCGCTGTTGAGGTTTTAGGGTTCTCGGCCAAAATTAAATTGTTCAACGAGTGGGCAAGTGTGTAGAATCACAGTGTATATTTGCATTTCTAACAGGGACTCATGAGCAATAAAAGGGATATTTTGGGTATTCCGTGCGTATTTGGTCGCCAAAGGACTTAGCCGATGGCAGGCATCCCCTCCGCAGAGTATTTGGTTGGTTGGCTGACTTCCACTGCTGAGACTATGTCCCTTAGATCCTCGCCGCACAATACAACACGCTCGAGTGAGATAGGAAGAGCCTTCAGGCAGATAGTGGACTTTCGCCGCATTTCAATTTCCATCCCCACCTCGGCTCTATATTCGATTCTAGTTAGAAGGTAAAAAGGTTAGAACTACATAGCTTGTGAACTGAATTCAATAGTAATCTTATTTACGACGTTCAGACGAGAATTAGGGCTCAGCCTAGGTCTAGTAACCTGCGGCTCGGAAGACGCTTTGCCCGGGAAGCCATAGTTCGTGGCGCAGACAAGAGTTCAGAACTTCCGCCTTCCGAAGGGTTGTGGTCTCTGCATTAGTATGTAGTATGCTCCCTAACCTCCGTGGGTTCCGGAATACCGAGACCCCAGGTAAGGGCGAGATTGTCAGCCTGATTCCTAGGCTGATTGCTAGGAGTCAGGAAGTAGTTTCTACTGCTAGAAAGTCTACAGTCCACTATTAGTCTATAATATATACAATTTTCAATTTCAATATTGTTAGTAGTAACCTCCTTAGCTTCTGAAAGTTAGTAATTGATAAAAGATTTCTTCCTACATTACATATCCAGTTTTTAGTTATTGTTATTGTATAATTTCTGCCCGGCAGGCTGGACTGTATACCTACCTCCTTGATTGAGTATGTACACTGGCAGGTCAAGGTTTCACTTATTGGAGAGTCGTTATATATTGAGACTAAAAGCATTAAGAGCTGGCGACAGTAGAATGATAATTTACCCGCCCACAGCATGTGCTGTTTCATTGTTAAACACATGCGTGCCAGCCGGAACAGCATAGATGGTATAGTCACTGTCCACACGGACAAACCTAGCCCGCCGCGATGCGTTTACTTTCCCGACAGATGGTAAACGCACCTCTGCCTCAGCATTTGCGGGGACATTTACCGTGAGATGAAAGTTACCTTCTGCAGTCCTTTGCCACTCACAACGAGCCTCTCCCTGGAGCATCTGATAAGTCCCACTAGCGCTCGTCAGATCCCCGACCAGCTTAGGCTGGAAGATTAGCCGATTCTCCCAGGTGGAGCTGAGAGTAGTTAGAGCAACGGGCTGAATCCCTACTACTCCAGCGTGGAACCATTCGTCAATCTGCGCGAGAATCATGTGGTTCTTAGAGTCGCTGTGGTCCCATTGCTCGCCAATGGTCGTAAACCCATTAGGATTAGCCACCGTGGGAGCCACGAAATAGCCATAGCTTGGCCGGTCATTCTGCTGAAGTGCATCCCAAAGAACGTCGTCACGACCCCCAGCTGACAACGCTCTTACAATTGGACCCAGGCCAATCTGGCCACCACTTAGATGTGGGCCTACTCCGTCTCTTGAGGGGTAGTCGTATGTCAGCTCGACGAGCGCATTGAGGACCTGTTGGCGATGTTTTTCGGGGACAAGCCCGGAGTCTAAAGCCAATTCCTGCGCAGTTTGGGTGGCGTTGCTGGTGTCATTATTGCCAGCATCGGTGTATCGATGATTGCTGTCATTCCAGAAGGCAGTGTTGAAGGCGTTGCGGATGTCGTGAGAAAGGTCGGCGTAACGGTGAGCGTCGGCTTGGTGTCCAGTAAGGTTGGCGATGCGGGCCATGGCTTTGATGGTAAGATAGTAGCCCCAGGTGCCGGTGATGCGGCCCGAGGTCTGCGAGCTATCCTCCACCCAGTCAGCTAGGGCCGCGTCGACAATGTGTCCTCGAGCTTTCTCCCGCTAGATGTAGTCAACAAAATCGACTAATCGGTCATAATAGGTTGCCATGACTGTTGTGTCACCGTACAAGTCATACAGGAGTGAGGGAACGAGGACAATGGCATTACCCCAGTTAATCTCGTCTCCAAAACGGCCACTATACCCTCAATCGTAGACGGGTGTCTTCAGGGCAACGTTTCCGGCCATCGACGTGTTTGCGATGGACTGGCCTTCCACCAGGTGATGCGCGGTAGTGCGCAAGAAAGCCGGAAATTGGAAGTTGCGCGCCAGGGCCCCGAACGGCTGAGTGTAATCTGCCGGGTAAGAGAGCTTCTCTCGTCCGGGGCAGTCAGTGAAGACGGACATGATGTTGCTGGCCATTGAATGCCACGCCATCTTGTGGATCCGGTTGAGACGAGCGCTAGAGGAGGTAAAGCTGCTCGCAGCTGGAACGTCCGCTTGAACACGGAGACCTGTGATTAGGTTCCGGCTAGGTTTGTAGCCGCGAGGCAAACCTGTGACTTGCACCCACTGCATACCGAAGTAGTTGAACTTCGGGTGCCATGTCTCACCACCAGGCCGGCCGGCAGTGGTATACGTATTGAACAAATCGGTGCCGGGGTCTCCCGGACCCAGTGACGCCTGGTCAACCGTGCCGTTTGCAGCAAGTGACTCGGCGGGAGCCACCTTGACTGTCGTACCAGCTGGTAGTTCGGGGAGGTTGACTAGGGGGAAACCGACAATATTCTGGTCGAAGTCGAAGACCCAAGTCCCAGGGGCAGGCTCGCCGACTGATACCGGCGTGAGCCGCTCCTGGATCTTGACAGGCTCAGCTGCACGAGCGACCAGCCGAGTAGCAAGGTTAGGTGGAGGGAGCTTAGAATCTATAATTAGAGTGTGTTTCGGGTCAGGTTCAGATCCCAAATCTAGGACCTGTCACGGTGCGATCCTAGATCGCTGTTCTCTGGTTATGCTGTCTAAGTGTAAGAGATATCGCCAGGGCCCGATATTCCATAAGGTCAAAAGGTCAAATAATTCTGAATCAACGATTTAGAATGCCCTTGGTCAGACCTATATAGCTTCCCGCCGTTACACTAAGCTACTTTAAATAATATATTAAAGCGAGATATTTCTATTATTTTCTGATTTATTTTTTTGTCTAATCTGAATTCTATAAAAGATATATAGGATTAGATAAAGAAGTAGATTTGGGAGTAAATTTCTGATGAAATAGAACTATTATATAATCGCCTGAGGTAGATAGTTATTTAGGCCTGGGAGGCGGTCCCGGAATCATTTCTTCAGATTTAATAGATAATATATAGGCTAGGTGTCAGGCAGTCATTTAGGCAGAAGGTGGCCATATAATCTACTAGATTTAGAGCTTTTAATTCAGTGCTTTTTGTTAATTATTTAATATAGGACGGAGTATTTTTATAAAAGTTCTATGACTCTTCTAGTTCTGCTTTTGGGACTAGAGATTAGTCCTAACTCCTGTCTACTGCGGGAAGTCCCAGGTCCTATAGTAGAAGTCCTGTGGGACATGTCAATGTCTAAACCCGATACCGTGTTCCGGCTCCCCACGCGGGAAAATCTCCATTATCTGATGGATATATTCAGATTCGTCGCTACCGCTGAATCCCCAGATATTGCCCCAGCCCAATTGTCCAGCGACCTGACTAATGTTAACTCAATCTGAATCAGGTAAACATGCATTGCAACCTACATCGTCCATTGACCAATTTGTGTAATACATATGATAATCGCGCGACCAGGTATCGATATAACCACAATACCTTAGACCTGCGTCACACCTAGACGGAAAAGTACCCGCCTCGCCTCCATCCGGGTAAAACCAACAGAAGGCGCCATCAGCCACGATAATCCCCCACTTTCCCAAAGTACAGGACCAGCCCTCATCCGCTGATCTGGCCTTCATGTTGCTGAAATGAATTGTTTTGGGATCCGGCGGACAGGGTTTCTTCGTTGGCTATGATTGAAGTAAGATTTGAAAACAAGTATAGAAGGATGAAAGAAGTATGGAAGGATGAAGAAATAGAAGTCAGCTTCACTGAGAGTATATAGTGGTTTTATAATGGATTTATGAGAGATTTTGACTAAGGTGGCGTCTGCTTATTCTTTCCAGTTACTTGATTTAATCCCGCGATGAGGGTCTGTGGCTGGCTGAGTCTGACTGTAAGCGAATATCAACCGTGGTACCGAGGTCTTTAGTCCTTTTGATCGGCGATCTTTTGCTACTAAAGCGAAATACTGCATAGGCGAGCTAGAGCAAAATAGTGGGGACGGTTGAGAGCGATCTTCCACATACTTACTCCGATGTCGATGTAGTAGAACTACACAGACTAGCCACTCACACTAGATTAAGGAAATTCAGACAGAGATCAATGCAGATTGGTGAGAATCTATCTTAGTTGATTTTCAATATAGATACTATTACTTGAACATACAGTTGCAAAATAAGTATTTACTATTCAAATTCACTCACTTCCAATTACTGATAACTCACCCATCTATGCTTGAGAATTTCAGGATGGGAATCTAGTTCGTTCCTAGTTTAACGACGTCACGTTTTGAGATCAGCTACATAAAGAACAGCTGACGCGGCCCAGAGGACAGCTAACGCAGAAGAAGTGGGGCTATTGTTTGGCTAAAGAAGGAGAGGTCTGATGGACTGGGCAATGTGTGTACGCGGGTGGATCGCCGGGCTATAGCGAGCTGAATCCTAGTTCCACTGTCCAGTTAGATGTGGGACGAACCGCAATATAAAAGTCGGAATACAACACTATAGTATCAGCCAGCCACAAAGCGTGTGGGGCATAAAACGAACTATGGAAGTATACAAGATAAGCGAGCCCAGCGCCTGCATAGAGCAACACATGAGATCGACGCCAAAACAAGAGAAAATGAAAAAAAAAAAAAAAAAAAAAAAAAAAAAAAAAAAAAAAAAAACAAAAAAGAGAGAGAGGGGGGGGGAGAAGAAGACTAATCTTGATGCAGGGCCATGCCTTAGAGGGCAGAGTGCAGGTCTGTCTGCGTTGCTTCAATGTGCGGTCATATCTGTCAATATGGCAAGCTGGAAGTTTTTATGGTGGTACATGCCGATCAGTGGCAGTTTCCCTCTCTTTATTAAACAGGCAGATTAGAAGTGTAGACTCATGCACATGGCTGGACAGAATCTATTGGCTATGACGCTACACTGGAATCCACCTTATGGTTAGGGGAATTTCTCGCCCATGTAGAAAACCCCAGCATTGTTCACCATCAAACCCGGAAATCTACTCATTGTGTTCAGTCTAATGACTCTGCATGATTTCGAACCACGCCCCTGAGCTTATCCCCACGAAATATGACTACCAGGAAGTGCCAGACCTTTCAGTACAGCTTAAAGTGGTAGAGTTCGCCGTAATTTTGCTCTCCAAAAAGATATCAAGAAAACAAATCACAAGATTCAATCAATTTGGGGTCAGAAGCTACTCAGTGAGCTAGTTGGTACTAGTTGGAACTCTATGACGGTGATACACGTAGTTTGCTGCTCGTGGGGAAAGCTTTGATCTACGTATTGCTCTTTCATTTTGAATAGGAACTGCTAGAAAGAGAGTGTTATGGACCTTACTACTTCTATTTTCGGTATATTCTGATCGCTTTAACTTCTTGTGACATCAAGGTATCTTCTAAAACTAAAAATGTAGGCGTTGCTATACCTGAAGCCTACGATATCTGTCTCTCGTACCCTGGCAAGGAAAAGGTTTGACAATTTAGCTATATAAGCTGACCCCTCTCGATATTTCCCTATGTTCTGCAAAAGGACCTTCGGACCGCTGACGCATGCAGATTGAAGATATAGTTGAGAAAGTAGTAGGGTTCCAACGGACCGATATGCTAGGAGCCGATTGGCCATCACAACGGGTTGATACAGCGGGCCTGTGAACAAGCTCATTAGTAGGCACAATGAAGCCCCCATTCATCTTGCTGATTGTTTAGCATGGTGTGGTTTGTCATGGATGAATGGATTGATATATAGGGCTTTAGGAGCGACCAATAAGGGGGAGACTGATATTATAATTTGCAAACTCCAGGTTCATCTTACCTCACCCCGAATCTACCTTCTTACCAACGTCTGACGACTAAGAGTTCCATACTATACGAAAAGAGACAATCTCAAACGAAAGTCAACAATGGACGTCTCTTCGGACTTACCAGGCCCTGGTCAGTTGACCTTATCAATGTTGGCACTCTTCATGGGGATGTTTACTGCGAATCTCGACACCACGATCTAGGTCACAGCTATTCCACGCATCACGGATGATTTCCACAGTCTTGGTGACATCGGATGGTATGGATCGTCGGCCTTCCTCACATTTGCCGCCTTCTAAACCACCTGGGGAAAGGTGTTTAAGTATTTTCACTTGAAATGGTCCTACTTACTCTCACTTTTTATCTTTGAACTGGGAAGTCTCATTTGCGCCGTTGCACCTGATAGTGCCACCTTGATCACCGGACATGCAATTGCAGGCATTGGTACTGCTGGTCTTTGCACTGGCATATTTGTGATAATTGGCTATTTAGTCAAGCTAGAGCGCTAGCTAGCTTTCATGGGTGTCATGGGGTATCTTATGCTCTTGCTTCGTTTATCGGCCCGCTTCTAGGAGGTGCATTCAACGAAAGAATCAGCTGGCGCTGGTGCTTCCACATAAATCTCCCAATCGGTGGAGTTGCTGCTTTGATTATAAGTCTATTCTTTTGGACACTTAACGCTGCCAAACCCATGGCTGCACCGCTGAGGGAAAGGATTATCCAGCTAGACCCCATTGGTTGCGCATTGATCATGGGTGGAGTTGTTTGTTATCTGTTAGCCCTAAAATGGGGTGGTTTGCAGAAATCCTGGTCGAATAGCAGTGTTATCGGCACGTTGATAGGGTTTATTCTCCTATTTGCCGCCTTTGGAATCAATGAGTGGTGCTTTGGAGAATATGCCTCCATCGTGCCTCGGGCTAAAGAAACGGAGAATTCTTGTAAACTCAACCGTGGTTTTCTTCAATTTGAGTGGATTTTTCGTTCCTATCTACTATCTACCCATTTACTTTCGGTCTATTAAGGGTACTTCGCCCATTACCTCCGGTGTCTACAACCTCCCCCTCCTTATTGGTGGAATATTTTCCATGATTGCGGGCACTCTGCTCACGGCTACACAGCAGTTTGTACCATTCATGGTGGTCAGTGCAGCTCTCAGCGCCGTGGGTGGAGGACTGATATACACTTTGGATCAGAACACATCAACTGGCAAATGGGTTGGTTACCAGATCATCGCCGGCTCGTCCACTGGATTCATTTCTCAAATCCCGATCATGGCCAATACCGCCTGCGTTGAGATGCAAGATATGAGCACTGCCTCTGCGATGACGTTATTCTTCCAGCTGATTGGCGGTTCATTCTCAGTCTCAGCAGCGCAATCTGTCTTTGGAAATGTGCTCTTCAATCGCATTCAAAACACCGTTCCTGGTCTGTCGCCGGAAGCGGTAATCGGCGCAGTTGCCGCTAATCTTCGAACCAGCTTTTCTGCAGAGCAACTTCCCGGTGTGCTGACGGCGTATATGGACGGCCTGAAAGGGACATTTGCTGTGGCTACGGTTCTGTTGGCAATGAGCGCTCCTTTAGTGTTATTGCCGAAGTGGGAAAGGTTGAGGCCGGAAGCGCCTCAGTCGATAGACTTGGAGGTGGCGGTTGAGAAGTCGCCAATTGAGTCTGAGTCAAAATAGTTAGATTTGGCGTCTGTTTCTGTTATGCGTTTGTACCTGTTTTGAATATGTTGCGCGGGCTGTTTTACGAATTCTTAATTGCGGAATATTATCATTTTGGTTCAATGCCGGTGCTAGGATTGAGAACATATAATCCACGGAAAAACTGGAGGCTGGCGGAAGTACGTCTTAGGTGGCCGTATATAATAGTAGAGCATAATCGAGATATTCCAACAGATATATTAGCCCAGACCTATGGTGTTATAAATATCTAGCGATCTATCAAAAGTTCACAATATATCCGACTAGTTAAGGAACAGCAGTAGTAGTAGGGGACAGTAGCAGTGATTGTGGTAGAGGTATAGATACCTAGAGACTAGGCCCTAAGCCTAGGGGTAATACCTAAACTTAGGGCTCAGCGTGCCTGGAGATAGAATTAGTCCTTGCTTTACTTTTAAGAAGTATTATCTTCGGAAGCGGACTGGTCGATAATGTGGATATTTCAACCATTGTAATTGGTCGATGATGCAGTGGGCCTAGATAAATCGATCTAATTGGCTCTATAATCGTGCATTGCGTAAAAACCAATCGGTTGACCGCCGTGCATCATCAATTTATCAATTTATCCTTCCAGGATCATCAGCAGAAGTAATAAATAGCAAGATGTCAATTGAAATCCTGACAACTGCCTCCGACGATGGCAATGTCCTGGCTGACATTTTCTTCGCCGCATTCAACACCGACTTTGACCGTCGTATTCTCCCTCCTACTCCTGACGTCCGGGACTGGCTCACCGCCAAATTCAACCGCGTCAGTAAAGCGCAATATGTGAGTCCCGCGGGCTCAGTTCTCATTAAGGCGGTTGATACGACTACCGGTGATATTGTTGGATTCGCACAGTGGAAACTTCCTCCCATTGAGTTATCCACGCCCGGGGAAAATGTAGACAAGGAAAAACAGGTGACGTGGCCGAAGAGTGGTGACACTGCACTGTGCGAGAAGCATTTCAAGGCTATAGATGAAAAAGAGGAGGAGTTTATGGGATCAACACCACATTTCTGTATGTACCTTATCTCCGTATCTTTGTTATAGGAATGCTAAACCAGGATAACAACAGCATTGGAGATGCTCGCAACTCACCCCAAGTTTGGTGGAAGGGGAATAGGCAGTCAGCTTTTAGGCTGGGGACTAGAGCAGGCTGATGACGAGCGTACACCTACATTCTTAACAGCGACCGTGGCTGGCAAGCCCTTGTACGAAAAGAAGGGATTCCAGGTTGTGGGGTCAAATGAGATCACGGAGGGATTCGTCCAGATTTACATGGTTAGACCGGCGAAGGCCTAAACTTGCGTGTATCAATATATATATCATCATGTACCATACTGTGCTGACATGGAGACAAGGATATGTGACAGAACTCAGGTATAGCGCTACTACAACGTATATCACTACTGGATAAACAGGTAATTGTGTGGCGGGTTGGTATAGATATGCAAATATATGCCAATATTGGAACTATCTTCAACCAAATAAATACACAACGCCATTCAGGGACACGGAGTCATGCTATATGAGTAGAAATATCAATGCACAGTGTTAATAAGGCAGGCGAGCCGTATATATCGTTGGGAATGAGGTGTACAAGGCACGACTTTAGTGCCATGTGGTTGTTGTAGTCGAGTGAGATTGAGAGATAGTATGGTAACTATGAACAAACTTTTAGATCAACTTGGAATCATACACACGCCCAAGAATATAAATGTTTAATACCCGGACCCCGAACGCACTGTAAATAAAGCCCTGCAGCTAGGCGATCATCTCAAGGTCTCATGGAGTCCGAAATAGGTGTCCAAGAAGAGTCCCGTCAGAAAGCAAGCCTTGTATCAGCAGCAGGTGTTTATCTTAGAGCATACCCAAAATAGCATAAATCCGTTTTGGTAGATAAAGGTAAGAAAACCTGAAACTAACAAGATATTCTAAAACATCAATTCGCCTGCTCCAACTTCAGATAAGACCTTGCCGCGTCGACGATAGAGTCTTCCAAAGGACGATATCTCAACCCCAACACATTCTCCGACTTGGATGCATCAATGCCATAGACATCTCCCATACCGGATCGTGGCTTACCCAAAGGAACACGATCTCTCACTTCCGCCACCTTATCTCGAAGGATATCGGCTATTCGCTGATAGCTGTATCTACCTTGAGCAACCAAGAACCGCTGTCCTCCAGCCTCGGGAACCTCGAAGGCCTTTAGATGTGCGTCAGCAACATCACGCACATCCGCCCACGCCCACACCAAAGTGGGTGGCACAGCGTGGCTTGGCTTTGACATGGGCGACATGAGACGGTATACATCCATGGACGAAGTATTTAGGTTGACCAAGCTTGTTGTAGCATTCTTGACCGGACCAAACACGTACGGCGGGCAGATAGTGACCAGGTCAAATGACGGGTTCTCTGTGGCCATGAAATCCCACGCTGCATGCTCCGCCATCGTCTTCCCTGCGCAGTAGGATACCACGTCAGGGGTGCTTTCACTTAGGGCCTCCGCATAGGTCATTGGATTCCAGTCTGCCTCGGTGTATATGTGACCCGGCCGGTCTCCCTTTGACGCATCAAGTATATCGCCAAAAGAAGACGTATGGATGACTCGGCGAACTTGGTGACCGTTTCTCTTTATAGAGTCCAGGAGATTGATAGTTCCTTCGATGGCAGGTTGCAGCAGATCTCGTTCTTTGTCTTCGACTTCTGTTTGGAAGGGCGCCGCGGTGTGGATCACACCAGTGACCCCTTCAACGGCCTCATCGAAGGCTTTGGCAGCAACGACATCGGAGACAATGACAAAGCTCAACTTGTCCTTGTACTCCTGGAAGGCATAACGGACCCTGTTTGCCGTCCGTTCGGATCGAACTGTGCCGCGGACATTGTAGCCCGCACGCAGGAATGATTCGACGATGTGAGTGGCGATGAAGCCTGATGCACCTGTGATCAAGACAGTTTCGCTGGCCATGGTTCCGCGGTAGGAATCTGAGAATCACGGTGGGGATGTTGTTGCTGCCACTGTAGTATCATTTACGAATTGAAGTTTCAACTCCACTTTCTTGTCGCTTCCACCTGTTTATATAAATCTTCAGAGCTTCACGGATAAAACTAGATATCCTCTTGTGTTACTGGTGTGACATCATGTTCTTGCGCAATTACCAAGGTATTCTTGGAATCCCTTTTGTGTGTTTCCTAGATCGAGCCTCCATTTTGGTCATTCAGCTCCGTTGCTTGTTTTTGGTGAGCGCCAAGACAGAGAAACAAGATGCATGATTACACAACAAGATACTGATTCTTACCCATGGTTGAAAAAACGGGTATTACGCAAAGCTTAATAGCCATGATAACGATCTAGATGATCCTTATACATGTTTAAGTTGAGGTTTCGTGAAAGCGCTGGCGGGTTCAATTGGATGTAACGAGACGAAGTTGCACGATTCAGGCTCTTGGGAAGGGTTGCCGGCTTCACGGTCGAGTTTCGCATAAATTATAATGTATGAAAGTGCTTCCTCTATCCCATTTGAGCGTGGCTTGTGCTCTTTATTTAGTTGCAAAATTTCAGAAAAATGAGTTGCGAATCTCATCACAGGACCTTAGAACAATCTGTAACTTTTTCCATACAATAGTCCAGTCATTCTCGTGGTCATTAATGGGTATCAATTGGTAACACATGTCCAAATAGGCAACCGCTTCAACATGATAATTCTCTACGCAGCCCATGCGTCATTCAGTACCTTCTGCCCCAACGCCAGCGTTTTGGACGGTTCCTCTCCCAGCCATTCCGGCTCTAAGCGATCGATGTTGGCTTCGATCTCCCACGCACGACCACCTTCCACGTACATGGATGTGCCATTCAGAGAGTCGTTAGCTAACACACCAGCAGAGACGAGAGCTACCTCCTGAGGCGTGCTCACGGGCAAGCCTTCCTTCGTCCAGCGGTCCTGCACTGTCTTTGTAAGGGTAGTGCGGGTCTCCGTCATCCAGGGGCAGATGGTATTGATGCGGAGATTATGTTTGTATGGTGATGGGAAATAAGGGCGGAGAGAGCGCATGAGGCCTTGCACACCGTGCTTGGAGGCTTGGTAGATGGATACACCAGGTGTCTCTTTGAAGCCAGCGGCACAGGAGAACAACAGAATGGATCGATCAACTCCTGGTCCTCGGTTATGGCGGAGGTAGACGCTAGCAATGCGGGTGACATAGAGGGAACCGATGAGGTTGACGTCAATATCCTTCGTGGAAGGAGGCTGGTGGAAGCTCAGCACTCTAACTTTCCAATGAGTATGTCTAGGCCAGGACTTACCTGTTGCACCGACTCCAAATTCAACTTTTGGTCAAACCAATTGTTGCCCGCTTCCATGCTACCCGCTGTGACTACTACATGATCAATGCGCTTGTAGGTCTTGAATACACGGTCAAAGAGGGAGGCTACGGCCTGGTAATCGGTGATGTCCGTGGTGTAAAAGGAGGCTCGGGGCGGCTTTGGTGGAAGGGCAGGGTCCAAGTAGACAGGCCATTTGTCCCGGCATTTCTTGCTTAGGGCCTCTCCTCGGGCAGTATCGATGTCTCCAATGCAGACGTAAGCGCCGTTTTGGCAACAGAGCTCTACAAGGCTAGCTCCAATACCATTGGCGCCACCTATCGCAAAGTGGGTTAGGACTGGCACCTAGTGGGGTTCAAAGAGGGCCACCTACCCACAATCAAGACAACCTTTTCATCAAAAGCCTCCTTAAAGTTGGCATTGGGAAAGAATTGGGTTAGGGCTGCGGCAGAGTTGGAGGATGGGACGGGCTCTGAAGGGGCAATCATTATGTAGAACTGGTGTACAGGATAGCTTTTAGAAAAGAAATAGGTAACCTAAGGTTAGGAGTGACGGAGAATTTATTAAAGATTGAGAAGGTATAAGTACCGAATTTCCGGGGACACTAGGGCGCCTTTTATGCTGGGCAAGCAGACACTTGCGTCCTTATGATAATGCCCCTCGTCCACACATATCCAGGTATCTCAAGGCCAATCAGGGTCACTGGGCTATACTAGGGCAATCAAAGCGATGTTCTCGATCCCTGGGTCCTGGTGGAGTTTGCATCGGACGAGTAGATGGTGCCCTGAATCTGGTGCAGTGACATTGTTGGACGGACGATCGAAAGCACTCCACCGTCCTCGTCCTTCCCCGCCTGCCAGTATCGCTCTCACCCACTGTGGATCAGTGGATCGGCACAATGCGGGGATAAGCGAGAGAGCGATATCAAGGGATAGTTGTGAAGTGAGGGTTGGGTGGATGCTTGATTGTCGAATTGAATTGCAATAGAGGCAAAAGATAAAGAAACGGAAGGATAATTTTCTTTTGATGGGAAGAGTTAGGGTGTGGTATCATCAAATTCTCGCAACCTGAGGCCATGACTTTGTTGGGGTTTGCCTAGATCACTGGAATATCGGGAACCCCATCCAAACCATTTCGTGTTCTATACACCATCATATCACGACCCATCGCCATACTTTCCAAACATTATTAACCTTTCTGTCTTGTGCTTCCGTCAACTTCTCAGGCCACCAACAAGACAAGACCGGACAAGACCTGAACAGAAAGCCATCCCCCTCAATGGAATAGCGGACTGGCGAACTCAATGCAACCATTCTTTTCTGTTCCCGGTGCAGGCCACTAGTGTCTGTGCCAAAGTAGCTATCCAGGGGTTTTAAATTGCCTGGACAAATTTGCCAATCATATTCAGAATTGACATTTACCATCCTTCCAACCGTCAGCGACGGGGTTGACGTCTGATCCACCAAAGCCACCAACACGAATCGCTGCAGCCTTTCCGACATCCGCGGACCCGCTAATTCCCTCGGTAACCATAATCGGCGAAGGATCAACCTCCGAATTCCGCGTTGTTTGCCTATAGCATTGCTTCCCTGGGTCTCTAACAGAAATTGGCAGCCAGTCAGGCAAGTACCAGTTGGGGCTGAGCCATACAGGTCGGCACGCTGACGTTCCCCCTCTGCGCGATGATGAATATGGCTAACAGGTTAAAGTATGGTGGCCTGAACAATCGCAGACTGAAAAGTTCCGTTTACTCTCTCACTCCCGCACAAGAGAAATAATGTTAACACCACCGGGAGAAACCTTGCCTTTAACTTCCACCATGGATGGCCCACTGCAGTGACGCGACAATTTCTTGCGCGAGGCATGCATGATGATGAGGATGATGCAAGCGGCATTATCCTCAGAAATCAGCTCTGGAGTGCCCTGTCCCTCCGCTTAAGTTGCCATGATAGACTGTGCCGAGACTGGTGCGCCGAGACTTTTGGCTGAGCCAGCAATTCCGGCAGGAGGCTAGGGGCCTTGTCCTGAAACTATTCCAGTGCCTCAGCCGTGTGTAAAGGTAGACAAATTATTACGGAGCAGGGTGCTCCGCTATAGTTATGTATCTCTGCACACCGTCGCACCAAGCAATTGGAGAAGCAAAAGTCGAGATATTGTAGACACCCCATTCGAGCAAAGAGTCGACCTGCCGATCGTCCCGATGGATTTCAATCAACCCTTCGATTGCCCACACATCGCTCGTGGTTCTCCACCGGGTCCACTTCTATACGACCCCACGATTACCTTGAAGCGACATTGTCTCAACCAGAGAGTTCCTTAAGCAATCTATCTTTGTCCAAGAGGACGGTACAGTTTTCTAGGCGCTTGAAGTCTCATTGCTGAATTAATGTCCCTGGCTTATGTCCTTGATACGAGGCATTCCGAGTAGGTTTGAAGCGTGCCTATACTCGGGATCCAATTGCCTGCTGCCGCTCTGCCACACCAAACGGATCGCGGAAATGACACCATGCACCAATCAGCATCCTCGTGTCTTCTAGTGCACTACTTGGTGCCAATGTACTGATTATCCCCGGTTTCTATACTTGGTTCGGTAACTTGTACGGGATGGGTTTGGCCAAGGCAGCCAGCCTTTGCATATGAGGGCGAGTGGCCTGATACGTCTTCACGGCTCCGAATCTCAGCCCGTCCGTGTCCTCCTTTCGCTTTGCCCTTGGATGAGCAGTCTTTTTTAGGCCTCCTAAGCTCGGACCCTCTGTCGAGTCTATTCGTTCTAGGTTACTAGAGCTATTCGAGAAAGTAATATCTGTCGTTATAGGTACGATAGACCAGAACCTACTATGGCGTTAACCGAGACTATTATTGATCAGTGTGAACTTACGCTACGTAATTATAAATTGTTGTATATGATTTTCCATGGCTACCTATAGACGAAGAGGATAAGGAGTACATATAAGAAGAAGAAAACTAAAGGAAAAGGAAATGTTAACTTGGGTAGAATAAACGCATGATAGTCGGATCCCAGCAACCCCTGAAAGTAAATGAGCTATAGTATTTATTCATAGCCAACCAGCATCACTAATAGTGCTATGGAGTATGCCGTGTCTCTTATAAAACTTTTACTATAATCTGAAATGCGGTAGGATGTAGCCTATTATTGTATGAATTCAACAGTAGTGTGGTTAATCAGAACCTGGCATCTTGACTAGAATACGGTAATTCTAAGGACCGGTTCAATGGCGTAGTACTCTTGAAATGATACAGTATCAATGGGTAGTAACCTGGTCCTCATCATAATCGTCTCCAAGACGCGGCTTATAACGATTTCCTTTTTCACGTCGTTCCCTTTGTCTAGTCTTTGCTTGGGTCTTGTTTGAGCCCTTATTCTGACCTGAAGACTGCTCGCAATCTTCGAGATCTCCAATATCACGATGTGTAACGTTAATAATCAGTTGCCAGTGCTGAGAAAATCCGTCCTCATATTTGAACATAGCCAGCCTTCGGGCCAGTTCCTCAACAAACGCAACACTCCGATGACGACCCTCTTCGCAGCATATTGTCACAGCTATATCAATGCCTGCACCTTCTAAGGCGACCTCCTCGCTTGAAGGAGCATTTGAATCCGAGTGCTTATCGGCCTCCTCAGGTCCTTGTTTAGTTTCACCCTGCTCAGTTGAATACAATAGTTGGTCACATCCTTCTTTGACTACAAGCAAAATCTCCCGTTGGACCTTTACCAGGAATGCCTCGACATTATCATTTTGGAGGAACTCCTTCTGAAGTCGCCGAGATAGGCCGGTTGCTTTGAGTCGAAGATGACGTGGTGGATTTGGCAAATGTCGAATATTGTAAGCCAAGGTTTTATGATATTGGGCCTCCCTATGCTGTTGCACCACTGGCCCATTGGCGTGGCCATATGAAAAGAGTGAAATCCGGACTGTTCTTGCGCATACCGATGGAGAAGCCATAGTCAAGCTTCCACCCGATGTCTTTAGCAAGGATCACGAGCTCGGCCTCAAAGCAGAGTTATATACTGGTAATCTTATTAGCATATATGAAGCTTTACGATAGCTGATCGCTCTTGCTTCTTAGACCTTGGCTGACGAAGTGCACGGAACATACACGTACATAGTAGGTGACTGAGAGCAGTGACGGTGAATTCGCAAGGAGAGGGAGAAGTTCTTGGGGTGATTGGCCGAGACTCACTGGTGGCATCGGGCGGTCTTATGGATCTACTTGAAACAAGATACTGGAAACACTCTTATCACGAGTTTAAAACGTTTGCAAAGGTCAATAGGTTCAGCCGTGAAAGTCGAGGGAGCGACTTGGTTGATTTGAGCCCTAACGCAGCCCAACCGAATGACAGTAAGTGCGGGGCTTTCTTTCCCCACTATTTCCAGGGTCAAGAGATGATATGATATATTGTGATTTCTCCCCACAATGACCTTAGTTACTAAATACAAAAAACTATGCGCACCCCATATATTGAGAACTCAAAGACATGTCAGTCTCATATTCTGCCTCTATAGCTAAATATATATATATCGCTCATGATGGCAAACGAACGGCAGCCAACCCTGTGCTCAAGATGTCAGACCATAAGCCTGGATGACCTCTTCCAAGAAGTAACCAATGACTATGGACTCGTTGAGCCAGATCCAAGTCTCGTCCTTCACCGGACTCCAGAGTGGTCGACATGTCCTCTTTGCAACTTCTTCCTGGACATGGTCCCACCCGAAGAACGGGATACTTGCTCAGAAATATGGATATATCGTGCCCGGCAAAGTAGTAGAAACGGCTCGAGAAACAGCACGTCACTTAGTGAACCAGACAAAGCCCTAAGAACGGCTCTATTAGTTCAAACGCATCGTGACAGGCCGACAATTAGCGAACTACCCTTTGTGAACTATAGCAAAGCGCCAGAAACGCCAGTCCTCATCAACCATGAAAGGGTCAGATACAGAACGCTGAGGAAATGGTACAACATGATTCAGAAAATTCCAAGAGAAGAAAGTGACGTGCTGCCCGTCTCAGTAATCGACTGCCACAAGCGAGAAATTGTCCCAGTGTGTGGTCCTTGCGACTATGTGGCTCTCAGTTACGTCTGGGGTCAGACAGCAGCGCAAGAGGCTCCCAAAGGCGACTCTCTGCCTCATCACCTTCCACGTATAGTCGAGGATGCCATGACTGTGGTAAGAGAGCTCGGCCTGCAGTATCTCTGGGTGGACAGGTACTGTTTAGATCAGAGCAAAAAGGCCGAGTTCCAAGCACAGCTCAACCAGATGGCCGACATTTATCGCCACGCACTTATAACTATTATCGGAGCAGCTGGCTCAGACGGGGACTACGGACTACCCGGCGTCAGCTCCCGACATCGAATCAAGCAGCCTCGCATCAAAATTGGCGACTACACGCTTTGGTATTCTATGACTGACCCGCGAAAACTAGTTCGAGAAAGCGCATGGATGACTCGCGCCTGGACATACCAAGAAGGGGTCTTTTCTTGGAACTGGATCGCATTCACCGATGAGCAAGTCTTCTTCCAGCGCTCGAACACAGAGCAGACAAACCTGGAACGCTGGTGGAAGACGTCCTGCGAGATGTTCCCTGACGGTGGGCTAGGAGCCGACGCAAATTGTCCGTTGCTGAACATGTACGACAAGGTATGGCAGAACGAGGGGGCTATTCACCAGCTTCTTGCACAATACACAGCTCGGAAGTTGACCTATCAGTCCGACGCGATTAACGGAACATTGGGGTTGTTGAAGCGTTGCGGAAATGGGCCGTATCGAATGAACCACTACTTTGGCATTCCGATTCTAGGACCGTTGGTCATCCATCGCAAGGCCATGGGTCGTGATCCCAGTCGGAGGTGGCCGCTGATGGAAGCTTTCCTGGTGAATTTATGCTGGAAGACGAAGGGGCCTGGGCCGCGCAGAGCTGAGTTCCCTAGTTGGTCATGGGCTGGCTGGCAAGCTGTCTATGAGGGCTCTGCTCAACCACTGGCTCATATTGGGCTCACTGGGAGAAGCTTGACTAAGGTGAAGCTGTCGGTGAAAATGAAGCAGGTCTTGGTAGACTGGGAGGCCATGTGTAACATGATTCACTGGGACCTTTACGGGGATTTAAAATCCCTACCGCCCGAGTTGTATATCCAGGCACCGACAGTTCCACTGACTGTCTGCCAAGGGTTAAAAGAAAGCGAGGATAATTTTGCTGGTCATGCTGCGCATCTTGCACCTATGTCCTGGTGTGCTGTGTTGAACGACAATGAATACCAGATTTTGATTGAGATCGATCTGGTCGACGAAGAAGTTGCATCGACGCTCCAGACGAAGGACTCTCTGCTGTTGAAAGGAATCATTCTCCGACATTTGGACCCTCATGCAGCCCTGGAATATAACTACTACGATAACCAGGTCTGGGCGTTTGCTCTGGTCGTGCTAGAAGATAAAGGCGGGACAAGGAGGGTTGGAAGCCTGGAGCTGCGGCCAGACAATTACTTGGTCCGTTGGAAATACAGTGTCGACCATTCAAGTGCGAAAAGTGGAAAGTGCTGGGTGCGCGGTCTCCTAAAGGAGTACGTGGATTGTGATGAATGCAGGAGCAAGGCATTAAAGAAGCTTGTAAGTGGACAAAAGGACGAGCTGATCAAGCTGTCATAAGCCTAGAGGGTGTCGGCCGACGTTGAGATTCCTCCGAGCTCGGGAGCTTCTTCGGGCCCGAACACTAGCATTTTAGTGCGTCTCGGGCCCGAGCCTCTCTTCATCCAAACATATAAGATGAAAAAGCCCCATCGTGGAATGCAATCCAAAACACAAGACAATCGAAAACTTCATCATTCAGACAGACTGAATTCCTCATTTCACTCGAAATATAACTGAACTCAGTTTTGTTCAATATCATGCAGGCTACTTCAGTTCACCAACCCGTCATCATCGTCGGGGCCAGCCTGGTCGGGCTTTCGGCCGCTCTGTGTCTATCCAAGCACAGGGTACCCACCATCGTCCTAGAGAAACATGCAGCCATCTCGAAGCACCCACGTGCTATCGGCTTTACATCGCGGACCTTGGAAATCTATCGCTGGCTTGGCATCGCCGACCAAATTCCGGAAGTCCCCAAAGACTTCAATCTGATGAGAGCGAGAGTCGAGAGCATGACAGGCAAATGGTTTGAAAGCACCTCCTGGTCAGACACGGGTAACTCCAACAAAAGGTCAAGCCAGGAGGTACCTGCTCCGAAGAAACAATACTCGCCGTCCCGCGGAGCGGCCTTGCCCCAGGATCAATTGGAAGCCATCCTCCAAGTGACAGCGATCGACAGAGGTGTGGACATCCGGCGCCAACATTGGGTAAAAAACGTGATGCAAAATCAGGCAAGTGTTATTGTCACAGTGGTTGATCCGCAGGGCAAGGAGATTCAAATCGAAGGTTCGTATCTCATCGCCGCAGACGGCAGTCGCAGCACAATTCGTGAGCTACTTCAGATCCCACGGAACGGGCGTGGCCATATGCAGACCATGCGCAGCGTACTGTTCCGCGCGCCCCTGGAGGAGTACATGCAGGGAGTGCACCAATTCAACATCGATCAACCGGATCTCAAAGCGTTTATGACGACCTATAATGATGGTCGGTGGGTATTGATGTTCCACGATGACGTGGAGCGCGATGAGCCCACCCTTCGCTCGGCAATCAACCAAGCCATCGGCAGATCGGACTTATCGGTTGACATTATTACGACCGGTCGCTGGGACTTAGCAGCTCTTGTCGCAGACACATTCCAGTCGGGGCGTGTTTTTCTCGCTGGTGATGCGGCACACACGCTGCCACCGAACCGAGGAGGATATGGAGCAAACACGGGAATACACGATGTTGATAACCTCGCCTGGAAGCTAGCGGCCGTTCTATCGGGCAAGTCATCCCCTGAACTCTTAGACACGTACGATGTGGAACGGCGTCCCGTGGCCCTCCTTCGCCATGATCAGATCTTTGCCCGAGCCGACTACAAAGTCCATTTGGACAAGGCTACGCCCGCCGGTAAAAAGCTCGATGATGATGCGATGGAATTTGGACAACTGTATCTATCAAATGGCTTTATAGGGGTCGACAATAACCTCCCACGAGCATTGAAGCCAGACGAATGGGCAGGGCAGCCGGGTACTCATGTGCCACATTTCTGGGTCATTCAAGATGGCACCCCTTTTTCAATCTTAGACCGGGTGGGCGAGGATTCATGGACACTGCTCTCTGAGTCGGCAGAATGGGGGAACGTTGTGGCTCAGGTGAATCTCGGATCCACGGTCACGTTAAAACATGTTTGTATCGGAAGAGATGTTCAGTTTGCTGACGAAGGGAGCTTCCAAGAGACTCTGGGAGTGTCTGCCACTGGCGCATCGCTCCTGCGACCGGATGGATATATTGCCTGGAGGACAAAGGAGATGCCAGCAAATCCTGCGAAATGCCTGGATGATGTTGTAACTCAAGTCGCTTTTCGGGTGAATAGCCGTCAGAACTGAGTCATGAATCACGGGGAACTGTCCGTTGGCTTCGGCGTTGGGAGGCTGTCGGTTATGACTAGGATTTCTGTACTTAATATACAATCAATAAATAGGAAAACCTCATCATATTAATTCTGTTTTGTTATCAAGGCGCTTCCTTTGGTATTCGTAACTCAAAGGAACTGAAGCCCAAAACATGGGCTTTACGAGGAAAAGGTTACACGTTTGACGCTGAATACCGCAAGTTCCATTAGGTCATGTCCACTTCTGGTCCAATATCCATTTCCACAGAGCTCGTCTTTGGCTTACCCTGATCAAGTCGAGTCTTATCACTTCCTTAACGTATTCTCAATCCAGTCTGTATCCATATCAATATCGATCTGGTGTAGAACCTCTTCCCACAGCCCTGGGTCGTCGTTGATGTCAAAGTTAAACGTAATATCTCGCATCGTTGGTAGATCTTGTTCCAGTGGCCACGGCGACACCGCTGGAGGTTGCTCTTCAACCACGTTCGTGGATGGTGTTGGCTGTTGCGTACTATCTGGAGTGACAGGAGCCTTGAGGACAGCATCCTCTCCTCTCGTACGGTTCGGACCAATGGCGGACTGCAGCTCGAGTAACAGCGAATGACGCGAGCCGAGATACGTATTTCCACGGTCTGCCATGCCGCGAAGCAGACTCAGTGCCGTCTCCATCGCTCGGGCATTTGTTTCGTTATGCGGGAATGCGGCATTAACCATCACCAACAGGAGGGCAGCAGAGAAGATATACTCCCCGTCGAGATAGCCATATGTAGCTTTTAGGCAGTCCGCATCATCAGTTTTTAGTAATCTCGAAAAGCGAATCAACGTCTACTCACCGACCAAATTATGTTTCGCAGCGGCATCCATGATAACTGTGGTAGCCCGTGCTGCCGTTATACAGCTGTCGATTACAGCTACTGTATTCTGAGACAGTCCGTCCTTCCAGTCTTCGGTAGCAGAACCTCGGGCTTCGGCATCTAATCGCCGCTGAATGACGTAGAAGACTAGTGGTCGAGCTGTCATGTTCACGCACGAGTAAAAATGTAAGAAGATCGACACCAACTCGCGGTTAATATGAGTATCCAAGGCTGAAAAGTCGATGCGCAGCCGGTCGGGTATACGCCGCAACCACTCAGACAAATCGTTCGTGATACTCTGGACGGACGCTAATAAGTTGGAGCCGGATCGAGGTTTCTTACGATAGATTTCTAGTGTCAAAGTCAGTCTGACAATCCCTTACTGGGACAAGGTGATTTCCCACCTTCCCCGATTCTGCCTAAGATCCTTGACAGTTGGGTATAATATGTAAGCACAACTGATGGCCATGGGACAGCCGGGGAAGCTTCGGCTGGAATCGGCCATTTAATTCCGATGTCTTCATCTTGTATAGTAATCGGATTTCCCGATTTCACTGATAATAATCGATCCAGACTGTACACAGACCACCAGGCTCGGCGCCGACGGTTTCGGTCATCTTCACTGATCGCAGGGTCCGAAACCTCCTGATGGAGACCCAGCGAGATCGCCATGCGGAGAGCAAGACCTATCTGTTAACCACGTTAGCAGCGTCGATATTGTGTGAAAAGGGTTTGCTAGACGCACATAGAGGAAGGCAGCATCTCGTCTGTTGAGATTCTGCATATAATACGCCACATAGCAGAGGACCTCCACGAAGAATATGGAACCTTCTTCATGGATGTCCGGTAAAAAGCGCAAACCATGTTTGAAATACTTGAATCCCGGTGGGCCATCATCTCCAGACCATTGGTTCACCGAGTACATGAGCCCAAAGGCTATGACGAGCAAAACTTGGCAGTAAACTAGGCATGCTTCTCGGTTGGAGAAGTCGGGCGGTTGGTTGTAGACAACCTGCAGTCGTTCCTCAAAATCCTGCGGGTGAATGAGAGAAAATATCGTTCCAATATAGGCGTACTGGACCCAGAACAACCGTTTGGCGAATTCAAAGGGCGGCAGTTGAGGAAGTGCTCGTGCCACCGACCGACGGAGTGATGAAGGATCGTCATATAGAGGACGGACATCCCACGCAAGATTAGTCGACGTTGGATGCAACCGTTTCGCTAAATGGGTGGCTGACGATGCACCGACAAATTCTACTGGATGTTAGCCAAGACCATGACAGAGCATCTATAATTGAGGGCCACGCACGGTGTTCCCCCGACCGATTCAGGAATAGATGATCGGTGCCCTGATACCACCAGTCATCACGGTCAAAAGGTACTTCGGTACTGGTGTACGGTGTGGATTGAGTAGGACTAGTAGTAGTGAACAATGAAGACTGTCGGCTGTCCTGTGAACGGGATACATTGTTCTGGGTCTGTGCCTGGGCTTGAAGTTGAGTCCGCGCTTGAGATTGGAGTTGACGATAGTAACTTGATATCCAAGTCAGTCAGCTGCCCTGGTAATTTGTCAAGTCATGTGCAGTACCTTTCGGGAATGGAAACGCGCTTCTCAGCTTCGGAGTAGACACACACTTGGCCGGCGTCCTCGCATGCAGCACATGTATACGGTGGATTGCCAGCACATCGGGTCTTTCTGTTGCGACATCGATTACACCTGTGGCCAACCGTTAGTCACCGTGACCTTACAACAACGTATCCACCCGTCACCTACGCTACGATGGACCGTCTCGCATTGGAGCGGTCCTCCGAACGAGATTGTAACCCACTTCGGTTTTTTCCTTGCGCCATCTGTCAGGCAAACAAACATATCGCACCTATTATAGGTGCTGCGTCCAAGTTCTGCACCCAATTTCAATCGTGGTGCTGATCCCCGCACACGCTGTCCTTGGAGGCCGGTGGTCTTCTTGCCCGCGGGATAGATGTTGATGGCGTGGGTCCGCGATGAACGAACGCACGGACATACAAGCTATTCTCCCCACAGATTCCGGTTAGACTTTGACAGTTCATCGACCTTTTGTCATCTCATGCAGAAGAGAATCATTTCCCACTAGCAGCGACTGGAACTGCAGACGGTTTGGTGTGTACGGTCGCGTGCCATGATAAGACTGGCAAAGTGAGCGGATCGGATACGAACCGGTTGTGGGACCCAAAGAGTTAAGCCCCTGGCCCTTGACTAATTATCGCTGTTATCTGAATCACTATCAGTTCTCAACTTTTGTCCCCCTCTCTCCTTTCCCCACATTTAAGCGTTGGATGGTCCCGTCAACGCAGCACATCGGCCCGATGGGCACACCATTCATGCAATGCATACTTTGGGCAAATAGTGAGGTGGGAGCGATTAGTCAAACACTAGAGAGCTGACAGACTTGATTCAAAGAACGAAAATAACAATATGTCGGTGGATATTGGGGACCGTCCGAGTGAACCAAAATGCCACCTGCCAATTTCCGGCTATTTTTCTTCGTTCGGGTTCCCTCTCGGAATATTGCGGCCCAAGAAAAGGGGACAATTTGGCAACGGTTGGGCTTTGTACTCGCAAATTCGAAAGCCAACAAACCTCGGCCGCTTCTACAGGATCTTTAGGAAGATGTGCAGTGCTTTCGCCAGGGATCGGCAATGGTTGTGTGTGTGATTACGGTCTTAATCTTGGGGTTTTTGGCCTCCGTGCGTGCGCTCTGCAACTACACCCGCTTAAGCACAGTTCCAGGTCCTCTGTTCACTGGCCTATCTGACTTGTGGAGAACATACGCTCGCAGTACAAGCGACTATGGCTGTAGTCTAGCCGGTCTTCATATGAAATATGGCAAGGTCGTCCGTTTAGGGCCTCGTTCTATCAGCGTTTCCGATCCTACGGCCATCTTCCCGGTCTATAATGGTCGGCCTAGTGAAAGAGTAACGTTTTATGACACATCGCCGTCGTATCTATGTACTGATTGATTTCGTAGCCAATATTTGAACATGGCGATCGGATCGTATTCACCCAAGGCTCGTTCACGAAGTCGGCCGATATTGAAAGTAGTCTAATGAGCAAGGTGGATCGACGGAGGTCTCTGGATTCAGCGATGCGATATGAAGGCATCATTGATCAGGCAGCCAACAATTTGATCACTTCTTTGAGACAACGCCCTCTAGTACGCCTAACGACCTTGCTTCAGGGCTTTGCCACTGAGTTCATTAATCGTCTGGTCTTGGAAGAATCGGCCACGCAAGTCATGCCTTTCAGCGCTCAGGGGGCGAGCTGTCACTGGTATAACCGCACAGGCAAATGGTTAAAGTTACCAATGATCGAATATGTGCTGCTACGAAGCCCAGCTGCTAGGTTGAAAAGGCGTCGCGGCATTTCATTTGTCCCCAGAAAAGTTCAGGGAGGGATCAACGGCAGTCAATCATCTAGGGCTATGAATGATGGTGGAATTAGCTACAACATCAGCCTCCCCAGAAGTTACAGCAATGCGGACGGCGCATATGCCTGTATTGCTATGGCGTTTGTATCAACATTCTCCTCCCTGCTAAAACACGAAAACGTTATGACGAGACTCCGATCTGAGATAGACACAGCATTCAGCAAGGGCTTACTCTCCGACCCTCCTCGGTGGCAGGAACTGGGTAAACTCCGTTACCTTGATGCTGTTATCAAAGAATCAATGCGCCAACTGCCTAGCTTGGGCTACAACCGTGAGGTCGTAACACCCCCCGAAGGTGCTATCGTTGCGGGGTACTACATTCCGCCCGGAACCATGATGGAACTTCATTCAGAGGCCTTACGAGATGATCCTGGTATTTATGGGGAGGACGTTCACACTTATCGGCCGGCACGATGGCTCACTGCTGACCTGCGACAACGGTGGGCCATGAACCAGAACTTACAACAGCTTAGCACCAGCATCAACGATTGCCCAAAGGTTCGGGTCACTTGGCTGGAGTTGAAAAAGATCGTTGTCTTAATACTCCTAAAGTTCAACGTGGGTTTGTTCTCCGTTACGAATAGTGCTTTTGACTGACTCAGATGATAGCTGCAGCTCGTACGTCCTGGAGAAGGACCAATTCCCAGTGAAAGGTCTGATCAGGGCTTGCCACCATCGATGGCATACTGTACCCCGCGAAATCACTGAGTCGTGTAATCACTACGTAGTAACATAGCTTAAGATAGATACCCTTTTGTTTGAGTGAAAGTAAATACTTGATAGAGATATATAAAAATAGTGCATGCTACGCTTCGCTCCGCTACGCAATGAGATATGAGAAGAATTCCTAGTACACAATTTATCTTGAGGCATGACCGAAAAGGACGCCACCTGGACGTAAAGAGTGTCTCTAGAACTACTTCATACAATGTAGGCGATGTACAAAACCAACGCAAAGGATGACAACTCGATGATGCACGCGTCGGGGTCTTCGGGCCGACACTTCCGCCGCCGTTCATCGTCGGCCCGACACGTGACCGCGGGGAAGGACGCAATCGGCAGGAATGCGAAGCAAGACGGTGGATGTGGGCTCGCGACAACCAGTCGGAGAACAGAGCGACCAAAATGAGGGAGGGTTCCATGGTGTGTCCCGCTGTCGTTATCATCGTCCCGCACCAGGACTGCGGATAAATCATAAAGGTATATTAAACCCGGGAATACCCACCTCGACAGCAGTATTGCGTCTCTTCTTGTCCTCCTCCCCCTCCGTATATCCTTCTCTCTCGATCCGGTCAATCTACTAGCACGCAAGCAACATGGCCGGAGACGGGAAAATAACCATCTCAATCGATCGGGGAGGCACCTTCACTGACGTACATGCCATCGTACCCGGGAAACCTGACATCATCCTCAAGTTACTCTCCGTCGACCCCGCCCACTATCAAGATGCTCCCACCGAGGGTGTGCGCCAGATTCTCGAGCTCGTCACAGGTGAACCCCACCCCAGAGGGCAACCGCTGAAGCTGGATCGGATTGGGTCTCTGCGCATGGGAACAACGGTGGCTACAAATGCGCTGCTGGAGAGGAAAGGGGCCCGGTCAGTCCTACTCACGACCAAGGGCTTCCGCGATCTACTCAAGATTGGTGATCAGTCACGGCCAAACATTTTTGATCTGTCGATGGCCCGCCCAGGAGTGCTGCCGGAAGGCGTGGTTGAGGTCAATGAACGTATTGTCCCGTGCCATCCATCGGCAGATAAGGATTGCTTCTCCGGAGCTCGCATCGTGGAGGGTGTGACCGGGGAAAAGTTCCGTGTCGTGCAGGAATTAAACCTCGAGGAGGTTCGCTCGGAACTCCAGCGGTATAAGGAGCAGGGCTACCAATCCCTGTCGGTCGCGCTGGTCCACTCCTTCGCATACCCAGAGCATGAACGTCAGATTGGCGAGCTGGCCGAGAGCATGGGCTTCTCCGTGACATTGTCCTCCAAGCTACAGCCGATGATCAAAATCGTCCCACGAGGCATGTCTGCCGCGGCTGATGCCTATCTCACACCCGTCATCAAGACATATATTGACTCGATTTCCTCCAGCTTCGAAGGCGGCTTGGAGCGTCAGCGCGAGTGCCGCTTCGAGTTCATGCAATCGGATGGTGGACTGGTCGATTTTCGCCGATTCAGCGGGCTGAAGGCGATCTTGTCCGGTCCTGCAGCCGGCGTGGTCGGGTTCGCCGCCACGAGCTGGGATCCCACCGAGAAGACACCCGTGATCGGCTTCGACATGGGCGGTACATCAACGGATGTGTCTCGTTTTGACGGTCATCTCGAGCATGTTTTCGGATCCAAAGTTGCCGGTGTGCTCATTCAATCCCCGCAACTCGATATCAATACTGTCGCGGCAGGTGGCGGCTCTATCCTGTCATATCGTAACGGATTGTTCTATGTCGGACCGGAATCGGCATCCGCCCACCCCGGCCCTGCTTGTTACCGCAAAGGAGGACCATTGACAGTCACAGATGCTAACCTATTCCTGGGCCGCTTACTACCTGAGTACTTCCCACACATCTTCGGTCCCAACGAGGACCAGCCTCTTGATATCGAAGTGACCACCAAGCTTTTCAATGAGTTGACCCAGAAGATTAATGCGGAGAGAAAAGAGAAGGGGCAGCCGGAGTACGCTCCGGAAGAAGTTGCTCTGGGATTCTTGAAGGTGGCCGATGAGTCGATGGCTCGCCCTATTCGCAACCTGACTCAAGCCCGTGGCTTTGAAACCGCATCGCACCATTTGGCCTGTTTTGGAGGCGCCGGTGGTCAACATGCATGCTCGGTTGCGGCATCACTGGGCATCTCACGCATTATCATCCATAAATACTCGTCTGTCCTCTCCGCGTACGGGTTGGCGCTGGCCGAGGTGGTCAAGGAATCTCAGGAGCCGGTCTCCGCTGACTTTGAGACATCTCAGTCAAGCCTCGAGAAGCGCTTCAATGACATGACAGACAGCGCTACAGCAGAGATGAGCACCCAAGGATTCTCAGCGGATCAAGTGCGGCACGAGCTGTACCTCAATATGCGCTATGAGGGCTCCGATACCAGTTTAATGATCTTGAAACCTGAAGATGATTCGGGCTTCCTGGAACAGTTCAAGACCCGGCATCGCAGAGAATTCAACTTCAATTCTGACCGAGCGGTACTAGTGGACGACATTCGTGTGCGTACGATCGCTTCATCGAATGTGCGCACTGAGAAGAGTCCTCTGGTCCAGTTGCGGGAGGCCAGCTTGCAAGATGTGAGCGGAACTCCGGACAATACAACGAAAGCGTACTTTGACGGATACTCCAGCCGCATTGACACGCCAGTCTATCTTCTGGACAAGCTCCAGAAAAATGCTCGCGTCCATGGTCCTGCCGTCATCATCGACAAGACCCAGACTATCGTGGTAGCTCCAAATTCCATAGCCAAGATCCTGGATACTTGCATCGTCATTGATCTAAAGGAGGAGCAGACTACCGTCAATGGCGTTCCCTCAGAGCTCTCATCCGAAATTGACCCTATTAGACTGAGTATCTTCGGTCATCGTTTCATGTCCATCGCTGAACAGATGGGTCGCACCCTGCAGAAGACATCCGTCTCAACCAACATCAAAGAGCGCCTGGACTTTTCCTGCGCTCTGTTCTCTCCAGATGGCGGGCTCGTGGCCAATGCTCCCCACGTTCCTGTTCATCTCGGTTCCATGCAATTTGCCGTTCGCTACCAACACCAGAAATGGTTGGGTAATCTGAGGGACGGTGACGTCTTGGTCGCCAACCACCCCAGTTGCGGTGGAACTCACCTTCCTGACATCACAGTAAGCCAATCCCAATGCACTCCAACATCACTAGCAACCCTAACCAAACGATACAGGTGATCACGCCTGTGTTTGATAAGCCAGGTGGCAGTGAAATTATGTTTTATGTCGCCTCTCGTGGCCACCACGCAGATATCGGCGGCATCCTGCCAGGGTCGATGCCACCAAAATCCACCGAGCTGTGGCAGGAGGGTGCAGCCATTGAAGGAGAGAAAATCGTGAGCAATGGCGTCTTTGAGGAGGAGCGTATAATCGACCTCCTAGTGAACAAGCCAGCAGAACACCCCGGATGCTCGGGCTCGCGGTGCATTAGCGACAATCTATCGGACTTGAAGGCACAGATCGCGGCTAACACACGCGGTATCGCCCTGATTCAGTCCTTGTTCGCCGAGTACGGCGTCGAAACCGTCCAGAAGTACATGTACGCGATCCAAGCCACGGCCGAGACAGCCGTGCGCAACCTCCTGAAGGATCTCTACAAGCGCTTTAACGGCGAGCCCCTGGAAGCCGTCGATTACATGGATGACGGTACTCCCATTAGACTGAAGGTCACGATCAATGAGTCGGACGGATCTGCCGTCTTCGACTTCTCCGGCACCGGGCCCGAAGTGTACGGAGGCTGGAACGCTCCCATCGCCATCACCCATTCGGCCATTATCTACTGCTTAAGAGCCATGATCGCCTCAGACGTGCCTCTCAACCAGGGCTGTCTGGCGCCTATCGACATCCAAGTCCCGTCACACAGCATCCTCTCGCCGACCAAGACGGCAGCCGTCGTGGGCGGTAACGTCGTGACATCGCAAAGAATCACCGATGTCGTCCTGAAGGCCTTCCGCGCCTGCGCCGCCTCCCAAGGATGCTGCAACAATCTGACTTTTGGCACCAACTCCAAGGTAGACCCAGACACCGGCGCAACCATCCCTGGCTTCGGCTACTACGAGACCATCGCCGGAGGCAGCGGCGCAGGACCAACCTGGAAGGGCGAGTCCGGCATCCACGTCCACATGACCAACACGCGGATTACTGACCCGGAGATCCTCGAGAAGCGGTATCCCACTCTGCTGCGCCAGTTCACCCTCCGATCCGGCTCGGGCGGAAAGGGACTCCACCCCGGTGGTGACGGCGTCATCCGAGACATTGAGTTCCTGGCGCCTATGGAATGCTCGATTCTATCGGAACGGCGAGTCCATCGTCCTTATGGTCTGGAGGGAGGAGAAGACGCCCAGTCCGGTCTCAATCTGTGGATCTCCAAGGATGAGGAGACGGGTGAGGAACGCATCGTGAATATCGGTGGTAAGAATACGGTTTCGATGAAGACGCATGATCGTATCGTGATCAATACTGCTGGTGGGGGTGGTTGGGGTGCTGCGCAGTAGGGTATTCTACATGGGAGTCTATGCTTGTATTACTTAATGGTGTTCTATATCTGATGATTGTACGGAATTGTTTATGACTGATAATACACGCTTCGTGATTAAAATGTGCTCATGGGAGTTACCAATGGATGTAAAATTTGGAAGTATCTCAATTGATTTAGGCTATCCACAATTGATAAATACTACCCTTGCTCCTCCATATATCGCTTCAACTGCGAAAACGTCCGGAATGCTTTCAGACTCAGAAGAATACATCTGCAGGATCTCGATATCAACCACCAGGGTTAATGATCTAAATTGATATCGGAGAAGCAAACCAAAATGATAACATTCATTGCGCGACAAAACGCTCCATATATGAGACATGATACCCGAAACATGTTCTATCATAAATCATACCGAAAATCTTCTATAACTCGTGATCTATCATGAATCTACCGTGTGTCCTCTATCACAATGCGCCCTTCAAGACGCGGGGAGATACCCGGAGTCCAAGTCGGGGTAAAACCAGCATCGTCGGTGCCGTTCAACGTGGTCGGCTGAAATCCAGCTTTCTGCATCCATTTGCGCACGACGCGTCGGGCTAGTCGAAGTCGACGCTCTTCCTCTGCGGCGGACTGTGCGGGCAGGGTCACATAGTTCGTGGTAGGTTGCGGAGAAGTCAAAATTTCTGGATCCGAGTCAGAATCTGAATCCATGTCCTCATGGCTCTGGGCCTCTTTCTCCGGACTCTCTTCCGTGTCAATCTCCGTGAAGCGGCCGTATTGATAGTACTGTTTGCTCCGTTGGAGGGTCGGTCGCTGGGGCCGTACCGGAGCCTTCTCGGTTACCGGGGAGGTTTGGCCAGATGCTGGCTTCAACCAGCCATTGCAATGGAGGTTCTGGTGCACGGTGTCCCAGTGACGTGCCAAGCTCTTACTCCAGCGCTGCCACCTGCCCATCACCTTCAAACTCAGAAAATACTGACGAAGGAGGGTGCTGACCAAGATTCCGCTTTCCTCGTCGACAACCTCCTCTACCTCGCCGCCAGCAGACTGCACCAGCAACGACGCGAAGCCGTCCTTTCCGCGGCCCATGTATCCTCGTGTGGCAAGGGAGTACGTCCGGTCGTACTCGATCGGGTGCCCTCCGATCTTCGCCCAGTTGATGCGCGAGCCGGGCGGAGCGGATGCATTATAACTGAACGTAATATTTGACACCTGTGGAAACCGACCCTCCAGGGCGGGCAATTGGCTTACACCGTTCTCGAGGGCATCCATCAGAGCTCGCCCTTGAGCCCGGAGCAAGACAATCGGATCTTCGAAAGGAAAACAGTTCAAGATATCTTTCAGTCGTAAAATGCCCGGCGGATAAATTTGGTCCCCGCGGATGGTACCACCAGCCATCATGGCACAATCAGCCGCATAGTAGAATCGCATAAGGTCGCACACAAAGTTCCCTAAGTTTGACTCTCTCTGGCGGACGGTGGAGAACCGGGCGTCCAGCGGCCGAACCGTGTAGCCAATGGGTTTCTCCAACTTGGATTTCAGGCTGGATGTCAGCTTGGCCACCAGTGCCACAGTTGCTGGGTCTTCCGGAATTGATCGGACTATATCGCGCCGGATGATGTTAAAATCCCATCCTGGTCCATCCGCTTTGCGCCACGCTTCGATATAGCTAAGCTGTTTAAAATCCGTACCGGAGCGCAGAACTTGAATCCCGTTGACGATAGCATGTGCGTAGTAGTGATCGTGGCCTCCCAGAATGATATCAATGAAGCCCGGTGGAAGTCTCTCCGCCAATTTGTAGTCGTTCGGTTCGCGTTGGTGGGTGACCGCGACAATGATGTCGGCGCCTTGTTCACGAAGACGAGGGACGAGGTCGAGGGCGGTTTGGGCAGCGGATTTGTAAATCAAGTCTGGGGGAAGGGAATTGATTGTTCCTAGCCTGAAGTACGTGAGGACCGAAGGTAGCATATATAAAAGTTTGCGACAACCTACCACTCTCTCTCCCCCAGACCAATCACGCCCACTTTTAAACCGTTCGATGATGTCAACATCCGGGTCCGCTCACAGTTCGCAATTGGTACATCCTCTCCTAAGGCTGGATCGAGGATATTGGCCAACAGCCAGGGGAACTGGCACTGGCTACGCAGGTGACGCAGCTGCGCAACACCGAAATCGAGGTCATGGTTCTATCACCCATACACGTCAGACCTTCATTGCCCTTATCGTATTTTGCGTAGGGCACTCTCCCCGTACACGAGCCAACATACCCCTACACATGCGACATCTGTGCCCGCTTTATTCAGAAAAGGGACCATATGGCGCCCCTTGGTGACCGTGCTTTCGAGGCTTGGGTTGAAGGCATCTCCGGAGAAGAAGGTGAGAACGTCCGGTTGTCCGGCGAATCGGGGATCGGAACGATAATGATTGATTACGGATTGGAATCGAGAAACACCACCGACTGGCTCCGCAGACCCTGGTCTTGACTCCGAGTATTGGTTAGTGAGCTGTCGTGCTGGATGCCCAAGGGGAAGGGGTCGACATACTCCACGTGGTAAACATCATTGTAATGGATGAGACGAAGATCGGGGGTTCCGGTTCGTTCGGAAGAATGGGTGATGGTGAGTCCGTCGGTTTCCACAGCGGACATTCTGTCTAGGAGTAATACGGCGACCGAGTATAATCAAGAAGGATGAAAGACAAGAGGAAGCAGAAGCAGGAGGGGGGGTTGGAATCACTTGACACCAGCGGTGACAGTGGACACCCCAGGCATGCAGGCACCCGGGCCACCTGTGGATCCCCCGTGTGGTCCGAGCCAATCAGCCACCAAGGATTTCCTACGGCATCTCCACCTGGGCAGTATTCATTAATGTGTACATCTTTCCCTAGGTCCTTTATCTTACTGCGTACATTTCTGAATCTTTGGAATTAGATATCCTATAGCATATTGCACGACACAAATAGCGGCAAGATCAGTAAAGCCATGCCACTCTCCTCCAGACGTCACCGCTTATTCCAGATTCATACAGCCGTCCATATACTCTGTCAAGAGCTATGAGTGAGGTGACTTATAAGAATACCTCCCGGGGGCTATCCCCCCAGCGCCGAAAAATTGATCTCTAACTGTCAATTACCTTTCTGTTTTCTTGAGTGTACGCTCTTTATCAATAGGGAGGCTATATTAGATAATGTGCTACTCAAGATTACTTGGAAAACGGCAACATGTGATCAGTTGCTTTTCTGTTGACACTGCCTAGAACTCTTGTACCCTATATACATCTTTGAGATAGTCACAGCGAACTAAATTGGAGATATATCCGACTCCTGAGTCAAAGAGGCTATCCTCCACGGTTGGCTCGACTTCGTTACGCATTTCCCACAGTGTGTATCCCTAAATCGGGTAAGCAGCTTGATTCAAGTCCATCCAGGAGGCTCCCTTGAGCTTCCATATATATTCAACAGAATTCCAACACCATTGCCGAGCTTCTACCCCATCATAAAAACATAAAGCACAGCAAGAAGCAGACAATCCACCAGACAAACTACATTACAGCTCCTCAACAACCGCCAACCGACTTCGCACTGGCACATTATCCGTTCTCGACCCCGGCTCTGGGAATCCCGACACTTTAACGCCCTTTCCAAAGAGCAAACAGTGTGTCGATCCGCCGAAATGAAACATCCCCATCTCATCCCCCTTCACCACCCTCTGCCCCTCCTTAACCGTAACCTCACAGCTCGACACTTCTGACATACCCACCTCGACGACTGCCATGAGACCAATAGCCGGGTTATCCGCCTGAATATAAATAACTGCCCTCGCCGCCACAGCCGACAGGTATCCCTGTGAGTACCGCGGCGCTTTCGGCCAGGCCCCATATATCTCCATGGAAGCAAACAATGGCTCGGAGAAATAAGTCCCATTGAACTTGGCCACCTTGACGATGGTTCCTGTGACGGGGGCATGCCATCGGTGGTAGCTCAGGGAACTGAGATAGGCTTGATAGATTGTTCCACCGACGAAATGCTCACTTAGTTCGTCTTTACCGAGCATATCCTCGACCGAGTATGGTTGACCTTTCACCCAGAATCGATCTCGTCGTTTGACATTGTGGGCTATTGCGAATGGTAGTGATTCACATACGTTTGCGATCACCGAGTCATTGTGAGGCTCGGCGACTGGGCGTCGCTCTGATCGGAACGCTCGTGTGAAGAACCCATCCCAGGATGTGAAGTTGTAATGTTTCTCGCTCGGATCGCAGACGAAGAGCTCATTGAATGAGTATGACGACCCGTCCACGTTCGCAACAGCAGTGAGCTGTTTAATAGCTGCTGGACTGAACCATCCTGTGGTCGAATTATTAAGAACCTCCGCTGATGCGGGGGACTGGAGATAATCCTTCCAGACATCCAAGACGCGTTTCAGGATGGCATTGACTGCAGGGTCGAGGAAGAACCCATGGCCGTGAAACGTCCCCATTGGCCAGTCTAGCAGTGCATGCATGGGTAGTCCGACCAGTCCGACCTGGTTCTCGTGTTCGCTCCATGACGGCGCGATGGTGAGTAGATGGTTCATGATACTTAGCATGTCCGTGTAGCTGCGCACCACGGGCTGGCCGCTGGGATCAGTGAAGTTGGCTGGTATATCGTCGTACATTCCATTGGCGAGGAGATAGATCCGCGAGTCGCCCTCTATCAAGTCCTTCAGATCTTGGACAGCGGGGTGGAGTGGTTTGGGATTCGCTATTGTGTCTCTGGCTATCTTTTTGGTCCATTCTTGTTGGATGTGGTAGTCTTTCGGGAGCCAGAGACCTGGTCTGGGATATCACTTAGATGTTTGGTGTACATCACACGATCAGAAGTGGTGTGCTTAGACATACCTCTGTGCCCGATGGAGACGTGGGATCTCAGATCCGCCCACAGCATCCCTAACACATAATAGGAGCAGCAGGGTTCGAATAATTGCAGACCACATCCATTTATATGTCATCTTGCCAACGTATATATGTGCACAGGAAAGAAATTTGGTCTACAATCTATAGTACCCCTCAAGCCAGCAATGGCCCTGTTCTTAGCGCCTTTATATAGTTGCAGGAATTGTACTCCACTCAACCAGTGACTTTCAAGCTGTGGGTCTTTCGCCTCTAGGCGTTATAGAAACAGGTTACCATGCTCAACTATATTCTGCGAATACGGATAGCTTGCCAGAAAATCCATTGCGGAGAAGACCGGGATGTGTGGATAATGACCGCTAGGGAATTAGTTCGTTGTTTTGCCGCTGTAACTCTGCATAATAGGACCAGATGCAGTGGCCCAGTTCTGTTCCTGGTAAACCCTGCCGAAGATTACTCTTTGCTTGCTTGAACTAGCTAGTGGGACTGGACTTATCTCGTCTTTACTAGTAGCTGACTTTCAGGAGAGGAAATATTAACCGACCTATGGCTGGGGTTTTGACGATTGGTTATCACACCCGGTGTGCAGGAATGGCCTCGATCTTTCTCTTAGTAGTTTTCCTTACGTTCATTTTCGACCATGTTGAATACTTCCACGTTGATTTTTATTATGTTAAATTCTGTATACTTTAAAGTAGAAGCTAGAAGATGGTCTGGTCTAATTCTAAATTACAGACTCATTTCTGTAGCGTGCGTATGCCTCTATTCCTCCCGGTCGCTGTCCGCCTCCCTTTCGATCTGATTCATTTTCTCGTCCACCTTGTTGTACTTGGAAAAGAGCACGTAGACAAGAATAGCCGCTAGAAACATCATGCCACTGAGGCAAGCAAACTGCACTAAGATCTGTGGTTTCTTGGAGGTGGGTGAAATCGCCAACCCCAGCAGTGAGCCCAGAGCGCAGAGGAGCAGATTGACCGAAGCGACCAGACTCTTCATGGACCGGGGAGCCTTTGTATAGGCATATTCCATGCTACTGAGGAAGGCGGTAATCTCAGACAGCGCTGTCAAGACGTAAATGGGGAGAATAGATAGGAAATTTACCTACGCATGTCAGGGATTGACTCGATCCATCAGATGGACTTGTACTTACCGAGTAAGGGGGTGAGTTATAGGCAACTGATTGAGTGTCAGTGGGCATTTTCAAGGGCGGATAAGGTCAATGCACATACGTGATTGCAGGCCGGCGGCCACTGCAATGGCTCCCGACATGATCACGAAGCCAAAAGTGATGCGCGAAATGGGCCGGAATGGTATGTTAACCCGACGCAATGAAGGGTAGATTACTCGCTCACTATATTGACGTCAGTGGACATTGACGGGTATTATAGCGCCGAAGAGACTACTAACAACAGAGGTAGCAAAATGAGGATACTGAGAGGGTTAATGCTTCCTGCCACTGGTAACCAGTCAATTTCAGTCCGCGTTAGAAGTACCATGCAGCTTACAGAAGTCGTTCGGGAGCCCCATTGTATTCATAAGCCCGGCCAAACTGATGAGATTTCCCACTGTGTTGCCATAGCATAACCAGAAGATAGGGCTAGGAAGCTATTAGCGTGCTTCTCCAAGGGGTCTACAGTACCCACAAGAGCGAGCTATTGGCTGGTTAGTCAAACGTATTGAGTCACTAGGTTCACGGGGTCTACTCACATTACTCGACATGCCATCAAAGCCACCTTGATCTCGTCCACAAACTGATCGTCCCAGGGTAAATCTATTCGTTCCCCTTGCTGCCTCAAATAGGATGGCTTGGCATGGTCCATTGTCCTGTTTTTCTTGAAGCCAATCCAGAGTGCGTGGGCAGCACGAATAGCAATTGAGCCCTGCGGTGGCCGGATGACTAGTTCTTGTGAGCAATGGCACCAGTCATTCATCAAACAGCGTTTCTCACTATATTTGTTCCGACAGAATATCAACACCACAGTAGCACATCCGTAGATGCACAGCGGTATTAAAAATGTCGCCCAGAACCCAACCTTACGTTCCACCCACTGATGAAGTTAGTGCACCAAATCAAAAGAATGAGTGGGATGTACATACCGGCGCAATGAGACCCGCGCAAGAGCCGATGTTAATGAGCCTGCAATATCTTAACGCCTGCTTCCGCTTGTTCTCCATGCAACATACCAATAATAGCGACTGTAGATGGTTTGAACAGTGACATCCGGGTCTAAAATCACACGACGGTTGTCGGCTGTGATCTTGACCACGGGCTTCTTGCCCGTGTACTGGTCGGCCACGAGAGGCCCGACATTGCTTTTGATTCCACCCGCACTACTCGTGTTATGTATTGTTGACCGCGCGTGTGGTGTATTTGACGTACCCCAATCCAATAATTATCAAGGCAACCAATAGTCCAGGCCATCCGGCTCCATTCTCCAAGGACACGGGCAAAGAGGTGAGGAAGAGAATTAAAGTGCCGATTGTCGCCGTGCTAATGCAGTTCTTGTTAATATTCTCTAAAACATGCTGATTCACGACGGGGACAACTTGTCTAGAACTCACATGCTTCCAAGAAGGATAGTTTTCACACGACCCAGATAACAATCTGCTATGACAGCTCCTAAGATCGGCATCAGAAAACACCAACATTGAAAGAAGTACCCGATGGCCGTAGCAGTTGCTTGTCCCTAGTGATAACCACAAAGTCCGTCAAAAAGGAAAGTCGATACCCAAATGGACATGGACACCATTCCTCGACATACCTTGCCAAGGGCACCGGGAAGACGGTCATCGTGTAGAGGGTTCTGAACGTAATTCTCTGTCAAAATCGGTTAGCACTCGAACCTTTTGGCGGCGATGCGCACTGACGCAGTGGTCCTGTTATGGAGCGAAAGGTGAATCTCTCGGCCGCTTCGGCAATTACTACCATGAATATCGTGTAGGGGATCTTGTCAGCGATTCGAGGAAGCGTTTCCAGCTCTTCACGAGTAGGGCCGACCTGTTCATTAGTAGAGGGCGCGTTTTCATTGTCGCCTGGGGTTCTAGGACATTATTAGCTCATTGAAGTTGGGAAACGGCAAGACGCATTGGAATCAACAGACATTATTTGCTCTTCGGTGGGCTCCTTCATCTTTGCCCCCAATACTGGAGTTGTTGGAGAGTCGAATGCAACACGTTTGGTGGAGGGTGAGTCAGGCAACACTTGCTGCTGCTTTTACTCCTCGAGTAGCACCTGACATCAATTCCGGTTGACTCTTAGGGCTGTATGTTGGAAAAAAAAAAAAAAAAAAAGAAAGAAAAGAAAAGAAAAGAAAACAGCAAAAGCAAAAAAAGACAAGAAAACAAAGACAAAGAGAAAAAAAAAAAAATCTCAAAAGCAACCATTAATAATCAGCAGATTGTCCGAGGAAACTTCATTATTTCTGGTAGGGTGACCAGGGTGTACCCTAAAGGGCGTATCAAACAAAGAGCCGGAATACAACTCCTCCACTGGCTTCGGCTCTATATAGACATTTCGAAACCATTGGTTGACAGGCTTAACCCCATCATTCAAGCAGGGGATACATTTGATCAATTACAGAGAGGGTTGGTCCTTTTGGAACAACTTCACGATGTTGTTCAAGGGTCTATAGAAAGAGGAGACGACATCCATAGAGTAGAAACTCGTCGCATCCAATCAAGTCATACGAAGGTAGTAGAGCACGATATATGGTGCATAAGTTGCGCCAGACCCGTTGTCCTTGGATTGGTATATATTTGAATCAGAGTGTGATCCCTCACTCAAACACTTCCCTTCTCTTCACTTCACCTTCCAGGGTAACAACAGTCCCACACCGAGCATGGAGACCAAACATCCGCGACCGCGACCGCCCATGGAGGACATTGTGAGTCCGACCCTTGAGGATCTCATCCATCTAGCATTGCGACGAATGCGGTACCTGGTGGCCCCGGACCTGGACAACAACCACCCTCCACCCCTCTTGTTCCCCCTGGCCGAAAGTATGCGCGGGAATCCCTTCACCGTCGATGATTGGGACACGTACGGAAATCTCGAGTCCGAGTATGGTCGATTAACATATTTGATTTCTGTTTACCCTGAGCGGGGTGCACCCTTCGCCTGTGAGGAGGTGTTGCTCGATCTCCTGCAGCGGCCGAGCTTGCTGACGGAGTGGCCCAACTTTCTGCCTACACTGATAGCTCATGCACAAGCAACCGTGCATGGTGTGGTCCAGAGGATGGTCAGCAGCTCATCCAACCGGACACGATCCGCAAAGTCCGACTACGTTGCTATACCCGTGGATTACAAGGCGACCTCGTCAGCACGCACCATCGCGTTGCAGCTCTGGAAACGCTCTCTAGGTGAGATGGCGTCGCAGCTGGGGAGGGGGCATTTTGACGGAGCATTGGCGTTTTTACAAATCCATGCCTTTCTCAAGGACCCAATCTATGGACTGTCGCGGCCGTTCTCGCTGCAGCAGTTCTTTTTCAGTCACCTGTTGGGGAAATGCATGGCAGCCACTAGGGTGGACATCCTGCATGCTAAAGATCTAGAACGGTTGGCCGCGCAAGCCGCTCAAGAGGCCTCGTATCTGGCCAACCCGTTGCTGCAGCGGCTCACTCTCGTCCACTTCAACGCACACCATCAACTTCCCTACGTGAATGTACCCTTGGACCGATTGGCTCGAGCGGAATTTTCAGTGCCAATGCATGTCCTCGAAGTCGTGGAGGAGATGCTCGGGGCGGTTGCCATGAGCGATGGCCAGGCCTGCCCCCTGGTCCCGATCCTGGTCGCCACATATCCGCGTTACGCCCATGACGACCAATGGCTGATCCCTATCATAGACGGCAATCACCGTGCCACCGCGACACTCTTGCTCCGATTTCTAGCGACACTGACACTGCCCGTCGACCGTCAGGCCATGTTAGAAGGCCTGCGAGGCTACTGCACAGCCCATCACCTCGGTCGGAAATGGCAAATCGATCTCTGCGACGTAGTGACGGAGCTTCACTCCCCGACCAATCGAAAAATGTATGACCAGATAACGAGCCAAGCGGCGCTCGTACGAAAATTTGCTTGGGTCAGGTACATCCCTGCACTCGTCGTGCAGGAGGATGACTTCTACACAATCTGCAAACAGCGATCTGCAGGCAAGCATAAGCCGGTCTTGTTACATCCGTATCACCAGGCTCTCTTTAATGACGACGACATACCTATCGCATTACCGCAAAAGGCAGGACAGACACATGGACGACCCGAACCATTCAGACTTATGTCGCTGACTCCATTTGGGGGCGAACATTCCGGCGGCGTCGATGTCGGTGTCGCTCGAATCTGTCAGGCTAAAGTGCGACCAAGCATGAATGGCCTCGCCCAAGAACCTCAACCACATGAGAAAGTGCAGCAGCACCGCGCATGGTCTTGTGTCGTGTCTTGACTTTCGAGAATCAAATCATGTCAGATAGCCCGCTTCCCCAACTAGGCAATAGAGCCTGTGTTCTAAAGATATCTAGTCTTCCCCGCAGCTTACTCGCATTCCGGACGGGCCCTGATCATGGCTGAACGCTTATCTGGATGCATTATTGCCCAGGGGCAGATTCTCCTCAGACCCCGCAACTTGACTTGTTTAGGCTCCGTTTCACCCCCGGAGGGCTTTGGCTGCAGGCTGCAGGAATAATCTGCAGTGAAACCATTAATACTCTTGGCTACGCATGACTCCGACTTGGCAACAGGGTCTGCAGTCCCGATCTTGACAATCGAGAAATGAGACCGGCGAATAGGGTCTCTAACCCTTGTTCCGAACATTGTCCCTTCTTGGGCTACGCTTGGCGGAGAATTTCGCAGACACGGGGATTCCAATCCTCTGTAAGATGCATACGACTCCGTTGCGTTCGTCATTTGAATTTCTCACCATGGCACTTGTGGTTCAATTGATCGAAATCCGCGGTCAAAAAGGTCAACTGACTCAAGTCCTTGATCGCCATTCCAACTTGTTCACAACACTTACTCCTTCTAAATAAAGCAATCGTCGTTGTTCGGGAGACTGATATCCTTGCATCTTCGCTCCTACATTATACCTAATTAGGAAGCCATGACAGCCTTAGACGACCTGGACCTCTTACCGGAAGACTTTCCGCAGCCGAGTCCGTTTATGTCAGAATGGCCTCTTCGGCGAGACGTGGTCCATATGGATCATGGCTCTTCAGGGGCCTGCCCGACGAAGGTGCTCGAGCACCAAAATGCGTTGCGATGGGAACTGGATCGTGGATCCCCCGAATTTTTCCTCTCTCGCTGGTCGCCTCGCCACCGCGCTGCGAAGGAGGCTCTAGCGCGCTTCGTGCATGCCAACTACGACGAGCTACTGCTGACCCCTGGTTCGACCCTGGGTCTCAACATCGTCACACAAAGCCAGCAGTTCCAGCCAGGCGACGAGCTACTGACGACCAATCATGCATACAGCTCGGTGACCATGCTCCTCCGACATGTTGCAAACCGGGATGGCGCCAAAGTGGTCATTGCGCAGGTTCCATTCCCCGTTGCATCTGAGGAGGAGATTGTCCAAAGTATCCTGGCGTGTGTGACAGAACGAACCCGGTTCGCCATCATTGATCATATTGTCAGCCGTTCCGGCTTGGTGTTCCCCATCAAGCGCATTGTCCAGGAACTAGCGGACCGTGGGGTAGACACCCTCGTCGACGGTGCCCACGGCCCGGGGCAGGTGCCAGTGGATCTCCATGACATCGGGGCAGCATACTACACCACCAGCTGCCACAAATGGATGTGTGCTCCGCGCGGGGTGGGATTCCTGTACGCGCGTCGCGACCGGATCCGCCGTCTCAAGCCCCTGATTATTGCTCGCTCTGGCCACTGGCGGGACTCGGACGGGGCCGCCTACAGTTGGTTGGAGCATACCTTTGAGTGGAACGGCTGTCACGACCCATCTGGCGTGCATAGCATGCCAAAGATTATCGAGTTTCTTGAAACCGCGCTGCCGGGCGGTCATGCTGCCATGGTCAAGCGAAACCATGAGCTTGCTGTTGACGCGCGCCGGAAAGTGCTGGGGATACTTGGTATTGACCTTCCTTGCCCAGATGATATGATTGCCAATATGGTGGTGTTCCCCCTTCCAGACTCGGTGTTACCAGAGACTCAGGGCATTCTCCCTCTGTGCAAGACGCTTTGGGAGAATGATCGTGCAGAGATCCAGTGTTACCACTGGCCGGCCTACCCGAAACGGATCTTCCGATTTAGTGTTCAGCTGCACAACAGCATGGAGCAGTATGTCTGGCTGGCGGGGAAGATCAAGGCCGCACTAGATGAGGAGACTAGAATAGCCCAAGCACATGCTGCAGAGGTCAATGGTCTTGGAACATAGAATCGAGTACGCTCCGATGATAGCACAGTGACTCACCTCATGAATTGACTTGAGATTAAAAACGCCACGACCAACGCTAGAGTTTTCATTTTCTTTGTTGTCTCGGGCACATGACCGTACCAACCCTTGTCCTTCCTCCCCCGTATAAATAAATCAACACTTCCAACCCCGCCTCCCAATATTGTGTAGTATTATTACCTCCCAGTCACGGGGCTAAATATAACCCTACTAACAGTAAGTATGTATCTTTAAAAAGGCTGAGGTTACATGAAGCACCAAATCCCCTCATTACTCTACTACCTCCCAATTCTGCAGATGATCATCGAGTTCTCATTGGAAAGATAAAATAAAAATAAAAAATAACCCCTGCACAAGGTAGTTAGTAAAATATATGCAATATCAAATATCTAACCAAACCAATCTCAGCCTCACGCAGAATCCACCACCCCTCTCCAACCCCAAAAATTGCCAAAAGTACAAAAAAGCCGTTACTGTACTTTTTCACAACACACTCATTCCTCCTCCTTTCATTGGAGAATTATCAGAGGGGAAAAAAAAAAAAAGAAAAAAAAAAAAAGAGAGAAAAGATGTCTCCGCATGTCAAACCCCGACTCGCGACTTCCTCCGATAAACTCACGATTGAAACCCTGGTCAACGAAGCTTACACCCCCTACATTGAACGGATCGGCCGAAGGCCTGGCCCCATGCTTGATGATTATGGAGCGCTGATCGATGCCGGGCGAGTGCATGTGGTGGAGAAGGATGGGGTGGTAAGTGCAATTTTGGTGCTGATTCCCGAGGAGGGGACGATGCTACTGGATAATGTGGCTGTTGCGCCGGCAGCGCAGGGGTTAGGGCTGGGAAAATATTTGATGGGATTCGCTGAGGAGAAGGCTAGAGAGTGTGGCTTCAAACGCATCAGGTTGTATACGAATGAGATGATGGTGGAGAATGTGGGAATTTATGAGAGGTTGGGGTATGTGGAGACTCATCTGGGGTTGGAGAATGGGCTGAGGAGAGTTTATATGGTGAAGGTGTTAGGTTGATTGATTGGAAAGAGCTTGACTTGTCATCGTGTATGTATCTGGCTAACAGGAGGAATCTTTACTGATCAGGTTTTGATGGCGAATTGTTTCAGGTACAGGTAGTCTTCCATATTGTCCTCGACATTCTGGTGGATGAGCATGGCGGCCTCGGCCCCAAACTTCTCGGTCCATTCGGCAATGTCATCTTCAAGGGTTGTAACTCGCTATGCCACTTCAGTTAGTGATCGTATGATACGAGGCGTTAGCGATAAATTGACTCACCGGAGGCTGGGGATTGAGTGAAGTACTCTTCAGTGCTGCATCATGGAACGGGATCCAGTTCTGGAAGATATCACGAGCTCGCTGTTGATCTTTTTCTGCTCCCCAGTGCAAGGACCGAGGGTCGTAAGGGATCCCAACAGAACAGCAGTACTCTTCAACGATCCCCTCGGGATCCGCCAAGAGATCATCGGCATCAACAATGCAGATATCGTTCCCGGTTCCGGGACCAATGATCTGAACCTGCACAAGATAGTCAAACAGAATACGTAGCTCCGCGTAGCCCGCATCGGTCGCTTTGAACCCGTTCCACCCGGTGATGTGGGACTTCGGTGGGATAGAGCATTGGTAGAGACTGGGGATACTCTGTCGAGGGTTCCGGATTAAGAAGGTGTAATGGAAGCCGGAAAGAATATCTAGAGGGAAGACAGTTGGGTTAGGAATAGCAGTATGATTTTGCAAGGAATCCATTCTGTTAATGGCCCTCTGCTCGTAATGTAAAGAGGGTGCGATACGAGGATCGGCACCAGGGAGTGGCATCAGGCACTTGGCCATGTCCTTGACAAAGACTCTTTTGCCCTAGGCTCAATTGTTATCACCTTGACACTCCTCTCGCTTCTTATAGTCAGGGTCACCTACGTTTTGCTTGCTGTCATTGACAAGGCCCAAAGCAACACGGTAAGTGTAGTCTTGGAAGCCATTCTCTGCCCGTAACTTCTCAACGTTCTCATATCTTTCACTCAATTTCTCCGGACCCCAGTGATATGCATCGGAAAAGGGCTCATGGACACAGGCAATATCGTTGTCTCGAGTCAGGAAGGCCTGAGAGTGTTAGTTATTTGAATAGGGCGGGTGGTGTCCGGTTGGGGTAACAGTTAATTTATACCCTTTCAAACGCGGTAGAAATAGCTCGGGGGTGAGTAACAAGGAAGATGGGCTTTGAAGATGAGCTTATTCCCACCATTTTGGAATATAGGTCCGCTGTCAATGCAAGAAACAGAATGCAAACAACCTGTTCGGCTCGCTTTGATTGAACGCTGATGTCGACATAGTCTGCCCCTTTGGCGTAGGTTAAACTTTCCTTTATACTAAGTCCCTAGGGAGGCCAGCTGCCGCAGCACACATGTCAGCTTGCGGGGAACAGACCTCTGATGCACCATAATCAGGCGTACCGAGATAGAATACCACAACTGTGATACCTAGGGGTAAAGGTGAATGCATGCGGGCAGGTAAGGCTGATAGTATCCCCGCGCATATTTGCCCTGATTCAACCGGATACACAAATTAGGTACGGCCCAAGTCCGACTGGCTACTCGAGAAAACGAGGAAGGTGCCCTGGAGAGTATCACAAATCCTGGTAGAAGAGTACCTTCCATGTAGCGTTCAGTCACGGTGCATAATGCAAGGATGCAAAACTAGGTCACTGCTTGCAGATACGAGATATGCCTTTCGAGCGACAAGGGGTTGCCTATGTTCCTTTCCGTAAGCCGGTTTCTAGGCCAGTGTCAGCGCAATGTCCTGAAGAAGTAATTGCTGCGTGAACTCACCGTAGTCTTACTAGAGGGTCTAACAAATATGTCGACCATGGGCTGTTACCAAAAAAGTACACAAATTCTAAGCTTACGACGCTGATACCCGGATAAAATATTGCTTCTTTGGGGTTCTTGCAGGTGCTGCATGTCTGTTCAGTCGTACACTGTCTTGTTCAGCTAAACCTTGGGCTTCGGTAAAATTGCACCGTATCCTGACAGTCAACCACAAGGCTGTGGAGTAGCAGCAGAGAGCCTGATACACTACCAATCGGTGTATCCGACGGGGATTATCCCCCGCATGCATGTGTCAGAGGAGTCTCTGTGCGAGTGTGCTTAATATCTTATGCCCTTTGTCTGAAGCTGATGCAATCCAAACTCTCACTGTTTTACCTAGAATCTTGCTACAACCGTCTCTCATCCCCAGGTGCTCGGTGATCTCTCACCATGGATAAAACCGATATTGCTCATCTAGAGGTCTTGAGCTTTGCGAAGCTTGCGAGCAAAGACCAGACCGAGTTGAACAAGCTTCTCGATGCTTGTCGCAAACAAGGCTTCTTCTACCTGGATCTTGCTGGTTCCAATGTGTCTCATGGGCTCCATCAGCGACTGAAAGCCCTCTCTTTGATGAAAGATTGGTTTGACCGTCCCAATGAGGAGAAGATGAAGCTTCACAAGGATTCAGTGACCAATGGGTTGGTATTCTGACTCTTCCCTTTCTATAAAAGCTGACTTGATTCAGATACAAGCCTCCTGGTACATTGAGCGGTGTTGTCAAGCATATGAAGGACGGATTTGAGAACATCAAGGTGAGTCGCAGACTATACGATCAATGGCCAATGGTCTCACCATCTAGTAGCTACCACGGGACAACTTCTTGGGAACTGGCGACTCTCTTCCTGAAGTATTCAAGAATGACAAAGAGGTCTTTCGCGACGATCTGGAGATATCCCACGGCGTCACATTGACTATTTTGTCGTGTCTGTCTGATCTGCTCCAGCCACCTGTGCGACTCGAGGATTATCATCAGGAAAATATGTCCTCGCAGTCCACCATGATGTACTTCCGCTACGCCAAGCAGTGCGCAGACAAGTCCAGTGGTGTCGGTCACAACATGCACACCGACCTTGGGACTCTGACTCTCCTTTACTGCGAGCAATGGGGTCTCCAGGTCTATGCGCAGGCCACCAACAGCTGGAAATACGTCCAACCGCGACCAGGGCTGTATGTCGTGAATGTCGGGGATGCGTTGCGGTTCTTATCAGGAAATGATTTGTTGAGTGCACTGCACCGCGTTGTGCCGGTTCCAGGCCATGAGAGTGAGTATCGCTACTCGACCGCCTACTTCCTCCGTCCAGGAAACGAAACCGAATTCCGTACGAGCGAGAACACTGTAGTCTCCGCCCTGAACTGGCATGACCAGAAATACAACGTGTTCAAAGCAGCGCATGTGGAGCAGGAAAAGAACACCATTCTTACCGGTGGCATCGGTGCCTTTTAGAGGGAGACGTCCGTTGGTGTTGTGATAGGCTGCTTAGCTATAGATCAGTGCCATTGCTGCCGTAAGACCTAAAAGGTTAGCGAGAATTTCCACAATCAGATTGACAGAGAAGCAAATGTTCCAACTGTTTATAAGAGGAGAATCAGGTTTGGCTGGAGTGGGTCTGCAGATTCAATGATTTCCGCTTTACAGAAACGACCTTTAAGAAATGCTGTTCACTAGTACATCACATCAAAGGCCGCCAGCCGAGGTTACCGAGGTGGAGTGGTATTAACATTGTTGTACATTCCCAGAGTTGAGTAGATGTGTTCAGATGGGTTAAAGAACCCGATCTCCCAAAGTCATAGTATACTAGTATTTTCATGCAATCATTAAACGCTCCAGTTCGCTATGATCCCAAAAACGCCTCGCCGAAGAACTGAGAAGAGAAAAGAGGGAAAAGGGAAAGGGGAAAGGGGAAAGGGGGAAACCAAAAGGGGAAGAGTCCGCTAGATGTGCGTGATACAAATGAGAAGAAAGGTATTCTGCGCCTGGTCTAATCGTCTACGCCCGTTAAACTCGTCGTTCGGTCACCGTCCAGCGCCGCTTGACATGGGGCTCCTTCGAAGGCCTACTCCCCCATAGACCTCGTTGAGAGAGCGTTCTCTGTGGCAGCTGTGGCGTCCAATCTGACGACTCTTCCGACTTCTTGCCGGAGTGGTGGTCATTGTTGCTAGTCCCATTGGACCCCGACCAGGGATCACCGAAGTTGGGGATGATATCGTCCGCCGTGTCCCCGGCCGAGATCGAGTTAGAGCCCCACAGACCGCTGGGACCGCGAGGAGCGGTGGAAGGTCGTGAAAATGTCCACGAACCGGTGCCCGGTCCAGACACAGCAGAAGGACCGATCACGAACCCGCCTTGTGGTAAAGACGGGCGGGTCGAGAATCGAGGACGGTATGCGGACGATGGAGAACTTAAACTACTGGGCGATGAAAGGACGGATGTCGACAGGTTCGTGACCGGCCGTAAATGATCGGTCGACGCCACCAGCTGTAGCTTGTAATCGCGTAACTCGACCTGATCGTTTCCGGGACGATACGGCGCTACAGGTCCGCCGATCGTGTCTGCTTTCTCGGTGACAGCCACCCGGTCCTTCGGGACTGCCAGCGTGAGGGACGCCGTATTGATGTCCACAAGGGCAGGCTCGCCGGTGATGGCTCCGATGAGTGCATTGCAGCCTGCCCCATGAGTGACGATTACCAAGATCGTGTCGGTGGGCTCGTCCTCGTCGTCCGGGATCTTCGACTCCTCTGCGCTCTCGGACACGGATAGTTGCGAATGACGCCGACGCCGACCGGAGGGAAGGGATGCATCGTGCTCCTGATACCAGCGGACCATCCGCTCCAGTCCGGTATGAAAGCGCGTGTGCATCGTACTCCATTCTTCGCCGTACTCACCCCCATTTCCCCAATTCGGCGGGTCTCGCATGCTATCCCACGGATAGTCGATTCTCACACAAGCATCCCGAGCGTGCGTGACATAACCGGTGGGGATCGGATCGGACGGCGAGATGGCATAGCTCGGCGTCGGGGGCATGTACGCCCCATCGGGGATGGGCGGGAGGTTGGTGTTGATTTTGCTGAGCAACCTCCGGGTGCGTGGGGTGTCTGCGGACCGCAGGGTGTCACAACTGCCGGCCCGATTTCTCTGTCCCTCCCGACGCTCGTTTGACGTGTACACGGAATAGACCTTGCGATCCTCCTCTTCAATAGGGGGAGACAGGGGTTTGTTGCCAAGGCTGCCCCAGCCACCCGGGAAAAAGCCCGTGGCAGGTTTAGTATCGGCTTCCGGTACGATGCTGTCGCGTCGTAATAGTTCGGCCTTGGCGGCAGCGATCAGCCTCTCTGACTTAGGGGGCGGGGTAATTTCCTCGAAATAGTCTGGACATAGCCATTCGCCGAGAAAGGCGTCAACACGTAGAAGAGATCGCTGATCACCGGGAGCTGCAGGGGCACTGGTGATTGCGCCAGTGGTCGGCTCCTGTGCTGGAGACATGACGGGGGCGGACAGGAACCCATTCGGCTGACTCCAACCCGGGCCTGGGCCTGTGCTATCGGGATAGTGCTGGCTTATCCCGGAACCGACAGCGATCGAGGTCTGTAGACACCGAAGATAGGGGGAGGAATGGATAACAATTCGACGCTTTCGCTTGGAAGGATGTGGGCGAAACGATGGCAACGTCTCGCCATCTGTTTGCTCGGGAAGGATATCGTTGTCCAGAGACTTTAAAACATTGCCGATACGGGCCCCCAGAGCACGGGACTGAAGCCAACCGCCATAAGAAAGCGGAGGGTCGTAGGGAGTTGGAGACGTCAGATGCCAGTTCTTATCGGCAGCATCTAAACGGGCACCATGTCTAGTACATCACTACCGGTCAGCAAGTTCCGTTAACATAGAAAGAAAGAGGAGAGAAAGAAAAGAACAGAAAATGGAAAAACACCAGTTCGTAACGGAAAGGCCCAAAGTCTTTGAGACATACCTCGCAATAACGATCGCGGCGGGGGCTTTCCCCATAGTGTGGAAGTGCGGGATGTCAAAAGTAGAGAGTTTCTAAACCCGACCGAAGAATGAGATGAAGCGAGCGAAAATAGAAGAAGTAAGAGAGAGGAAAATGTAGGTATGCTGGCAACTGAAGCGACTGGAGAGCCAAGTCAAGGCAACAGTGGCGTAGTGACTCGTTGGATGTTTCGAACCTCCGGCGGGGTAAATAGGGGAAGAATGAGGACGGATCAATAGACGTCTATAACCGCTTCACGAGATGCGCCTCGAAAGTGTTGTATATATTGTTTGTGAAGGGAGGAAACAACAAATACGAGAGATCAGCGAATGCAAGGAGTTGAAGAAGACATGCTGCAGACAAAGCATATCCTATTAGGGATTGTATTGTTTGCTTTCCCTGTCACGCCCCGTCCGCCTGCACGGGGTTTGACTTTTTTTTTTTTTTTTTGTCCTTTTTTGTTTCTTTCTTTGACAGCCAGCATGTGATTTGGGTTAGGTAACCGGATGAGGTCATCGGGGATCGTCATAATCTCACCCGATTGGGATGGCTATGCACTTTAATGTTCCTTTAATGTCGTGGTTACATAAGATTCAGAGTGCACAACTCGTCTTCGGCTGACTTATCAACCCCAAAGGCGGATAGAATTGTCTCTGGGTGGCTCTAAGAGCCGGGGATGCATCCGTTAGGTGCATTTGGGGTCTCTCCTAGTAGATAATCCTCTAACCTTAATTCTCATCTGCAAGCATTCCTAGAGCCGGGGTGCGGGGGTTTTCTTGCAGGAATATTATGTACTCCGTACTGTATAACAACAGGTACCTTAGGTGTAGATCACGTGTCGGGCATGCATCGCGCATCATGTGCCACAACAGACTGGACTTGGGGATCATTGAACCATTCAATGAATTCATAATGAGCTATAGTCTTAGTTATGAGAGATAGTTTCCTGGTTAACTAATCATAACGATATCCTGTCTCATGAGGACTCTGACAAGCATGATAAACGAGTTGGGCTAATCAGAGAAAGATATATATGTGTGTACATCATGGCTGTAACAAGCAGGTTCTTATTGTTAGGTAAGACTCACAATTTCTACTTACTAGAACAACACCGTTTTACAATGCCTTTAGAGCCTTCCTTATTAAGCCTTCTAATCTAGTTTTCGCAACTACCGTGTCTTATCAATCAGGTTGGAATCAATTCCGAGCCATGTTCCGTCGGGACGCGAACATTGAATCCGACGGGAATCGAGCGGATCCACAATGCGCAACAAATGGCGAGAGCGCAAAGATCAAGTCACCTATGGTAAAACCTGACTAAACATGCTCGCTAGTTAGTATCAAGCAAGGCCGGGGAGAAATTTTAGTAGATATCGCTAATGCGTTCAGGGGCCGTTCTCCATGGATTGTCCCGATCATGGAAGATATAAAGGGCGTCATCCTCGACTAGCTGGACTTTGTTTCCCTTTGAATCTCCATCGAGGGACTAATATACCGAGACGTTACGGAAACCGCTGGAATCAAGATGATGGAGTCTGATATGTACGATGCAACACCGTCTCCATCCGCGTCGAGATCCGACGTAAGCCGCAATGAGTTGAATGGGAAACTGCCGGACGACCCCAATGATGATCCCGAAGCACTGACGCGCACTGACACTACTCTGTCCGCCGTGGTACCGCCGAAGGAGCTGTGGCGGGAGATTCTCTTCGTCGTGGTGGTCTGCATGGCTCAATTCATGACGCAGGCGGGCCTGTGCATCTCGATCGCCCCGGTATATATCATCGGCAGGAGCTTTCAGACGTCCACCCCCGGCGAGTTGAGTTGGTTTGCGGCGGCATACAGTTTGACGGTTGGCACCTTCATCCTGGTCTGCGGTCGGCTCGGCGACGTCTTGGGCCATCGATTGATGTTCATTATCGGCTTCGCTTGGTTCGGTCTGTGGTCGTTGCTGGCGGGCTTCAGTGTCTGGTCGAATCAGGTCTTCTTTGACTGCTGCCGCGCTTTACAAGGAATGGGACCGGCCATGTTGCTCCCGAATGCGATCGCCATCCTCGGGCGCGCATACCCACCGGGCTTGCGCAAAGAGATGATCTTTAGCTTCTTTGGGGCCACCGCGCCGAGCGGCTTCATCATTGGGGGAGTGTTCTCCTCGATCTTGGCACAAATGACGTGGTGGCCGTGGGCGTACTGGGTCCAGGGCATGGTGTGCTTTGCCTTTGCTGTGCTGGGTGTTTTGGTCATTCCGCACACGTCGCGACCTCATTTCCAGAAGGACCTTCCGATTTGGGTGCGACTGGATCTGCTAGGAGCAGCGGCCGGTATCATCGCCCTCGTACTGATCAATTTTGCTTGGAACCAGGCCGCGTTGGTCGGATGGGCCACCCCGTACACCTACGTGCTGCTCATAGTTGGCTTTATCATCTTCGGCGGCTTCCTTTGGATCGAACGCATTGCCCAATGTCCGCTGCTGCCAAGTGCAGTCTTTACCGGTGACCTAGCATGGGTGCTGGGATGTATCGCCGCTGGGTGGTCCAGCTTTGGCATCATTATCTACTACTTTTACCAATTTATGGAGGAAATCAAGGGTAACTCTCCGTTACTAGCCACAGCCAAATGGGTTGCCGCGGCTCCGTCTGGTGCTATAGCGGCTCTGCTGACAGGATTCCTGCTCGGCCGACTGCCCCCTAGTGTCATCATGTTTTGCGCGATGGTCTTCTTTACGGCCGGTCTGTCCGTCTTTGCAACGGTCCCCGTGGACCAGACCTACTGGGCTCAGGCATTTGTAGCTAGCCTTATCACGTCATGGGGCATGTAAGTTGATTGTCTCTCCTAGCCCAAAGTTCACCGCTTTAACAAGTTGCGACAGGGATATGTCCTTCCCATCCGGCACCCTCATCCTCAGCAATTCAATGCCCCACCACCATCAAGGCCTCGCCGCATCCCTCGTGACCACCACGGTCAACTACTCCATCTCCCTCGGACTAGGATTTGCCGGGACCGTGGAGTCGAATGTGAACGATGGTGGACGCAATGTCCTCCGGGGCTATCGAGGAGCTCTTTACTTGGGTATTGGCTTTGCGGGGTTGGGTCTCGTGGTCTCGATTTTGTTCATGTTTGTATCTTGGAGGCGTTCTCAGGTGTCGCACAAGTCTGGATGAGTCTGGCAATAAATCGAGAATTCGTAGACTAGGAGGCAATGTGTATACGTATCTAATCTAATCTAATCTCGAGGATGAGGTCATTACCCGTGCATTGACTTTCCGAGTGGGGAAAAGTCCCGATCAACACCACAACAGGCACCCGCATTTCAAGGGTACTTCACTTAGCATCTCCTTTCTGAACACCTATGTTGTGCTTCAGGATAGCACCATGGAAGCTCACAATATAGCTGTCGCCACCATCGCGGCACAAGTTCACCAATTCCACAAAAACCAACAACCCTTCCGCATTTACCATGGCTCCACGAACAGCACGCGACAATCGCAACATAGCGCGGCCAACACCATCAACACCGCGAATCTGAACCATGTCCTGGCTGTTGACACAGACCGCAAGACAGTTCTGGTCGAGCCTAACGTCCCCATGGACGAACTCGTCAAGGCCACTCTCCCTCACGGCCTTATCCCGCTGGTCGTGATGGAATTCCCCGGTATCACCGCAGGCGGCGGCTTCTCCGGAACGTCCGGCGAGAGCAGCTCCTTTCGACACGGATTCTTCGATGCGACGGTGAACCGGATCGAGCTCGTCCTAGCTAACGGCGACATTCGTACAGCTTCCCAAAAGGCTCCCGACGAGAAGGAACTCTTCTGGGCTGCGGCCTCATCCTTTGGAACTCTCGGTGTCGTAACTATGCTCGAGATCCAATGTCGCGAAGCAAAACCCTACGTCGAACTAACCTACCACTCCACCTCCAGCATGTCCCAAGCGATGACAGTCTTCCGTGAGGCCACTGCATCCCCCAAAACCGAATACCTGGACGGCATCATCTACGCCCCAGACCACATCGTCGTCTGCGCCGGTCGCCTGGTCGACCTGCCCTCAAATCAAACCCCCATCCAACGCTTCGTACGCGCCCAAGACCCCTGGTTTTATATCCATGCGCAGCGCCAAACTCGAAAAATCCATCGCCCGAACGCCGAACCCCCCGCCTCGGTCACCTACTACGCCCCCATCCAAGATTACCTCTTCCGGTACGACCGCGGTGCATTCTGGACGGGTCGTTATGCCTTCAGTTACTTCGTCACGCCTTTTAATCGTATCACCCGGTATATCCTCGATACCTTTATGCACACCCGAGTCATGTACCACGCCTTACACGAGAGTGGGCTCTCGAAACAACACATCATCCAAGACGTGGCGGTGCCGTACAAAGCGACAGGAGAGTTTCTCACCTGGCTCGATAACAAAGAGACCTTCGGCGCGTATCCGATCTGGTTGTGTCCGCTGCATCATTCGCAGGGGATCATGGCTCGCGGCGCCGAGGCGGGACCGCATCAATCTCAGAAGGAAGAGGACCCTGAGGATGACGGGGACTGTCTGATGAACTTTGGGCTGTGGGCGCCGTCCCCCCATGCGTCGGATACGGGAGCGTTCATTGCGCAGAATCGGCGGCTGGAACACAAGGTCAGGGAGTTGGGCGGGAAGAAGTGGCTGTATGCCCATGCGTACTATACAGAGGAGTTTTGGTCGATCTATGATCGGAAACGCTATGATGCGTTGCGGGAGAAGTATCATGCGGCGCATTTGCCGGATTTGTATCAGAAGGTGCGGGTTAATTTGAGTCCCAAAAGCGATGGGGCCACCGAGGGATGGATCGGGTGGGCGAAGAGGATGGCGTGGGAGACGTGGCCGGTGTGTGGGTTGTACGGAGTATATAAGGCTTGGAGAGGAGGTGACTACTATCTGATCAAAAGCAAGAAGGACTGAGGTGGGAAGTACTGCTTTTACTTCCCGCTATCTGAAAGTTGATTTTAAACTAGTCTTACATGGCCATATACCGGGTGGCTAGCATTGAAGCCAAGACAGGAATTGTAAGGACATCAATGGTATCATAATATATCACATCGCGCTGTTCATGGAAAGAGCTAGGGAGCTTAGTCGCGCGAGACTCCGTATGGGCTCCTCAAATTACTGCACGCCCACTGGCCGTGCCCCCGACAGGTTCACGACGCGACCTCCGCCGGCCGCTGCCAGACTACCACCAGCCACGGGCGGCGGAGGTTGGACCCAACCAGGGACCCGGTCATCCTCCGATTCGCGGGCGGAGATAGTCTGCCAGACATTCGGAAAGCCGGTCGGCAAGGCGCCACGCAGGCGTGCACCGGGAATGGCGAACCGAGGGTTCTTGTGGGTTAAGTAGCCGCGCATTAGTCCCTGGGTGAGGAGAGACGCTAGGATGGATTCAAGCTCTCGCATCATGGGCGTTGGCTTTCCTTGCTCAGTTTCTGAGTCTAACTCGACCCGGTGGGTGTATGGATCTAGTTCATATTGAGAGTAGTCGGCGTCGGGCTGTCCGTCCACCAAGACTCCTGGTGGATTGGACTGCCACTGTCCCATGTCGTCAAAACATCCGTCCGGCGTGAGAAAGTCTTCATATTTGGACAATAATTCTGGGTCAGGCTTGGACTCCGGACCGTCAACCTCGTCAACTCCCGCGAAATCGTGATCGGGTAGTTTATACACCAGTTGCGATCCGAACTCGTTCTGCCCGGCCTGTGCGTCACGGTTTTGACCGGACGGATCAAAGCCGAGAGAGCCATGCAAGGACTGCGCATGTTGTGATTGGAGCCATCGCACTGCAGTTTCGAGTTTGTGGAGGTACAGGAAAGGAGGAGGTCCGCGCTGGGCGGAGCCTTGGGGTTCCCCATGAAAGCCGCCGTGGATGAATACTTTTCGCGCAAGCGCACGCCATACGATGATTTCGCACCGATTGCGCAGGGCAAGGAGAATGCCCTTCTGTGCAAACCATTCCGTGGCCGGTGAGTCCAGCGCAAGATGCTCTCGGAAGGCAATGTAATCGCCGCGAACGATGAGTCGACAGATCGGAACAAATTTGTCGGCTAACCCCTCTGATTCCGGCCGTTGTAGCAACTCTAATGAAGGAAAGCGACCCATGATGATGTTACATGGTATCAGGTACGTCAGGATGACTCGCTTTTGGCTGAGCGCCTGGCGATGGCATTGGTCGTAGGCGGATTGAAGGGCGATCTGGGCGGGGTAAAAGAGATTGTTGGAAAAAAGATATCGTCCGAGGTAGTAAAGGTAGGTCACTCTTTGGGAAGCGGGGAAGTATTTCAGCGGCGGGGACTGGGCGCTGATACTAGAAAACATCTGTTCTGCATTTCGGAGTTTCCCGCACTGGAGTCATCTGCGTCAGTTCCTAGGAGCGGTCGAAGAGGTCTCAATCTGGACCGTACCTGGAAAAGCAACTTCAGGCACAGGTTGGCCATGAGATAGATGCCCACCCGCTTGCCCTCGGGCTTGCCATGAACCCCCGGGGTTCCGCTGCGATCCGTGAGGCACTTGATGAACGCTTCCCGGACGACATTCGCGGATTTCTCGACTAATGTCACTTTCTCAATGCTCTCGTCCTGATCAGAGCGACCCTCCATTCTCAACAAATGTGCGATCAATTCGGGGCGGCGATCGAGGCCCATGGCCAGCTTCGCGAGGACTTTGGAAAGGTACAGGACGGTGGGTAGCACGATCACACCGTATTGACTGTCACCGAGTGCAAGAACAGACTGGCTATGGGCGGGGACGACCGCAGAAACAATCAGTAACCGGCCAGGACGACAGGAGCCCAGCGTTACTTCCGATGGCGGTGATATACCATAGAGAGTAATGCTAGGAGCGATTCAGGTGAAGGATGCATCCAGAAGGACTTACTTCACCAGCCCTTTCAGCAGGTTGTAGGTTTCGAGCAGGTTGTCGACGTTCACGTCGCGGAGAAATGTGAAATACAGCTTCATGAAGGTCGGAAACGCGGTCCATGAGCTGCCATTCCTGGTGCGCGGGACGAGCCCTTCGCATCGGCGCAGGAGATCAGCCTCTTTCGGTCCATTGGGATATTGCTGCCGTAACTCCTCGACCATCTGTCGGTAAATGTCGGACAACGGAGGTTCGATTTGTAGGAAATCTTGGAGCTTCGAGCCGTCGCGATTCCCAATAATCTCTGAGATCCCCGACAAGAATTTGTCAAGGACCGGAGCGCCTTGCATGGCCATATTGGTGAATGGGTTCTTGGGAGATGGTTGGCGTCAAGGAATGAAAGCTGGTGGGCGAATGAAGATCGTCATGGGCGTGGAGTTCGCACGACGCGTGGAGGAAAAGGTTTTAGCGATAGTTGCACATGGTTATCGAAATCCAATATTTAGAGTGCGCGTATAAACAACAACGGTGACAAGGTGGAATTGGCCCGTGGAGGTCGAGGTCGACACAATTGAGGATCACATTATCGCTGGAAGTTCTGGCGGATGCCATGCTTGACCGCCCTAGACCCAATCGGGAACAGGTCACGTTTTGGGCAGAATATCCACGTCTCTTGTGTTTACAGAGTATGTTCCGTATTGTCGAGTATCATTAACACACACACACACACACACACACACACACACACACACACACACACACACTCAGTTACGACTTAGTATTCCCACGGATTGATCGCATCTCCAGTAAGAAGTCGGTGATGTTGACTAGTTGGACTGGGTTGATCATGATCCGTCAATCAATGAAGATCAGTCGCCTCCAATGACGTTCCGACATGGGATTCCACACCAGGATATCCTAACATTTTGAATTTCCATATGAAAAAGGCTGGACTCCAGGACAGATGAAAATAGTAACTCGTCAGTACGACTCGGGACGGAAACTGGTTCGAAGACGGAGCTAACGGGAACAGGCAACTCCCGATAAGATAAGATGCACCTGGGAAGGGATGATGCCTGAGAAAACAGGATGGATATGGGGAGAGACGGGATGTGATGGCATGAGAGAGGAACATAACGTAATGGAGGCAGCATGGATTCTGACCAGATCTCTCCCGCATGATGAAACCATTGGTCCTTCTTGCGTGGCCTTCTCCTTTTCACATGCATTGAAAAGAAAACGACCTTCCGACCAGTGATCCACCCACTACGTCATGGTTTTGCATCTTGCTGCCATTGAAAAAGCGCCTCGATTCTCTCCTCTCGTCGTCTTTCTTTGACACACACAAACTATCGAAAATAAACTGATACACAACCGTTTCTTACTTTTCCCTTTTGTATCAATTGACTGGCTAGTTTCGGTGAATCCTCAAAGACAGCCACCATGGTTCAGCCAGGGACGTCACAGTCCTCCTGGGTGGACTTCATCAAACACCCTTTCGTGGGCACCTTCACCTTTTTCTATCTCCTGTTTCAAGCGGTTCTCAACTGGTTCTTTGCTCCTGCCCCTCCGCCACCCGCTTCACTCGTCAATGGCCTTCCCAAGAAGCGAGTGGCTGTCATTGGTGCTGGGTTAACGGGCGTGTCCGCCGCAGCTCACTGTGTTGGTCATGGATTCGACGTGCAGATCTTCGAGGCGCGTTCCAAGGCGAAGGGATTGGGCGGTATCTGGAGTGTATGTTTTCATGATTTTCAATTACAAGACAATGGCTGATACAATGACCTGGCAGAGGGTGAACTCCACGTCCTCCTTGCAGATTCATAGTATCATGTACCGATTCCATCCGTCGGTGAAATACGATAATGCGTATCCGACGCAGGGAGAGATTCGTGAGCAAATTGTAGACGTGTGGAAGCGCTATGGCCTGCAGAAACATACGGCATTCGAAACCCCCGTGACCTCCGTGAAGCAGGCCAAGGATGGCAAATGGATTATCAATGATGACGAAGAGAAATACGGCCGCTTTGATGGCGTGGTGGCATCGGTAGGTGTCTGTGGAGACCCGAAGATGCCGCCGTTGCCCGACCAGGAGCAGTTTAAAGGTAATATCTATCACTCGTCGGAACTGGATGGCAAGGATGTCGAAGGGAAAAAGGTGCTCATCATCGGCGGCGGTGCCAGCGCCATTGAGGCCCTGGAGTTTGCGGTTCAGTCAAAAGCGGCGGAAATCGATGTCCTGTCGCGGTCGGATAAGTGGATCATCCCCCGGAACGTGCTGGTGCAGTCCTTGTTGGCGTTGAACATCTTTGGAATGGAGACATCCTTTTCGTGGATCCCGGAATGGTTCCTGCACAAGTTCTTCTATCGGGATTTGCAGGATATTGCACCCTCGGGCGGCCTTTTCACGACAACGCCGATGGCGAACTCGGAGCTCTTCGACAAGATTCGGGAGGGTAAGGCGCGATGGCTGCGCGGCGATATTGTCTCCGTGAAGGAGAACGGGATCCTTTTCAATCGCCGCGCCAGAAAGGTGCCCAAGGGCGGTCCGGGCCATGAGTCGGTCGTCACGGGAGATGTTATTATCATGGCGACCGGCTTTAAGCGTCCGTCACTATCCTTCTTGCCTGACGATGCGTTCGAAGAGCCGTATACTCCACCTAGCTGGTATTTGCAGGTGTTTCCCCCGAAGTACCCCGAGATTTGCGCCAACAATAGCACTTATGTGGACGCTATTGGAACCGTGGGCAATATGCATATTGGCATCTACACGCGCTTTTTGCTCATGTTCTTGACGGATCCCTTGACGCAACCCACGGAGGGTCGCATGAAGACTTGGATCGACTTCACCCGCTTTGTGAAACAACATTCCCCGACCAACGCATTCGACTTCTTCACGTACTCCGAATTGATCTACTGGTTTGTGTTTGTGATCCTGGTCAACCCATTCCGGTGGAAGTGGGCACCGTTCGTGCTGTTCGGTGTTGGCCGAGCGCTCCCAATGGGGGTGGTCAGGCAAGAAGAGTCGTTCCGCAAGCAGTTGAAGCAACAGCGCTAAATCATGTTTTCAAGCACTGGATTAGAGCTGTTTATCGAATGAATGGGTACTCTTCCATTCTCTCATTTGACCAGGGACACTCGAACTGCGCCTGGCCGGTACATCTGAGCCAATCGGGCTGATGTGCGCACTTCTCGCATCTCGGTGTCTCGCGGTTACACCGCGACCTAAAAATTGATTGACGCGGCACATAGATGATTAATGAGGTCATGTCTGCTTACATAGTTGAAGCATATTGCGACGCATGTAGCAAGCATTTTAATGAATGAACATTGATACAAGTTACTATGCCAGCGCCCTGTAATTCAGATCTGCCATATGCAGTTCCTACATGTAGATGAAGAGTGCTCAGAATGTCTCAACAGCTCACCCTCTGTCAACCCAGCCGGTTCTAGCATCTAATGACACAATGGAGACAGCAGTAGCCTGGCATTGGATGTAAATCCTTTCACCGTCATGATGCCGAGGGACAAGAACTGAGACACCAGCGTCCTCTAGCCGATCACTTCAAAAGGCAGTGTAGCATAGCACGAGTTTTGGTATCAATGATAAAAGATCATATCCCAATCCCTTGAACAGACACCCTTACACCTGGTGGTCCAGAGAGCTGGCAGAAGTATGGATATCAACCAATGTTCCTAAATTCAAAATCACCTCATGGGAAACTTCTTTCTCGCACAAGGAAAACAGCATAGCTACATCTCTTAGTATCAAACGTTAATCTAGACCATCGAGGAAACAACTGAATGCATCTGATATCTGTTGCAGTGGTCTACTCAAGAACTGATCACAACGTTGTAGGGCTATGATCTGGGCACGGTGTAGCACGTGTCCTTCCAGCGAGTCGCAGCTGCGGTGCCAGCCATACAGTTTGGCGACCAGAGCATCTTAACTGCAAGGAAGAGACGTCCCAGACCAGAAATCGGTCAGCTTGGCAGCTTGCCCATGGGGTCCGAGGGATTCATTTGCCGGCAGGGCCAAACTTCAGTATTGCTCGAGGGAAATGCCGAGGGAGAGGAGGAGAACGGAGTGCGCATCCCATGGATCCATACGTGTCGTTTGAAGCGTGAGGATCAGTGGCAAAATGTCATGTACGAACTAGCATGTCAAGACTTGAGGTAAGGCTGGATTCAATCATTGGGAATTGTATAATATCGTGTGGAGAAAGTGCCTCAGAATGATCAGTTTAACCAGCCATTGGATGCGTGATTCAGTAGAAGGACTGTCATCGCATGCAACCGGCTCGTCATTGCCAAGAGGCCCCGAACGACAGGACAGCCTCATATGAGTTCTAGACATCGAAGGCAATGTGATTCCCAAAGATGGGATGTTGTCATAGACATTCGGCCGAGGTATCAAGATTGAGAATCGACCAGACGTCAATGTCGATATTGAATTTCGGAATTGAAGGATGGCAAAATGTGTTCGGGCCCGAAGAGGTTAATCGCACGTATTTCGTGTGGGCTGACGTTCTTTACCATGGTTCGTCTCGTACCTGCGTGAAGCTATTGGTGCGCTACGTAACTTAATTGGTAATACTGAGCTTCATGCATACCATAAAATCGCGCATAAATTATACAAGGTTTCTGCCCTACCCCCATCGATCTCGGAAAACCGATGTTGGCCAAATCTGGAGCACAACCCCCGCAAATATCCCAACTTTATGTCCGTTCAGGCGTGGGGGATCCTGCTTTGTGCGAGTGGATATAGGCCGTGACGGTACAGCTTGATCCTTATAATCACACCGGCTGGTTCCGTCCTAACCTAGTAAGTCCCCTATGGTCTGATTGGGGACTGTAAAGGTTCGGGTTCGCCGGCTGATGCTGTCGCTGATCTAGGTTATGTGGAAGCATACAACCGATCGCCTTGACCGGGCCGGTTCGGAGAAGAACGGCATGGATCATTTAAAGTTGGGACGCAAAATTGCTTCGAGAATAACCATTGACCAGTGTGGGAAAAGTGGAATCTCGAAAAGCCAAACCTGCAGTACCTCTGAGCTCTTCTGTCTGACACACAATGTGGGGACTTGCCGAGATGAGCAGCTCAGCAGAGAGGGGAACAGTTCTAGAGTATTTTTTTTTTTTTTTAAAAAAAAAAGGAAATACATGATTATCCAAGCTTGGACCGAGTGAAATGAAACCATTGAATTGACCATTAACCGTTGGGGAAACGGTTGGCATATACCCAAGGAAGACTGTTATGATCGGCACCAATTTCTGTACATATCACGCAGTAGCTTGAGATTTTGCGAGGCTCTCCTGACTTTGCCAGTGCTCGGCATAGTCAAAATCTTACACGAAGGCAAATGTTCTAGAAAGGATTCAAAATTACCAAGGGGCCCAGTTGGATCTGCGCCGTGCATCTGCTGGACGAAGCACACACGGTATAGAACGGCATAACAGGTTTTGTATGGTTCATGCTAGTCGTATCTTAGGTACAAGATGAGACGACGGCACACGGCTTAACCAACCTACGAGCATATGGTTGGGTAGAGTGCGATTGCATCTAGGGCCATACCCACTGGTGCTGGTGTGGATATCACATCGTCCCTGCGTGGTCAGCTCCACATTCCCTCGATTCTGTTCTCTGGACCCTGAAAAATCTCTTCGTCCGCGGGGAACGATAGAATTCCCACACAAGACCTGTATGAACCTACGTTTTACTTGCACTTATGGGACCCCGTTCGGCATGTAATCCTCCCATCGTTGTGCCTAGGATGCATAAGACCCCTCGCGATATATTTAGAAACCCTGGCAATTATAGTCAATATTATCATATTATGTGACCAATGCGCCCCCATTGGCTTGTGCTGATGGAGTTAGATGGCCAATTGGTAGCCAGAACCCTAAATTGCAACTTCTTGATGTCAGGGAAAAATGTCCCGTGCAGTTGACCCAAATTAGGGATCTCAATCGCCCAGATACGACTTGGCAAGCAGCTAAAACGAGAAAATTCAGCTGGTGGCCCAATGATGCCAGTGGTTGCGGCCCGCGGCTTTGGGTTTATGGACCTCGGCCCACATGGTGTACCGATGGTGGTTTTACCCTTCGCACTCCAACCACAGCTGAGCTCAACCATTAATAAATTTACTATGACTGGTGGAGACTCCATTGATCCTTCGGCCGTTCCAGTCCATTCATGTATACGAATCTGCTGATCAGGGGCCTCGACGTTCCATTCGACTCGAAGCCCATCGCCAACGAGGAGCCATCTCGGGTTTGCGACCCAGTAGAAAGGCCCTTGATGTTGGGCATCGGCTTTCGTTCGGGCATGCTGTTGCATTGGATAAACTCGCACGATTATCCCTGGTTGGAGTAATGGCTCATCTCTTCGAAAACACTCCTGGCCCGAAAGGTTGATTGCGATATTGCTCCTGAAGCACTTGTGGATGAACTTGCCCCGATTTGGTCCGTGGTTGTTGTTTGTTATACCGTCCATGTAAAAAAGCAATGAAAGCCCTAACGGCTTAGCAGCTGACTCTATCGAAACATGTTGGAGACGAAGTGCCCATAAAGTGGACCTCGGAGTGCCAGCCGCGGCGATGGATCTTCGCTACTCTCAGACAGGCAAGTGATAAGTGCATCATGGATTGAAGCGGATCTTGCCCGGCTCAGAATAAGGTTCCTCGATCGTAGAGTACTTTCTAAATCCATGGATATCGGAGAGGCCATCCCCTATGACAATTAGTCTTCGCACTAGGGTGTAGGTTTCTCCATTTTTGAGGCCAACCCATTGGCAAATTCCAATCTCCTCGACTTGGCGCGCCTGTCTCGGGGGTGCATCTGTTATATCAAGCATGCAGTAGCCCACTTCTTGAACCCGAGCTAGTTGATGCACAGCGTTGTCTGCTTTCATCCACACAAGGGCCTCGTTCTTTTGCCATTCGGTATGGCAGATCTTGGCTTTTACGATGACAAGTCATTTCTCCCTGAACAATGGACAGAATTCGGCCTCGGCGTTCTCATTGTCTTCGTGCGAATGGGTGTTCGGATCCGGACTGTGGGTGTTAGAGGTTTTCAAGGTGATGATTATTTCGCATTCCTGGTACGATCAACTCTTCTTACTGATGCCCTTCTCAGTATCCTGGAAAGCTAACGAAATGTACTAGGCGATAGGCCTCCTAACAATGGATGCTGTAACAGTACACCTATCATGTAAGGGTATCTCTCCCAGGGCTTACTATCATCAGTGCTAACATCTAAGAAGACGTATTAGGTACCAATTTAGAGATACCACATGGTCTACATGGTTCCCTCACACCGACCCAATATTCCTCGGTTGTAGCGGGCTCCAAGGCGGAACTCGCTGCCTGGTACTCCTACACAGCCCTGATTTGGGTCATGAAAGCCAAAATGCTATTCCTCTAGTAAGAATCCGTGCCTCCCCTTTATAGGACTTCGGACTAAGACGAACTGCCCCGTGAAAAAGTAAGCGTCTGACCCTTGGGTTATGGCAATCTCGGGTCATCAAATGGCTTGCGGTGTTTTGCGGGCTTGCCTACATTGCAGTGTTTCTTACTGTGACATTTGGATGTCATCCGTAAGAACCCTTCGATATCTACTTTCCATCGTACGCCCATATGTGCTAATGCACCATGACTAGTATATCGAATAATTGGAGAGTATATCCTCCACCGTCCAGTAAGCAAGAGCTTCACTCCGGAGGGCTGCATGATGTTAGTATCTTCCAGATAAGTGTGGACTCAAAATCCAAAACGTGATAGTTACGTGCATCTTGAACGTCACGTATGCATACCTACCGCAACCCCCTCTATGTGAATCGAGCTGACCAGTTCCTGATAGCACTGACTTAGCTCTGTAAGATACTCGGACATCCCTGGATATTCCTCCCTACTCACATCCCATCGTTCCAGGCTCTTCATTCCAATCCCATTACTCTGGAAAGTAAAAACATCGTTCTCGAGGTAATACGCAGTCCATTATACATACAAGAATCGCTGGAAAGAGAGCACCCCCTGACTGACCTGCTTTCGAATAGAAAACTCGTCATCGCCGTATTCCTTAGCTCCGGCATCTTCGTCATCACCGCGTCGATTATTCGAACCGCTCTCACATTAAAGGCAGAGCCGTCTAGTATCACCGTCAACCGATGGGGAATCCGCGAAACCTTTGTCGGCGTCGCCACAGTTAACCTTCCCATCCTGCGCCCGCTGTTCACCAAGAGATTTTGGAAGTCGAATTACGTGGAGGATGGCTCCAGTGGCCATCCATATGGATACCATGGCGGATCGGAATCGTACAACTTGACGACACGGACAAAGAAGAGCTCACGGCGGGAGAGTATGAAAGCGATTAATGAGTCTAGCCAGGATGGAGGTTACGACGTCTATGTCAGCACCAGCTATAACGTGAAGGTTGAACAAAAGCATACGCGCGAAGGCGAATCATCCGACGGCCATCACCCTAGTAGTGTTTGGGAGATTGATAAAAAGTCGATAGTCTAATACAGCACTTGGGCCAGGCTTAAACCTCGGCTTTCCTTTCTACACTAAGCTCATGCTAAACCAAATCTTCGTTTCATTTATTTTTTGTACTAATTAGGGAACTGGGGGCGAGGACGGCTTCGAGCTCCACCTCCCTTTTCTGGCAGCATGGGAGTTGTCAAGTTGTAACCCCTATAAGAGCGGGAAATACTACTATTAAGACACTTTCATTGATAGCTGGTGTCTAATATATCCATGATGCCTTCAGATCCTCCACTCAATACTAGATCCGCCAGCCCGTCGAACTCACCAGGGACCAAAAATGGGTCTTCCTCAAGGTAGGTGGTGATTGATCAATTATAAGTGATGCGTTATATAATTATAATTAGCGCAGACAAAAGTCCAGACCGAAACAGGATAGGATCGCGAGCCATAAAATCCAAGCGTATTGGCATACGTGGATCCGTCAATTAGGGCTGCAGCGAAGCAAGACTCTTCAGTCGTAGGATGGTAGCAGCACTTCGTAGTCCAACCGATCGGCAGAGAGGAGACCCAACGTATTCATTGGAAGGCTTTCAGGTGGAGCCTTAAGTTCAGCTCCGAGCTGTATCGCAGCAGATTCTTCGTGTTGGTCCACAAGGCTTGAGATCGGGATCGGCGCCGATAATAGTGCATTGAGGATCTGTGTATGGCCCACCACAAGGCGCAAGTCACGGTCGGGATGGGAGCATTCCTCGTCCAATTTTCGTTCGCATATGCGAAGGAGAGTCAAGTGGTTTCTGTCCATTTATGTTCGCTGTTTTCTCGGGTGGTAGTACTCGGCCATGATTATGTTGCTTGTGTTCTGGGAGATTTAATGAATTCAGTACTTGCTCACCACTTCGCTCTTATAATGAGTACTTTCAGTCAGATGCTTTGCTGTGCTGAACAAGGAGAGCCATTGTAACGCCTGTCGAATGCAGGCCAGGCCTTGGTCCGGATATTGGCACGACTCGTGGTTGGTCTCCAAGCTTTCTCCGCAGAACCAAAGGTACCGCGAACCTAAACCACCAAACGCCTGTTCAAGTGATCTCGCCACTACCAATCATCTAGAAGTTGGCAGACTTTCCCAAAGGCCCAATCCTAATGGGCTGTGCTTCGATCAGTGGCGTGATTGAAAGTCGCTCTTGTGTCATGATACAGACCTCATCCTCGTCACCTCATACGAATACAGCTATCAGCACCGGTATACATATAGCTAAAATGGTTTATCGTAGCAACCTCAACACAGTCGCCCGTCGTATCCCGAGCCTTATTGCTATCACTTCTAAGCCTCGAGTGCAGCCATGCGTCGTCGCTACGCAAGGGAGGCTTCCGAAGGCCAGAGCGATGACTCTGATGCCCCAGTTCCACCGAGGCCCTTCCACCATAAAACGACTACTGGATGACTACGATCGTTATCTATCAGGGCATACCCTCGACCCTCATCCCCGGGCATACGCACCAACCTTCGACATGCGCGAATCGAAGGATACCTATCAGCTGGAAGGCGAACTTCCTGGCGTGAAGCAAAGCGATGTTGACATCGAGTATGTTGACGCGCACACTATCGTCATAAAAGGGCATACAGAGCATGCGTCTGAAGTTGAGGAAGGTTCTTGGTGGATATCCGAACGGTCCACTGGGGACTTCCGTCGGTCGTTCAGCTTTCCATCCGCCGTGGATCAGGAGAACACTCGTGCTCGGTTGAAGGATGGAGTGCTTTTGGTGACTATTCCGAAGGTGGCCTCTACTTGGGATGTGAAGAAGGTGAAAGTGGATGAATAGGTGAAGAGACACTGGAGTTCAGATTGATATAGTGATGTGATATGACAGGGCTTTCTCTCGGTCTTTACATGCATGGTATTTGCTTGTACTATTCTTCTCTACCCTCAAATTGCGACAGCTCTCTGGTCAAGGTGTGTGTGTAAGGGAAATTGATACAGAGCGTGATGATGGGGGCTTCGCTAATTTTTTATATGCATATTCAGCGAGACTAAAATGTATCTATTCTATTTTTCTTCTTGACTTTCTTCCTTTGCAGTCTGTAGCTACTTATTCTAATAGATATAAATCGACCTCAGGAATACAACAAGCTAAGACTGGCTGTGAATCCAGGCTGTCATAGTGCATAAAAGATGCCCGACTGAGTCCATACCCTCCGTCACAGCAACCCATATCTCATGCGCCTTGCTTCACGCGTAGCTCAAAATGGTACTTGGCAAGTACCAGGAAATGATCGCCGTGGGGTTTCTATAATAATGTATGCAGATCATGGATCGAATGACGACATCGGGCAGGGCTCCCGGCAACTCGATCCAGCGCTTATTGCACAACTCCTAAAGTTGAGCCTAAGGGTAATTCGGTAACAGACAGTGGGTTTCTCCTCTCATATTCATGGTAGCCCTTGACAGCATGTCCCGGTCAGTTGTGGTTGGGATTCCCCTCATTGGGTTCTCAGGCCACTTGAGCGATTAACCGGACGAATTAAAGTTTAGGGTGAGCCCTCCCTTGCTGCCGATATAAAATCAGAGATAACTACCTTCTCCCCAGCAGAGCAGTTCTTGTCTTTGCGCCAAAGGATCCTACAGGGTAAATCAAGAGCGTCTAGAAATGAATTCAACAGAGACGGATGATAAAGCCACGAAGCACATCACGGAGATTCATCTCCAAATTCGTATACTGGTCGCCATCTGCGTTCTTATTTACATAGTTACAGCCATCTGGTAGGTACCAATGCTGAATCTCAAGCGTAATTAGCACATGCCATCGGCTGATGATCGGATGCGCAGAGAACTAATCTTTAAGAACTACTAATAGGGTCCTGTTGAGAAGCTATTATTTTACCACGCTGAATCTGGACCTCAGTGCCATCCTAGATCCGTCGTTCTCTGCTCCCACAGCCACAGAGGAGGAGAGAAGACTCAATCTTCTGGAACGAGTCGCGCCGACCAAGCCCTTTATTACTTGGTGGAGATCGATTCAGACCGAGCAAAGTCCCCTCAAAGAGTACGATCGTGTATTTGACTGGTACGCTAATATTCCCTCCCTGCGCTGTCTGCTGTTGAAAGAACTCTTTTCGACTCACATCTCATCAGCGCAATTTGTCTCGAGCCCGTTTCTAAAACGTGCCCCATTCACACTCTTCCCTGCCGACATGTATTCCACAACCAGTGCCTGGAGACATGGTTCCTGAACTATCACTATACCTGCCCACTATGTCAGAAGCCGTTTCATGTTCGCGTAGAAAGCAGCCCTGATACTGCGGTGTAGGGTCTGCGAGCGGCCTTCTGCATCTGTAGCTGGGCAGAAGCTATGCTAAATACACTGGGCCAATTTCGATAGTTTATTGCAACTTGAAATATCCCCTACACAGCCCTTCCGACGTAAACACGCCCTGGGGGTCAATCTCCCTCTGAATCCTTCTCAGTTTCTGCAGGTTTGCCTCTCCGTAGCTCAAAAACGGGTCCTGGTCCGTGCTCGCGTAGTTGATATAGAGCCAAGGATGATGTTTACCGGTGTCTTTGGTAGTAGCAGTCGACTTCTTCACCCATACTTGTGCGAAAGCATTCATCCGATCATCGTCATCTGCATTTTCCCACAGTACAGTCAACAGAGCAACTGTAAAGAAATTAGCATCGACTCTGGCTTGCAGCGGCACCGTGGGAGGTTGGTTTATACGTGCCTGTCAAAGGTCCATCAGCATCTATACCGGCAGCGTTTCCTCCTCTCTGTTTCCCAGAGCGAATAGCAGCCTCATACAATGGTTGGATGACGAGATTCGGGTAGAAGCCAGGTGCTTTCTTGAGAGACTGTATCTCCCGGGCCATTATATCCTGAATTTGCTTGTCAAGATCCGCGGACGGGAAGTAAGTAACTGTGGCGAATAGGTTTCTATGACCAGTTAATTCAGTATGGTATATGACACCCAGACTGACCACGTAACTCACCGGCCACCAGGCGGTGTTGCCGACGCACTCTCAATACTAAACCGACTAGTCCGATCAAGGCGAACAGTGCTGTGCTCGAACGGGATTTGATTGAGTTGCTCAAATGGTGCGGGACTCAATATCGGCAGAGAATACTCCTGAGAGACCGCAAGGGTAAAGTCGTCTCTCTCCTGGTCATAGCCATAGCTATAGAAGAACGCCATATTGGTATCGTTTTTCCAGCTCGTCGTTAGTTCGTAGACTTGTTCAAGTATCGCGCCCCTCTTATCGGCTGTATAGGTTCGGACCCCTCCGAGCATCTGACCCTGTCGGACTGCTCTCATAGTAAAGTGAGTGACGATACCGAAATTGTTCATTCCTCCTCGGAGGGCAAAGTAAAGGTCGGGGTGTGTCTCTTGATTGACTATCGCAATAGTGGCATTGGATAACACGATCTAAACAACATTAGCTCCATAGTGTACTAAGGGCGCAGCTCGTCATACCTCATATTCAAAAACATTATCCATGGCAAGGCCGTACTTGGGCGAGAGATGCGAGAATCCTCCACCGAGAAGATAGCCTCCCAAGCCAACATCGGCGACTCGTCCGCCAAGTGTGGTTAAATTGTACTTCTCCAACCCCTCATACAAACTCAGTAGAACATGGCCACTTCCTACCTTGGCTGTTTTCTGATCCGGTGAAACCTCAACAGATCTCATCTTCTGCATGTCAATCGTGACGCCGCCAGCTGAAACAGAATCGTCGGGGTTTCGGGCATGCCCACCACCCTTCACTGCGAATCGGCATGATGTGTCGATGATAACACCCAGAATGGTTGCCACGTCTTCAGTTGAGGAGGGCTGAACCCAACAGGCGGAGTGTGTTTCCTGTTGCTTTGCATCCCAAAGAGTAACGTTCGCATTACCGAGGGAGTACGCATCAGGACCGAAGATATTCGACAAATGGGAGCACTATATCTATTTTAGAAAGTTACTTGCCATAATAATAGGAGTACGTACTGCTTGGACACATTCGGGCACAACTGAGGCATTTCCTTGGTTGACGACTGCTGTCCCAAGGGCGATGGCTGGGCCAACACTCAGAAATGCAGTAATGAAAGCTGGACTGATTCCTGCCATTGATATCTGGATACAATTGTTGCTCGTGCTTGTTTTTCAATGATGCTCCTCTCCTGGGGAGAATGGCGACCTTATATGGAAGAGCCATTCAATAGAACTGATCGTCGCTGCATAGTCGTAGACCTGGTGATATGCAATGTGCTTACTCTGGAGAAAGGATAATAGGGCCTAGATGATATATCTGTAACATTCTCTAGAAGTTGGATTACAATTCGACTATGGTGATATGTCGATCATCGAGCCGCTGCAGGGTCCGACATATCCCAGGATTTAGAAAGCTTTTGCCTATCAGTTTGAACGTACTTGTACCGACTCCAGGTGATTGTGGAAATGCATAGCCGTCGTGTAAGCAAGAAAAAAGCCGTAATTGGTCATATCCTAACACTTATATCACTGTGGTCACAACAATGTACACCTTTACGATTGAATGGTGGAATTTCGTCGGAAGCAAGGAGTCATCATCCCTCTCGTTGCGTACCAGCTATAAGATCATCATATATTGCAGGTATAATCACGACTAACGCAACCTGCTGACGCTGGAATAATCTTAAATCCGATGACATCCTTGCACCTAGTGGGTCTGCGTAAGCAACTTGCCGCAATACTGCCGTGACTAAGTTATGTCGATCTTCGTCTATAAGTGAGAACATACCTCTTAGTTAGTCCCTTTATGGACCAGTGAAGACTTTGTATATACGGGAGGGCCGGACTCCGATGTTTGAGAATTAAAATCAGAGCAGAGAAACCCCGCCAATATAGTATCTCTCTGAGAATGGTGGTACTGCATGTCTTGCCGTGTGGAGGTCGTCAAGGCCTTCTCCGCCTGATAGGCACAATGATTCAAGCACAGAGCTTGGATACATGTGCGGTTATATGGGAATCGGAGGGACCTGGATGATTTAATTGGTATAGCCTTGTTGTATTGAGCAAGCAGTACAGAACACGTATCGAAGTTAATCCAGCACCTGAGATGATAATTGACGGGTCAAGACCAACGTCCCTGACAAATGAGCCTTTTATCCAGAAGATGCTAGCCAGGATTGCTGAATAGAGTGTGTAATCAGGCCAATGTTCAAACAGCCGCTTTAAGCAGCACATCACATTAGCTGACAAAGATTCACTCGTTTCTCCTTCTGCAACCCCGGGACCCATACCGCTTAATGTAGAAGACTCTGTGGAGTAACTCATCGTGCTGAATGGGTGGAAGGTTATTGCATACAAAGACATACTCCAGTTGGTAGTCAGGAAGAATGTGTACTTGAAACAGACTGATCACAAGTCACTCTGGTCTTCATATCCCCAGGCTCAAAACCCTTTATACATCACCTTGCCACCAAACTCGCCTCTGTCGTTGTCAAACCTCTGAAGTAAATAAACAAGAGGTTGTCCTACTTCTAGTCTCCATCTAGTGTCGTAATGATGCCCTCTTACACCTTTAAGTTAAGGGCCTTGGGGCACAGGCACCATCCCTTCATCTGCCTTCGAGTAGTCTCTACCCAGCTGGAACTGCCGTATAACGGAATATGATATCACTACATGGTGAAGTAGACTATCACGCGCATCAATCTTCCACATGAACCGGGATGGACACCCACCACGACGGTGAGTTGAGGCACATGTCTGCCACCAAGATTATGTGGCGTTTTCGATCTATGAGCATCGCTTCCCCAGCGGAAAGAATTCAGCATCTCTAAGAGGAGGCTATAATACATCGGTACTAAGGTATTTATTGATATCTGAAGTTGGATTCTTATCGGATGATACAGAAGGCAGACGCCAAGGGGAGGCGTTTCTTAGCACACTTCCTTTCGAAGTCAAGGAGTGCGTGTTCAACATCTATTCTCAGCGTACAGTAGGTCTTCTCACGTATGAAGGGCAGTAGAGGCTGGGGCCTTTCGCACAGGGTCAGCTGGTGATAAAGTTCTAGGAAAATGAGATGAAGGTGGAAGTGGCTTACAAGTTGATGAATCCGTTATATCCGCTCAGCGAACAGCAGGACCAATCTGCGCGCACAGCAATAAATGATTTCCCTCGGCGACGGACAAAGGATCTCCGTTCCTCGCTACGGCTGAAGATGAGGAGATCCGTATAGTACGAGGCTAGCGCCAGTTAGGGCCAAGTGAACTGTTTCTCGGTCACATGCTACCTATTGGACGAATCATATTGGAACTTATATAATTCTGCAGTGCACATCACAATCTATCCTGCATTAGAAAAGGAGGATAGTTCATTATATGGCCCAAACCGTACAGATAACCTCTATCGTGGAATGAATTGCCATCAACGACTCAATAGGATCATTCTGTCTTATTTCACCTTCGCCTCGCGCCTTTCCGTGCTCCTCTCCATCCACATGTGCGAATATTCCTGCTCGACATGGCCTATATTGGAGGGAGTTATACAGCACCAGCGTTTCTCTTCAAGACAGGCTATGTTGGCTATAGTTCATAGAAGAACGAGGATTCCACTATTGACCTCGCGCCATGTGAAAAATGTCTACGATTGGTAAACCAAATGAATGCAAAGCCCTCAGAACCGTACCATGCCTAACTATTGTCACTAGCCCAGCATTTGCGGAACAAGATGTCCATAACTTCCGAGAGCTAATGGAAAGAAGGGTCCTGTCTCAGCCTCTAATATTATCAAGTTAACGTTAATTTTTCCGGGACAAGGCTGTCAAAGGGATCCGACATGGCGGATGCACAGCAAACTCAGCTCGTAAACCAAGGATTAATCGCCCTTCAGTTGTTGCCTGCTTTCCACATGTTAAGGACCATGCTGCTCAATTGCCAAGATCGCATCCGGAAGTTGTTTGTTGAAAGCCCCTGATCATTTCCAGAATGAGTCCGAAACGCCGCCGTTTTACTTGGTCCCTGACGAGCCCTAACCGGTGGACTAACCGGTGGACTGAGCGCCGTCAACCATAACAGAGAAGATTAAGAGCAAATTGTGATGCGATTGGCTAGGAGGGAAAGAAGTGTCCTAAAAAAAGGCGACGGAGATCCACTTCATCGGCTAAGAAGCCGAGTTGAGTCTTAGTCCGGTGGGGGACCAGCTTTTGAACAACCGATAGCGTCGGAATATCTGTACCGGCATGATTTCCTGTCTGACAGTCAAGCAATTGAGGTTTAGAATAAATTATGCCAAGACTCTCGCCTTCCCCTGCTCAATTTCGTTTCCTGGTTCGGATAACTTGAAGCCATAGAAACCCTTCCACCTAATTCCAGTATGCTGGCACGTCTCCATCACCTGCTCTTAAACTGAGACCCGATGGGGCGCACTAACGAGCAACGGCGAACCTGTCCAGGGAGTTGTGAGATGGGCGTCAATTGTACCAGTGAGAGTGCACGGACACAGTCACCGTTTATAAAGCTCGCTAGAGAACGACAACCAAGCTGAAGAATCCCAGAATAACACTCAAACCAGAGTAACGATAAGTTGATATCGCAAAGACACAAGATGCATTCCTCTCTTCTTCCCATGCTGGCAGCGATGCTGCTGAGTCCGGTCAGCGCAGCCGGAGTCAGCGGTACGGCCTTTGGATTTGCTCAAGGAACGACCGGTGGTGGCAATGCCTCACCACAAACCCCTTCATCTCTTGATGAGTAAGTGATAAACCTCGATTGGTGGTATAATGGTGAAATGTCCTCTAACTTTGACACAGGCTGAAGACCTGGATCACTGACGATGTGGCGCGTGTGATCCTGATTGACCGCGAGTGGGATTTTACCAACACAGAAGGCCATACCTCCGGCAAATGCTGCAGCTCAGATACCACCACGAAGTGCCCTGGTGGCACCTCCGCTGGTCAGGCCTGGATTCAGGACAAGTGCGACGACGGCACCTGGGTCTCTTGCACCTACGACAACGCTGCCAAGAAACCATTGGACGTGGGCAGCAACAAGAGCATTGTTGGTGTGGGTAACAAGGGAGTTCTCAAAGGCAAGGGCTTGCGCCTTACTGGTGGTGCCAACAATGTCATCATCCAGAACATTCATATCACGGTAAGAGGTTAAGCTGGGTTTGCAACAATGTGAGAATATACGGGTTGACTGATGTCATGTCGTGTAGGATTTGAACCCTCAATATGTCTGGGGCGGCGATGCTCTCACCCTGGATGGTACCGATAACGTTTGGATTGACCACAATAAGGTATCTTGATCTTTCCCATTTGTTTGCTTCATCGTTTCTAGTAGGATATCTAACGAATAATGTGTCCAGTTCTCCCTTATCGGTCGCCAGATGATCGTCAGCGGCTGGAACAAGGGTGGCCATGTCACCATCTCCAATAATGAGTTCGACGGTGTCACCGAATGGTCGGCTGGCTGCAATGGCAAGCACTACTGGTCTCTTCTTCTCCTGGGTCTGGAGGATTGGTATACCTTCTCTGGCAACTGGCTTCACGATCTCTCTGGCCGTGCTCCACACATGGGCACCGACCACGACGACTCCAAGATCTACTTCCATGGCGTCAACAACTACTTCCAGGATATTGACGGGCATGCCTTTGATGTTGACACCAACACTTGGGTACTTCTGGAGGGTAACTACTTCGACAACGTGAAGACCCCGATGACCGATACTTCCCTCAAGAGTGGTGCTCAGCTGTACACCACCAGCACTGTCAACGCCGCCAGCGGATGCGTCTCACCTCTGGGCTACATCTGCGAATGGAACCGTAATGGCGGCAGCACTGGTGCCTGGCCTGACCGCACTGATGCTTCGGTCTTGACCGGATTCTCCAACCTCAAGGAACATCTTATCAGCCACACTGGTGTCGCTGACGTGCCTACCAACGTCAAGGCCAACGCTGGCGTTGGCAAGCTGTGAGTTGCAAGTTGCACGCGCTGAGCACAGCAAGAAGGAGAGCGACCCTGGAGAACTGCCATAATTATCTGCCACCTTTTGTATCATAATCTGGGACATTTATTGTAAATATTGCTCGTTCTATTCTTGGACTATATAAAAGAGAGTTCAATAACCCTTGGGAATATAAAGCTTATGCCCTATAAGGTCATGATAAGATGGCTTTGACATCATTAGTCAGTATGGCCGAGTGGTTAAGGCGATAGACTCGAATTCTGATATCTATTGGGTTCGCCCGCCTAGGTTCAAGTCCTAGTGCTGACGTTATTTCGTTTTTCATTTTTCTCTTCTTTACTCTCGTCTTTTTTCTTTTCTCTTTTTTTCTTTTTCTTTTTTTTTTTTTTCTCTTTCTCTTCTTTCTCTCCACTCTGACTGATATCCTGATAACTAAAGCGTTCCATTAGGGACGCCGTGGTCAGGACGCCCGTGGATCTATTTGATGCTGCGTGCAAATGAACCTGGTTGGCAGTCAGAAACTCAAATAGTGAAAGGAGAAAACCGCCGAGCAGCGCAGCAACAGGGAAATTGGGAGTTGGATCGCGCAAGTGCTGTTCATATCGGTGGATGGCTCGGATGCATATCAGATTGCGACCATCCCGACACAGTACAAATAAAGCTAGCAGCATCACTATCCTCGGGCTTTTTTCATTGTCCACAATCGTGGGAAGGAGTCGATGGTCTGCAGTGATAGGTTATACTTGAACTGCGTGCACCCACTCCTCCGTGGTAGGCAGGCCTAGGAGAAAGTTGTCTGCCTCTGCCTCCTTGACGGCCATCTTTGCACGAGTTCCTAGCCAGGCAATCGTTGACTTTAGTATGTCTCTATCCAGGGCTGAGCACCTATTTCAGTTGTATTTCCGGGTGTCGAATTGGCTACTCGTAGAGGTATTACAGCACCAGAAATATGTTCCAGGAAACGTAAGGTAATGGTGCCATCGTGCCGCTCAATCATCACAGCTCCTACTGCATTAGGGATACATGAGCCACGAATGAAATGAAGACACATTCCGTCGCATGGGATCTGCATCAGAACAACTGTTCCGCTGGGGTCGGTCTAGACTTTATCAAAGTGCCATCCCCCACGCTTGCTCTCCCCCTCTCTGCCTGGGCATCTCTTCTGGCAACCTGGAATATAACCACCCATTCGCACACGGACTATACCGGATACCCTACTTCACTCACTGGAGAGATGCAGTCTTTCGCTAACAGATGTTCCTATTCAATCCATTTTTCAATTCGCAACGAGTGCTTTAAGGACTTCGTCAGAAGAACCCCACAAAGCCCCACCAAAATACAGCAAGACTGGTCCGTGCTGTGGGGGAATATACTCCCGTGTGGGCAGAAACAGGCCTCATTTGATCGAGCCGAAGCACAGCCACGATGGAATTGTCTTGGCTCCCTCAGCTCCCTCAGCTCCCATCAGCTCCCCTCAGCTCCCCTCAGCTCCCCTCATGATAAATAGCACAGTATTCTTTCCTCATTCCCTGCTTCTAATCCATTCCTCCTGTCTGTTATATAGTGTGCGGTAACAAAAGTATATCCATCCACCATGTCAGTCGAAATTGCTCAGCTCCACAGTGAGGTCGAGGCTCTCGTCGAGAAGTTCGACGTTCTCTCTAAGATCAAGGAAATCCAGGAGGCAGGTGATGTCCGTTCATCCGGTAAGTAATCTATTCTTCTCGTGTATTGAGCAATGCCTTGACGCTCAGCCGGTCGGTGTGTGTAGTCCCTGTGACCATCTCTGTCACTACCGATGCCACCATCAGTCTCCTCGAGGACAAGTCAACCATTGGCGAGTCGACCGAAGCCCCGAAGAGCCTCTCCAAGGGCGAGAAATCTTCCTTCAATATCACCCAGGGCGATGAACTCAAGTACACCGTCACTGCTGGTGAGCTCACTAGCGACTTCAAGATCGTCTTTGACGTTGACAAGAGCGCACCCAAACTGAAGCTCAGCGACGAACTCGAGGACGACAACGCCCCAATCGGATTCGAGACCACTAAGACCGAGACCAAGACTGAAATCGAAATCGAACGCGAGGTCGAGGTTGAGAAGGAATGGACCAAGGGCAAGAAGCCAGAGAGGAAGACCAGCAAGGAGACTAAGCACGAGGCAAAGGCTGGTGCACACTCCCTCCAGCACGAGGTCGAGACCAAGTTCAAGCAGGAGAAGGATAAGAGCGAGACGGAAACCGAGACTGAGATTGAGATTAGCAACAAGAAGGTCGAGGTTGAGTATGTTATCTACTAGCGCTTAGGGTTTCACGCTACTATCACATTGGTAAAGCATAGAAGAAGCAATACAAATATATCGTTCAAGGATTATTCTGTTTTTCTTTTCTCTTTTTTCTTTTTTCTTTATATCGTGGCCTGGTGTCCCGATGACTAGAGTTCCCTTCAATTCCTAATGCATAAATGTCTCAGCCAGTTATACAAATAATACTGGACAGGAAATATATTCTAGAAAATGTAGACTGTACATCCCTGCATCGCCTACTGTAGGGTAAGGCCGCCCATACACCCACTGTGCCAACCTATCTACCACAACTTATATTGCCTTGGGTACATGCGATCTATGAATAGAAATATGATCTATTCCGCTGGTCGCCTAACACCGCGATGTTGCCATAATCGGTCGGATGCGTCATGAATACTGGACGCCTAAGGCCCGATATGCGCCTCTGAGATGAAACATCCTTTTCTATTATTAGCCACTAACCGAACTGATCAAGATATAAGAAGACAGTGAAATTGCTAAACGGAAAGCATCCGCATCAACTACTCACTTCTCCTCAGTTTCACAGAAAGAAGTTAACGATCTATCATCATGCATTTTTCCACGCTTACTCTCCTCCTTTCTGCCTGTGCATCTCTCACGGCAGCCTGGAATGTAACCGCCTACTCGAACACTGACTGTACCGGATATCTTACTTCGTACGCTGGAGATACGGTCTGGGGCTGCCTGTGGGTGGCTGGTGTCGACGATATAAAATCCTTCAAGGCCAGCGATACCCCTGAAGGATATGTATTCAGCGCAGCGAGCGGAACCGGTTGTGATAAATTTCGTCAGACGGGAGGAGATGGATGTTATACCCAGGGACAAGGTTTCCAGTCCTTTACGTTTTACAAGCAGTCGAACTGATTCAGAAGGTATTTATTATGTACTAAGCTATAGGAATACCCTTGCCTTGTAATTAACTTTTATTAGACTTGGATAGCGGAGGGTGACCAGGAGAAGGTAATGGCAATATCAAGAGATTACGGGCGCGGCTGCATTATGGCTCAGACTTTGTTGCTGCTATGACTGAATCGATCGAAAAGAAGCCAATCCGAGCATTACTTGAACTGCCAAAAATCGCCCAGGACGCATATTATAGTTTCAATATATATATGCGAAGATGTAGCTTCAATCAGAATGGAAAACTCGACTTTGGGACAACATATTTATCGCTCTTACAGAAGCTATGGAAACGAATTCAACGAGTATACAGAACTGAATGTGCCCAACTGGGATGTATAAAAGTTCATTGGTGTAAACATCTCCTTGACCAGGTTAGAATTTCGATAACATATCAAACACTTTTGAGGCACGAAGATAATTTACAACGTGGTACTCGATGTACTTCAACTGTGCTCTCGCAACATTCAGTTTCTACGGTAGTTTGTAATTCAAGGAGCACTCAGTCGTCATACGAGCCGTAGCCTGCGATGTCATAGTAGGCGGTCCCCTACCATCCTCTAAAGAATATTTGTCGCTGACGAGACGTTTACATATCTATTTCCTGACAAATAGACAAAGATGAATGGCCGTTTCCGCAGACAAATACAAATTATCCCGCCTTATACAGTGAGCACCCACAGGGACATTGCAATAAAATGACGCAAAACAGACAGAATCACCAAAGTACAAATGTACATCAAGGGTGTCGGACATGCATCTGTAAAAGCACAAGGCTCAGCGTCATGAAGCACCGGATATTCCCGGAGGCGCTTTAGTAACTAGTATCGCTGAGAGGGCGTTGTTGTTTCGCGCGACAAGCAGGTGGCATCTTGACCGCAGAAATGTCGCCACGGAAGGTGAATCCTATATATGCAACGGTCCTGTCGGTGGAACATGCACTGGAACAGAAATTATAGGTCTCCGCTGCCTCATGGGTCATGTAGTATGAGCCACCAGAGACCCTGATCGGAATCCGGTCTCTGCCTTCGATGGCCATCCCTTGCGGGAAAGTCAACCTCCTCGATCTTGTATATCTTGACTAGGATTTCAATTTCGTCTTTCTGCGGAGTAACAGCCAGCAACTCCGCTTCCTTTATTCCTTTTCTGACCGAGCTCTAGTCGCAATCATGTCGCTAATGAGCCTCCCAACAGAATTGCTTAGCCAGATGGCAGAGTATGTTACATCGCTTCAATCATTAGCAAGTTTGGCTAGTGTAAATCACCGGCTTTATGCCATTTTCAACCCTCTCCTGTATCGGCGAGATGCGAGATTAACCCATAGTCTCGCTATTGATTGGGCCGCGAAAAAGGGAGACATGAGGGTTCTCAAGAGAGCTCTAGAAAATGGAGCCGAGCTAGCCGCATCTTCCCAACCTACACAAATATTCCCCGGGTGAGAACGTTGGCGTCATGGCCGCATGATTTCTCGTCGCTTCAAACACGCCCCACCCCATCCGCTGTGCATATCAATGGGAGCCGAAAATGAGGCCATAATACAATTTCTGCTCTCAAGGGGCTCGGACCCAAATATGCGAGATTCGGAAAATTTATCTGTGCTATCGCTAGCTGTTATACATGGGAATCTGCGAATAGTGAAAATCCTACTTTCTGCAGGTGCAAATCAGTTTTGGCTCGTTGACACGGAGAATTATCCGCTCCAGATTGCTACCGACTTAGGAAACAAGGAAATATTTAATTTACTTCTCCATCATGACCCACGGGGACTACGAGAGACATATCATCTATGGGGGTCGCTCGAGAGTGCTTTACGGGGCAGAAATCACCACCTCATACGTTCATTATTGGAGTGTAAAATTAATTTAAACGGCTTTTTTGCTGTGAGTCCCTACACCCCTCTATCATTCGCAGTAGAATCTGGCGATTCCGACACCGTGAAACCTTTGTTGGATAACGGGGCGAATCCAAGCTTTCCCAGTCATGACTACTGGAAGTGGGAAGTAAGATCCCATGTGTAATGGGAAGACGAGTCGGCTTTAGTCAAAGCCGTTACAAGAGGCCATGAAGCAATGGTGCAACTTTTGATTACAGGCTCAGACCGGGTCACGCGTACTCGCGCGTTATCTCTTAGCATGGAACAGGTCGATTCCTGTATCTCCAGAATTCTTCTAGCCCATGGATGCGCCGCCGAGTTTGAAGATAGAGACTATCTAGATTACCCGTGTTATGACAGACCGGGTCATGATAATAGCCTCATTGCGCTAATAGTTCGAGCCATCAATGCTGGAAATGTGGATATGGTGCGACCTTTGGTTAAGCAGAGAGGGGCCTCTGTTAATGCCTGGTAGCAAGGGTTGTATAAATCTCAATCTACACGTTCGTATGGCTCCGCTTTGCAATTGGCCATTGATCTAGGCCAGGTGGATATCATTCAGTCTCTTCGGGATAATGGCGCACAGGAAGAGATGCGAAGCTGGTGGGAGTTTATTTCTCGCAGATGCCTGGGGTGAATCAAGACTGAGACTTCTTAAGTTCATGCCCGAACGAAAGCTACGGCGGGATGTTACGTTCACTACAGGGACAATCCAATCTTACCATCCCTAAGGCAGTTATTCATTGCTTAACTCACCACGCTGTACTGTAATTCTTCTCCAGCCTTTCCATAATCAGGTGTTTGGTTCCAGTGGGTCCGTAATGATAACTTGAGACATGTTTTGAGGATATCGAGGCAGAGAAGCTCAAGACATAAAAATAGAAACATGAGGGGATCTGAAATTCTTATTTATGTTACAGTTACTTAGATGATTAAACAGAGTATAGACAATGTCGACTAGACCACATTATCACGTCCCCAATTCATTATTCTACGGCTAAGAATGCATTAGAAAGAACGGGAATAAGAAGATGCCAACACTGCAAACACTGAAGAGGCATTAAAATAATAGAAAGGAAAGATCAATCAGTGAGCCTAAGCCTAGTTCCCTTAGTCGGTTGATGTTGCTGGAATTGTTCCCACCTTGATGCTCTCCGCGTAGGGCAAGTCGAATACCTGAGACGGAAGTGGGACACCTCTACTGGGTAGAAGCGTTCAATCATGCTTCGTCAGGTGCTTGTAGAAGAAAAGTCCCGTTAATATTATTATCTATCCTTATGTAGCCTAATCCTAATGGAGGGTTCTCAAACAGGGGTCAAGGTTACATTCGTTTCTGGAAGGGATAAAAAAAAGCCATGGAACCGTGATGTGTTTGAGATTCAGATATTTATAGAATAATGTAGTAGTTCGAATGAGAGTACCACTAGATAAATGTAGGGACTGCCCCAGTCTAGCCCTCACTGGCGGGAAGGAGATACGACCTTAAGGGTTCAACCTCGTGTGGGTCCACCGTCCGATAACTCTAATCGGACCAAATTTGCATCAAAGCCAATGTTGCGTGCCTGAGGGTTGAAAACTTTGGATGCGAGGATTTCTCCTGATTTTACTATTATGGTCCAGATCGGCGCCCCAGGTCTTGAGGTTGTTCTTCCGTCCTTGTACACAATTATCTCTCTAACGAGACTATGCGAGGTGTAGGACTGCGAAGGCTTTTTTTTTAGCCCATTTGATAATAGAATGCATACGAAATCATTGTGCAGAGGGTGAAAGAGTAGGGATCTTGAGTGCATTATCCAGTCTGAGAAGGGTAGTGGAATATCAGATGCTGGTACCAAGTTCATTGTGTTATGGAATCCAGCCTGTCCTAAAAACTCGGTGTAGGAGTGGTTCTTGAAACCTGACTAGCTTTTGCTACAACTATATTGTGGATGGCACAGTTTCAAACATGGATCAAGGCTATCGAGAGTCGAGACCCAGATAGCCTAGGCGAACTCAAAAGAAAGAAAAAGAGAAGGTTATATAAGAGCCCAGGAACGCCTCAATGTCACATCTCCATTCCGCTCTCTAATTCAATTCACTCGTTCAAGTCTCTTAGATTGTGTTTTGCAGTATTCTGGTTTTACTGTCCTTTCGTTTTGGTTCTTTCCTGTCTCGCTTTGAAAGATGAAGACTTCCACTCTCTGCACTATTGCCTTCTCAGCCACGGCCCTGGCGGTTCCGGTGTCTGTGACTACCAGCGATCACGGCCTGGCTGATCCTGTCCCTGCCCATGCTCCCGAGGGTGAGGACCATGCTCGTCTGCAGTCTCGCACCTTTTTCCCCATGGGTGGCCTATGTCCCCCATGTGGTGAGGAAGGAGCCAGTCTAAAGGCTCGCACCTTTCTGCCTTTAATCGAGGGTTTGATACAGCACAAGATGGATAAGTTCGGCCTCTGCTCGCCATGTGATACCAGCACCAACTCGAATGAGAATTCAAACTCCAATGATAATTCCAACACCAATGACAATTCCAACACGAATACCAATACCAATACCAATAACAACTCCAATACAAACAACAATTCCAATACCAATAACAACTCCAACACGGTGACCAACAATATTAATGGCGGAACTCCTCCCGGAGGCACTCCTCCCACAGGTGGCACTCCTCCCACAGGTGGCACTCCTCCCACAGGTGGCACTCCTCCCACAGGTGGCACTCCTCCCACAGGTGGTACGCCTCCTTCGGGTGGTATGCCTCCAACTGGCGGTATGCCTCCTACTGGTGATGTGCCTCCTACAGGCGGTACTCCCCCGACCGGTAGTATTCCTCCCAGTGGCAGTAATCCTCCAACTGGCGGTACGCCTCCTACTGGAAGCACTCCTCCCACGGGCAGTACTCCTCCTTCTGGTGGTACTCCCCCTTCTGGTGGTACTCCCCCTACTGGTGGTACTCCTCCAACTGGTGGTACGCCTCCTACCGGTGGTACTCCTCCAACTGGTGGTACGCCTCCTACCGGTAGTACTCCTCCCAGTGGCGGTAATCCTCCTATTGGTGGCACCCCTCCTTCCGGTGGCACTCCCCCAACTAGCGGCACTCCTCCCACTGGCAGTAATACGTCTTGTGAGGAAGACGACGATACCTGCACTCCTACTGGTGGCACTCCTCCAACTAGCGGCACTCCTCCCACTGGCGGTATGCCCCCTACTGGCGGTACTCCTCCCACTGGCACCAATACAGCTTGTGAAGAAGGCGACGATTCCTGTACACCTACAACCGGTGGTACCCCTCCCACTGGTGGTATGCCTCCTACTGGTGGTATGCCTCCCACTAGTGGCACTCCTCCTTCCGGCGGCACTCCCCCTACTGGAGGTAACCCTCCCACTGGTATGCCTCCTACTAGCGGCACTCCTCCCGATGGCAACAATACGGGAACCAACAAGGGAGGCAATACATCTTCTGGCTCTTCTGGTTCTTCTAGCTCTTCCAGCTCCTCCAGCTCCTCCAGCTCTTCTTCCTCCAGCAGCTCTTCATCTTCTACTACTGGTGGAACTCCCGGATGCGCTGAATGCCAAGCCCCCCCTCCCGAGGACTGTGAAGAGTAAGCGGGCTTTTTACTCAGTAAATGGTGATCCCAAAGTCGAGAAATGAGATCCTTTCCGGGATACGCTATCTCCCTTTTATTACTTCGACCCGACTGTGTTGGTCTAATTTGGACGTTTGATATAATTGTTACTTACTGGTTTTCCATAACCTGTCACTCGTTTGTATGTAATCGTTGATTGTCTTTCACCTGTCGTTCGTTTACCATAATATGGCTAGAGATAATACAACGTTCTTTTAGATATACGTTTAGTATATTTTGATTATTACAAAATACTCGCATTTCGCTGCAAAAAGAAGGCTCTGGCTTACATCGAATCTTTCATTATTGTTTAGTGAGAGAACCCCAATCGCAGGAAGAAGGACACCGTGCTAGATTGGGTGAAGGTGAATCCCTATTTTACACCGTTATTGTTGTCTCTTGTTGATAGTACTACATATCTCACCCTGTGTTGGAGAATGATGCTTTCATTAAGACAGGGAATTATTCAGTCACTATATTTGGCAAGCTATACGACCATCTACTGCGTAGACGTATGACGGGAAATAGAGCAAGCAGTTGTCCTAGCATCAGCGCCAGCCTATTCCATTCCAAGATCAATCACGGCCACTACCTTATACTTGAGTACTTGCACAAGCTTTAATGCCAACATTGTAGAAGGGAGCACGGATTAGGTAAGGGAGGAGAATGTACAAAATGGAAGATACTCTTTAAAGAGGCAAAAAGCGGAGTAAAGGTTGACATCTTAGCTTGTTTGGTGGAGGTGGATGCAGGGTTCGGGATAAGACACTATTCCGGCCTCTCGCAATATTTCAGAGAAATGTAGGGGACTCGAAGTCGATCCTCCATTAATAAAGTCAAGTCCCCTTTAATATAATTTAAGCCTGCCCCTGTGATCCAGATTCTACCTTCCACCGAGCTCGACATTTTGTTTTCTTTGCTCTTTTTTGCAAATACGGCCGCGATGTCTATCTCTGCTCTCGACTCTCGAATTTTCCGGAACCTCTTTGGCACAGAAGAGGTCCGTGAAATCTTCACAGATGAAGCGTATGCAAAGTTCCTTGTACAAACCGAAGCCGCTCTGGCTCGGGCAGAGTCCAAAGTCAATGCTATTCCAGCAGACGTCGGCGATGCGATCACCTCAGTTCTTGGTAATATCGAACTTGAGTACGTGGACAGCGACATGCAATCGTTGTGGAAGGATCGAGCATTGACTTACAATATTAAATAGCTTTGACAGGCTGTCGCGAGAAACAGAAATTGTCGGATATCCTGTTCTACCTTTGGTGATGCAGTTGGTGGAGAACACTCCTGAAGACCTGGCGAAATATATCCATTGGGGTGCCACCACGCAAGATGTCATGGACAATGCCAGCATGCTTCAGATCAAAAGAGGCTTGGACTTGGTTAAACGAGACCTGAACAAACTCATTGATATTTTGCAAGTAATGGCTGAAAAATACCGTGATACGTAAGTTGCGCATCGAACGCACCCTGGCGTGGTACTGATTCCGCTGTCTTCAGTCCAATGGCCGGCCGTACGCACTTGCAACATGCCCTACCTTGCACCTTTGGCTACAAGTGTGCCGTCTATCTATCCAGTATCCTGAGACACCGAGACCGGCTTCGTCAAATCGAACGTCGATGCCTCTTAGTACAATTTGGTGGTGCAGCGGGTACTCTGGCTTCCCTAGGGAGTGACCGGACCGGGATTCTTGTGCGAGCACAGCTAGCCAAAGAACTTGAGCTGGAAGACCCGATGATCACATGGCATGTCGCTCGCGACAACATTGCAGAGGTTCTCAATTTTCTGGCGCTAATAGGCGGCACACTGGGCAAGATTGCTTTAGATATCATTGTCATGTCGTCCAATGAGCTAGACGAGGTGGCAGAGCCTTTCGTCCCTCATCGCGGCGCCTCCTCAACCATGCCACAGAAGCGGAATCCCATTTCCAGTGAGATCATTCTTGCAACTAGCAAGCTTCTTCGAGCCAATGCATCCTTGGGGTTAGATGCTATGGTTGTCGACTTTGAACGTGCGTCCGGGCCGTGGCATTTGGAGTGGGTGGCAATTCCGGAGTCCTTTACATACGCAGTTGGCGCATTGTATCAAACAACTTTTGCTTTATCAGGACTGTGTGTGAAAGAAGAATCCATGGAGAAAAACCTTCATTCCACAAGGGGGCTGATTGTCGGGGAGGCTGTGATGATGGGGTTGGCGCCGTTCGTTGGCCGACAACGAGCACACGACGTGGTCTATGAGGCCTGCAAATCAGCCATTGAGCACGATCGAGTCCTATTAGATGTGCTAAAGGAGAATACAGAGGTATCGGAGCATTTCAATGAAGCCAAGCTGACCCAGCTGTGTGATCCATTGAGTTATCTCGGCTCTGGCCAGCTGATGGTTGATGACGTTTTGAAAAGAGTCGCCGAGGGGAAAGCGGGACTGAAGGCGATGTAAGCAGAGATAGTCAAACAAAATGAAGCTATTTTATGTATGTCAATCTCTCGCGTATGGTCATGGTGCCAATGTAGATGTCGCTAGCAACAAAGTGTGAAGAATAGCATAATCGCACAATAAGGGGATCCCCATGGGTTCGATGTTCCAAGAGATTCCCATATGGCATGCAGTAACCATGGTGTAAAGATGTAATATCGGGTAGCGTAAGCACTGCCTTCAAATGACCATGTACTGAGGCGTATGGCCATGTAATCATAATGCTTTGTTGTCGGGGCGAGAAGGGTTAGGTTCTTATTCCACGAACAGTCAGGATGCGCCTTCGGATTAGAGCTTAATTCCGACCCCCAGAAAGTCTGTACCCCGGATCAGCTGATATCCCCACAACCCCAGACACGAGGCCTACGGCAGAATGTAGTGAACTATATAAAAGAGGTATGAATATCGGATCAATCCTAAAGAAGGCAGCTTTCTCCCCAGATTTTCTGAACTGATCCTATTCCGCTCTGCCGAGATCTTGTATCAAGTATGAGACCATCATCATTCATGGGCCTTTGTGGAAGCGCTCTTAACTTAGCACAGCTTCTTCTAATCGTTTGTCCTGCTTTCATTCTATTCGGATACAATCAATCTAACCTGGGTGGATTGGTTTCGGTAACGGATTTCACGAATCACTTTCCTCGGATCGACACCGTGCACACGGAAGGAGAACAGAAGAGCTCAAATGCTACGATACAGGGCGTTGTGGTGGCAACCTTTACACTAGGAGCACTGTTTGGATGCCTTTCCTGTTCATATACCAGCGACAGGTTTGGGCGTCGTATAGTAATACTTGCAGGGGCCATCCTCACCGTGGTGGGGGAGGTCCTCGAAGCATCTTCGTTCCAACTAGCTCAGCTCATCATCGGTCGAGTGATCTTAGGTGCTGGCGTGGGGATGTTGAGTGGTACAGTGCCTACCTGGCAGAGCGAATGCTCTAGCTCCTCGAACCGCGGAAAGCACGTTGTTCTCGATGGGCTTTTCATCTCAATTGGATATATCCTTCAGGCTTGGATCAACTTAGGATTTTACCAAGTCAAAACTGGGTCAGCATCTTGGCGGGCACCTATTGCCATCCCAATCTTCTTTTCGCTTCTCTTAAGCCTTGCTATTTTGGCAATGCCAGAGTCCCCACGATGGCTGTCTCAACAAGGCCGCATGCAGGAAGCGCGAAGCACCCTTGCCGCGCTGAAGGGGCTCTCAGACGATGACGCGAGCATAATTGATGAATTATCCGCAATCGAACGGTCTTTGGAACAGTCCGGCCGCACCGCGGCATCGCTTGGTGATATGCTCAAGATGGGACAGGACCGACTTCTCTATCGCTTTTGCTTGTGTATCTTGTTGCAATTTTATCAACAAATGTCTGGGGGTAACCTGATATCCGTCTATTCCACGGTCATCTTCCAGGAGGGTCTTCGCATGGACTCTGAGACATCTCGAATCCTATCTGGAGGTACTTTGACCTGGAAGCTTCTCTCCTGCTTTGCTGGCTTCTTTGCCATCGATCGATTTGGACGACGGTTTGTGCTCATGGTGAGCGGCACAGGAATGGCGACTTGCATGATGGGGCTCGCCGTCGCGACATCGTTTCCACATTCGAATTTTGGCGCACAAGTCTCCAGTGTCTTCTTCATTTTCTTATTTAATTTCTTCATCCCGATTGGTTTCTTAGGTGCCAATTTCCTTTACTGTACCGAGGTTGCGCCCACGAAGCTGAGAGTAGCCATGTCGAGTATATCCACCGCTAACCATTGGCTGTGGTATGTATATTGCTGATATGATGTATTTCCGATGCTAACAATGCGTTCAGGAACTTCGCTGTCACGATGATTACCCCCGTAGCGATCAACACAATCGGGTATCAATACTACATTGTGTTTACCTGTATTGGATTCTGCATCCCGATCTCCGTCTACTTCTTTTATCCCGAGGTGAATCAACTCTTCCCTGTGTTCGGTGGGATGTAAGACTGACATATCAACACAGACCATGGGTAGATCGCTCGAAGAAATTGACCTCATTTTTCGGAATAGTCCGTCGGTCTTTTCCACTGTCCGGTATGCGAGGGAAAATCCTCACCTGGCACTGGAGCACGTCTTGGAGCATGAGAAGGGGGAGATCAGGCACGAAGAAAATGTGTAAGAATGAATGGGCATGTATTACAGAGTATGGGAGTTGGGGTGGTAAACGAAAAATAGATATGATTTGGTAGAATCCTGAAAAGAGATGCAAATGCAAACAACCAGTATAGAGAAGAGAGTCTTGGACGATCCATTCCCAATCTTGGCCAGGTCATTCAGTGCGGCCTCAGGCGTGAAGCTATGGATGCCTGGGTCCACCATAAAACCCCCACGCCGGAATAGCCGTTTATCCCGGTGCCCTTAGTCCGTGCCATCCCCACCATCCTAAACCTCCTCGACCAATGTCGGTAATTTGACGATCGCAGTCAGGTTGTAACATCCTTGTGACATCTGCTGCAAAGAATGGCCGAAAGACGGCCAGCCCAGGTTTGGTAAGCGGGGTTCTTCTGCATGCAAGTGGGTGAATCCCTCTGCAACACCAACACTGACCTTGCCTTCCTTCACCTAGCGATCGGTGCCGCGTGTAAGCACAACAGAGAAGAATTCAATGGTGTTATGGGAGGTCTGACGGGACTTTCAGGAAAAGAGTCAAGTGTGATGGACGCCGACCGAAGGTCTGTTTCTCGTTGCCACTGTTTGCGTCTACCTCGGCTCACTCGGTCACTCATTCAAGTGTGGGAAATGCGAGAGAGCCGGTGCTGAATGCTCAGTGTCTGTCCAACTGAGACGGAGAACCACACCACGAGGGTATACACTTCGATTATTACTCTTGGATCTTCCTCCTAATCATGTGTTAGGTACATTGAACCCACCGAAGAACTCATCCAACAACTCAGGCAAGAGCTGGAGTCAGCTCGAGCCCAGCTGCAACTTTTCTCAGCACGAGAAAAGGGGCTCCAGGAGACTATTGTGTCGCAGAACAAAGAGATCGAACATCTGAGGGAGCTTCTTACAGCATCTCGCCCTGGTGGCTACACCCAGCATGGAGGTGAGAGAGCCGGTAATGGCTCCGTGGTGGCACACCTTGGACGACTGGTCTTGGGTGATGGCAACTCTGAGTTCTTTGCAGGTTCTACGACAGGAGTTCATTTTGTTCTCTCGGCTCAGCAGCTATATCAGACTACTTTCTCTTCCCAGGAGCATTTTCCCGAATGTTTGTTTCGCCTGCACATCCTGCGGCATAAAGAATTGCCCGTGGCTTTGGAACAAAACATAAGCATTGCAAGTTGTTTGGAGAACGGTCAACTCACTTCGAGCAATATCTTTGAGCCCCTACGTAATCACCTCCGTAATGTTGGGGTGGTTGCTGTCCGCAAGGCATTTGACAAGTACCAACAATGTTGGGGAATTCTATATCCTGTATTGTTGTCAAAACAGTTCCTCGACACTTTTGATGCTACGATTAATGATGTGTGGACCACACCTCTTGAACCGCATCTCAGGATACCATTTCTCCTTCAGGTGTATGCCTTAATGGCGCTTGACAACGTCGATAGCAGTACTGCCGCAACTGAAATAGTGCCCTTGCCTTATCACCTGGACACCATACTGAGCAACCTACTTGGCCAGATGCCTTGCCGAGGAGATATTTCCAGTCTCCAAGGCTTAATTCTTTACCTTCTCTATCTGCAGATGACATCGCAGCACTCATTAGCAATACGGACCTGTGGTATGATCGTAAGGCTAGCGCAGTCGCTCGGACTTCATCGACACACCAGACGATTCAAACACACACCCGGTGAAAGTGAGTTGCGAAGGCGGTTATGGTGGTCTGTATATGTGCTTGACGTGTATGAAAACCCTTCACCCCTGGGTGTTAGAATATACAAGATACTGATATTAAACCTTTGTAGACAATCAAGCATCTTATATGGTCTACCCAGAAACATACAAGCAGCAGACACAGATACCGATCTCCCTACCAATACCGACTATGATGACATGCATAGCGATCAGCTGTCGTATCCGTTACCTGGAGAAACTACCCATATCGAACCATTTCTCCAGTATGTGAATCTCGCACAAATTCTGTCCAGATGTCTAGAACAAATGTATACAACGACCAACCGAAGAGGTGGAGTAGACAAGATCCATCGACTTCAACGCGAACTTGATGTCTGGAAACAAGATGTTCAATCAAGTTTACCCAACATCGCACGCACTAGTGAACTTATTCAGATGATATTGCATAACATAGAAAATACTACCACTGCCTACAAGTCTGTTGGCCTCCATGATTTTATTTCTCTATGGTTATTCATCCTTGGAGAACTAGCCACCATGCTTATCCACCGTCCCGCATTGACCTTTGGTCAACAAGAACCACAATTCGCCGATAGTCTGCGCGCTTGCAAGGAAGCAACGACACACCTCATCCTAGCATTCGAATTAGCCTCAGATGCGTCATTCGTACCCGGCATATGGCCATCTGGTCACCATCTCATTTTCCAGAGTGGACTGATGCTTCTCTACGACCGGTGGTTTCAAAATCCAATCCAGTCGCCTGGTATTTCATCAGAACCAGATACCCTCCCCAAATTCATTCATATCGCCATTACTCTTCTGTCGAGATCAGCTGCGTACCTGGACGAAAGAGTAGGTTCTGGGAGACCAAGGTCGCCCTCTACGACAGACACTATAGAATCCCTTCGCCAGACATCGTCCTATCTTCACTATCTTTGTACGCGAACATTAGGAGGCCAGGGTGAATTGTGCTCCTGGATACAGCTCAGTGGAGACCGCATGGAAAGCCCAATACCTCAGGCTACTCCAACAATCGCCGACAATCATTCATTAGCTGGACCTCGGCAACCGACACCACTTCCAGACTACTCTTCCTCCCTATGGGCGCCATTGTCTATCGAGGAGATCAATCAAATGAAGATATTCGAGCTTACTGACCCGCTGTTAATTCCTTGGGATAGTTAAAGTTTGCCATTAGAATGTAGTGTGATTGTATGCCAGTCAAAGCGAATTCAGCACAAACATGCATCCATCATACTTCGTATACTAGGAAAAAACCATCTGATATGGCTTCAGGCTTCAACACAGGGAGATGACTTCCCAATTCAAGGACCAGGACTAACCGGAAATATCGATGGGGAAGTCTATGCACAGTAGGTCCCACCACTGTGGCCTCCACCAGCAGGGGTTGGTGGCAGATTACAGATAGTGAAGATCCCTTCTCCCCTACAATTTTGCCGTTGATTGAAGGAATGATTCTCGTCAGCCAAGGGTTTAGTTTCTTTAGGAACCTCAAACCATTGTGGGTCTCATCATCACGGCCTGCAGCTTCGGAGGTATTCGGCGCAATCGAGGATCATGGAGGGGCTCCAATGGTTTGTCTTGATCGGTATGTGCTCGTTAGAATTCGATACTGGCTCCGTATCTCTCCATATGTGGAAGTCTTCCTTGAAACTTGCTTCCCGACATAGCTATACTGAAGTGGAGTTATACTGACGTAAAGCAGCAGAGGAAATTTGTGGCGCTTCCCGAAGCCTTCCCTTGGGCATGATGTGGACCTTGATTCCTAATGGCTCCACCGGCTTGGTATGATCGTCACAGTTGCCTTCTATATTGGCGATATTGATGAAGGCCATGGCGTCCCAAACTGGCTTTGCGTTTATCCAAGCCTTTCTTAACTCAACTAGGTCCGTCAAGGCCGCCATAGGCAGGACTATCGTGATTATGGCCGTACAACTTAGCGCTGCTCTGGAGAGTGTAGCCACCGCGTCCCTACAGGTCTACGCCACGTATTGCCCGAGATGCGCGAGTTTGTGACACCCTAGATGGATGAATGCAAGGGACCTTTGCATGACGTCGCTCTTTGGCAGCCAGACCTGTGACTCGTGCAGACCCGCATGGATGCAATCTCTACGACCGCATTGTTAGGCTAGAAGGCCTCAAAACCATGATCTGACAGCTTGAATTACTGATTGAGAACATACTATCAAAATTCCACGTTGAAAGGAAATCCGATAGCAATTTTCACCGCGGTCGCGTCTCTTTTCAACATTTTATCACAACCCAATTTGCCACTTCCTCTACGAAAAACTTGTTTACCCCACCGTGGTATGATCCACAGTAGCTGAAAATAAGACATGAGAACCCCTCAGCTGAGCATGCCTGCATCGTCTAACTATAGTACGAGGTATTATTAGAACAAGGGTGTCGGGCAACTCCGAGGTCTAGGGCCGAGATGCTCGACCGACTGCCAACACAATCGTGGATCTCAAGTTCTGACTATGCAGTTTTGATCAAAACATCATGCTAATATCAAGATTTTCCGCAATCATATCTTGGGAAATCTGATGTATTAAACCATACACCCGTTCAGATCGTCTGGGAAAGATGCATAATGGGCACATTATGTGAGGATTAGTCAATTTCACAGAAGCCTGGAACAAACGAGACGCTATAGCCTGGCAGATTCATGCAGCAATCCTTGCACTTGAAGCAACTCTGAATGGTACTTTCCAGGTTTCTCTCCTATTAGCCTTGTGTCTTGCCATCGCCAAAATGTCAACGCGACGCAATGCATGCTTTCTCAAGTGGAGTCAATCAACAAGTAGACAGCGACAACTCCACTCGATTTACCTGGAAGAATGCAGCTTCCGTGCAACATCAATATGTGTGTCCCGCATAAGGTACTCAAGTATTACTGCACAGAAGCTTTCACCAAAGTACTGAAACTCTCCTATAAATGACGGGAGGATTCCTTCCTCAAGCCCAATTTTCAATTCAAACTACACCTGCTCAACCCTGGCATACAATTCCCTTGCTTCAAAACCTTCTTGCTTTTACCTCATTTACCAATCCAGCCGACTGTAGTAACCAAAATGGCCGGTCTCTTCAAGGGTATCCATGGGGTCGTTCAAGATAAGACTGGAGTCGCTGCAGGTGATGTTCAGGAGGCAGTAACCGCTGTTGGAGAAATTCCAAAGGGTATTTTGGACATCATTGCCAGTTCGTCCCTCAGACGTGACATCCATTGACCGTGATATCCGCAGCTAACCCCAGCTAGACGACAAAAAGGAGCCGCAGCTGATCTTGCATGTTTACTCGTACAGTCGGGAGAGTAGGCTGATCAAGGAGAAATGCTGTCTACCGTTCAAGAATGTGAAAGATGAAGAGATGCAGCTCACGGATATCCGCAAGCTGCTGATTGGAGAGAATATCTTGGAGCCGAGACTGTAAGCAAGCTGCCCAGGACTCTGTAGCTCGATTTCTGAGTATTATCTTCAGTGTTTGGAGCTCTTTCTGCAACCAACGTGGAGCAGTTGTGCAGGATATCACGAATTTCAAGGCATATCTCCAGATTTTGAACGAGAAGGTGAGCACTGTCTCAGAAGCTGTCTAGTTTGAATCGGTGCTAATGCCTGGATTAGTCCAGTGAGGTTGCTGTAAGTAGCACCATACCATTGATCAGAATTAGCGCTATGTGCTCATGGCTTGTAAGGAAACATCGGAAGACAATGCCGACACCTATCGAGTCTACCTTCTTTCGGAGAAGATCATCAACCAGGATGTCATCAACAAAGCAATCCTTGACAGAGGAGCAAAGGTCACTACCGACGTATGTGAGCTTCACCATATCGTAAAAAACATATGTTGATTCTCCCGCATAGAAAAAGCTTGCAGAGCTACCAACGGCCTCACAGCCTGAGCCTATTCAAGCACCTACCAGCTTCAGTCACAATATCTTCGTCAATCCTACCACAACATTCAGCATCGTGTAAGTGGAAATGCGAAAGGGCATTATACCATAGGACTGATCATTGTTTAGACACCCTGCGGACATGTCCGAGAAGCAGTGGAGTGTGGTTATACGTAACAACAGCCTTCTTAACCCTTACCGGGTCGTCGACCTCGGAAGCAAAGGGGGAAAGTTCGTGGAACGTTCCATACATAGCGGTATGACCCTACTCTGAGCTAAAACTCTTGAGAAATTTCAATACTTAGGGGGGTCAATGTAGCTTTTGTTCTGAAGCCGCGCGCGTTCCAAGACTATCAGATATCCGCCAGTGGCGCAAAAACTTCGGTTAGCGCGCAGGTACGTGCACTCACTAAAGCTTTCATATACCAACAACCTTCTAACAGGCATACAGCAATTGCTACGAATTCCATTCTTCCGCATTGAAGATGACTCATATGTTGAACAATTCGAGGAAACCAAATCAGTGTCTCGGGCTGTTGCAGCAAGTTCTATGTCTCAATTTGACGCATCCCTGGCAATGTAGGTCACTCTTTCTCGTGAAATGAACAACAAGATGCTGAAATATATTTACAGTGAAGGCGGTGCTTTTGGGTTCAGTGCAAGTGCATCAGCAAGCTATGGAGACACAAGCTCTTCCTCAGACTCGTCCAGTTCCAATGAGGAGAACAAAGTGATGAATATTACATACAACGTAAGTATCACATTCGACCATCAATGTACCTAGGTATTAATTTCTACTACAACAGTTTCCTCGGGTTACCATCGACTTTGACCACCAGAGCCTTGACCTTTCTAATCAGTGTAAGGCCGACTTGAAGGCCGTGAGCACTGCTGCCGATATTGAGAGCTTCAAAAATAAATATGGTATTGGACACCATTGACCTCACCATACACCTCTCTTCTCATATGTAGAGTGTCTAACGGGATATAGGTCGCTTGTTCGCTATGCGAGTCCAACTTGGTGGAAGACTGCATGCCGCAGAGGAGTCTACCGCCCGTACCTCAGCTGAGAAAGCAGAGCATGCTAAGTCTCAGAGAGCTGCAGCTGCACTATCATTCAAATCGCCATATGTGCAGGCTTCCGCCAATGTGAGTAAATCGAGTGCCGAGGACTCGAGCTCTGCGACACAAAACAGCTCCTCGAACAAATCCATGTGTTGGGAAGCGAAGGGTGGCGACACCCTACTCTGCAATGAGTGCGTCCCCTCTCTGTTGTTATCTTAGCATGCACTGATTATTTGTCCGGTAACTAGTCCGCCTGCATGGGCATATACAGTTGGTTCATTCTACAACTGGCGTGTTGTCAAGGTAAGTTCCAAACGTCACCCTTTCGATCCCGATGCTAAGACAACTTTGTTATCCTATAGCAATCCAGTGTGCTCGCCATTGAAGACGTAATTTCGTCCATTCCGGGATACCAGGACACCAAGCAGATATTTGCAGATATTCTTGATAAGAATTCTAAGAAGGAAGCACCTGGAAAGACTGAGCAGAAACCTGGCACGATCGGCTTCCAGTTGCGGAGCAAGATGGTCGACAAGTATGTGACAATAGGGCAGCAAGCCACGAAAGACGAAGTTGGTATGAGCTCCATAGTTCACACTGCCAGCGCAGCAGTTTACTGATGTTTCCCAGCTAAACATATCTCTGAACTTACCGCTGGAAAGCCCACTACTAAAAAAAGATTGCATTTCATCTCAAGGTTATCTGCCTCTATCACCGATGCCGCTCAATTACAGTTTGAGAACAAGAAGGACTCCACACCTCAAAAGTTCTACGTTGATGTCGAATCCTCTAATGATACCACAGAGACTAAGGCAAGTCTTAGCACCCATTTACTTCTATGTTGGCTCCCGGAGGATAGGCCTGGCTGACTGCATTGGCTCGCAGCTGAAATACAACTATCCTTACAAGATCTACGGTAAGGATGGAAATGAAGACAAACTATGGCTCTTCTCCAATCAGACCATGCCAGGATTTATGTCCACCGCTTTTGTCTGGGCTGCTAAGGAGAAAGGCGCGACATCCTTCCGATTCCTCTTGCCTAGCAATCTCGACAATTCGCCTTCTCGGGATATTGAGGATGGAGAGGAAGCCTCAGTCCAGCTTTTTGACAAACATGATCATGAAATCAACCTGGCCACGCGATTTGACAGAAGAGGCGACAAAGTAGGCACCGTGGTGGATCTGGATGATTTCGCGAAACTCGCCAATGAGCTTGACACGACTTGGGAGGTCCATTATTTGTGAGCTTATGGAATTTATTCCAAGGGATAACTATTTAGGACACCTCGCTGTAAAGCCGAGATTCCAGCTTGTGATATTTACCCCGATTCAAATCTAGCAGATCACTTTTAATTCACTGGCACTATGGTTCTCTGCTTCGAGTAAGACAGGTGGTGACTGTTCTAGTTCCTTTTGCCATTCATAACATAATCCTTGGTGATATAATAACGCTCAAAGCTACCAGACTAGAAGGAATGGGAAAAGAGACACATTGTGATTACCACAGAATCAGTCGAAATACGATAGACAAATAGGATATCTCACGCAGCGTACAACAAAACGAGGAATCATGTCAGGTATATATAATCAATCGGGTAGCCATATATCGCTATTAAAGTTCATTCTATTGGTTGCTGATGCTAATGTACTGAATATGATACAGCTTCTGAGGCGACGCTCATTTCTATGATGAGGGCCGGAAATACCGAATTAGGAACTCCGACGAGAGGCGGCTTCTCTCCCAAAAGGGAAACATGCCGCCATTCTATAGCGATGTGGAAAAGCAAGTGGAGAATGATGATCGACCCTTTCTCACCCCAGTTTTGTGTGCATATTGTCTGGTTGACCAATTTAGAGACCTTTGGCCGTCGAATAGCCCAGGAGCAATCAGAGAGCAGGTATCTCTTGAAACTCGACTTTCTCGACATTATCGGCATTGTTCAAGAAGCTCAAGAAGCAATTCCACCCTGGCGCGGTTAGTATACACTGATCTCTAAAAAGGACTACCATATTACATACCGATATTGAATACATTGACCGTCAGTACTCGGTACTGCAACGGTACAAGATACAGATTCACGGTTTGCAGGGCGGGCCAGATCGTCCAGTTAGTCCGGAGGGCTTCCCAATACGTCTTTTTCAGCTTCTCCCTCGGATCACCTCCTTCCATCAGGGACATGCTAGAGAGGAAGACGCCGATCATGGTCGGAGCACAGACTAACTGGTCCGTGGCCACGCGAGCCACGAGGGTTTTCCCCGGGCTGCCGAGATTGATTCGGTTTTGCAGGAATTGAAACCATTTTGTGGCAACCGGACCGAACACAGCTGCAACGAACTCAGTAATACGCCTTAGATCCAAGCAAGTCAGGCTCACCTCCGCCGTAGAGTGCCATGCGGGCAGTACGGGTTACATCATGACGAGCAATGCCTTTCTTCTCTACCCCTTGCTGCGCTAGACCGTCTCCCACGGCGAAGAGGCACTTCGGACGCTCAGTCAGTCACTAGAAACTTAGATTGGCAGACAGTAGAAGCGTTACATACCGCCGTCGTTAAACTTTGGGTCAGGACGGGGCGCTGGATTAAGCTTCGTTGATACCTGCATCCATCGCATCAGTATCAGGTAGCGAATTGAGGCGAGATGACCTACCAACTGAACATGGTGCCGCAAGGGTTTGAGGTTTGTTTCTCTCAAAGGTAAATGTAGTCAAGAGGGAAGAGATGTTCAACTCCTTGAGAAATCAACAATCAATTCAATTGTTGACAAAAACCTGCATTCCAGTGGCTGTGACGCAATGTCGGGATCTTCCCTATTCGGAAACCCTTCCGCCGCGCTCCTCAAACACATCAATATATCGCCATCAGCGTCAGAGTCCCGCCAACAATAGTTGTCAGCTAATCTTGAGAAACTCGGTAGGATTTCCAGAAGCATTGCTCTAGATTGCGCTGTCGAGTTCATATGTGGTATGACAAACACTTCCTGAAATATATTGTGACGTCACAACAAGAGTCATCAAGTAGTATAAGAAGAGGCAAATGGTCGAAGATCACTCCTTTATACGGGTCTTGACGTCTCCACAGGCAACCTTGCCGTATTCAGTGCGAATGTTCTTCCTGCGCTACGGGAAGAACGCTGTCCCGCGAGTAGTCTGGTGAAGCAGTGGAGGGACTTCTTTGAAAATGGCAGTGCATCTACCACGTTGTTTTCCAAAATGACGGTCATTCTCGGCTTCTTCCGAGTACACGGTTGACATTCGTCTCTTGTTCTCGAACCACAATGGAACTGATGGGCTTGGGACGGGGCTAACCCTTTCAAGATCACATGGGCTGAACAGCTGACCTCGTCGTCCCCTAAGATGCTAATCCAGCCTTGAAGGAAAATCCCCGGTTTACGTCGCCAAGATGCAGGGACAGCGACAGCGATAGATCCTTATATCCCGCCGGCTTTGTCGCACCATGAAGCTGAAGTGCGACCGGGGATAGCCATGCTCGAATTGCTCGACGCGGGGAGTTACATGCGAGAGAGCACATGCTGTGCTTCCCTCGGTCCAACCAGTTCTCTCCAGTCTCATGGGGCTAATGAAAGATGGAGCAGTCCTTCAGCAAGTGTCGCAGCTGTGTCTCCTCCGTCGCATATCTCCGAGGTGTGTACAGTAGCTACGGTTCTTCATTCCACAGCGATCATCAAGCATAGCTCCCTAAGATAATGTCAGAAGCTTAACTCAGCGATACAGAATAGAATACAGAGTCAAGAGATATGATCCGGATACCTTCGTATAGTTTCTACATATGAATATTTACCATTCGATGCATGTCTTAGATTCGCAATCGACTGCCAAGAGTTGCCGTGACTCATCTCGTACTTCAACCCACAAGGATATAACAAGAGTGTCTTCCTCGCATATCCCAGGCTTTAGCACATCCTCATATTCTGCATGTCTTTGTCAGTTCAAGACGATAAACTCACTGAACAGTTGAGTGTCTAGATTATACACACAACGACGGACTTCGAAAAACGGAAACACTCATCACAGCTCAAATCACAGGCAAACATCCTCTCGTCAGCCATCCTTAAGTCATGACGTTGCCCATCAAACCGCAGACCTGGACCAAAGATGCGTTCATCATATCAACGGATAAAACGCTTCTCTCAGTGTCTGCCATCAACACCGCGTTCGACAATGATTTCATGTACTGGACGAAAAGTTACCCCGAGAATATCCTAAAACAGATCATTGATGGTTCCTTTTGCTTCGGAGTGTACAAGGCCAAGCAGAATATCACTGGCCAGAATGGTGACAGCAACAGCATCCCAAGTCATGGTCCAACAAAGTTAATAGAAGGTGTAGATCAGATCGGATTCGCGCGGCTCATCACGGACAATGTTACCTTCGCGTATCTGACTGACTTGTACATCCTCCCGGAATATCAGGGTCACGGTCTTGGAGGCTGGCTAATCGATTGCGTGGATGAGGTATTGCGACCGCTGCCGCACCTGAGGTGGTTTATGTTGCGGACGTCGGCGGAGAAGAGCAAGCAGGCATATGAGAAGCGTTTGGGGATGCATGTTTTGGATACGAGCTGTGTCAGCGAGGGGGGGATCATGATGGGGAGGAAGGGGAAGGCAAATATGGCTTGATCTATGCTGAGAATCGACGATTAGGTTGGATCTCTGGGAAGGATCGAAGCTTGTTAGGTTGAGTGCGTTCAGGATGTCAACATGTACCTGATAGAAGAAAACACAATCAATGCATATGCGACCGTTTATGTAGCTGCAGGCAGTTTATTCCACCCTGTGGTGAGTCGGGACTCTTTACGGACCCACGATGACAACCAAAGTAGAGACCACCCATGGCTTCACGTCGTGCTCCTCACTGTCCAAGCCATTACACTATTGAAAGGGCCACCCGGCGGCTTGAACCGACAACACTACCGTCTATCTGATGAGCCGGTCCCACTGTGATCACTTCGGTAGAAGCTTTCCAGGTCAAAAAGGCCTCAAATCCTGGCACTTGTTGGGATTTCGCCGCCGGAAATTAATTATCAATCAATCCCTCTGCTTGCCAAGAGCTCAACACGTCGTTCTTCTTATCAGATTGGGCCACCAGGTGTCTTGAAACCCCCACCAGGTCCACTGGTCTGTCTCGGAGATAATATCGAGGCCCTCATCAAAGCTCGGCCGAGGTAGTCATGTAGGGCATAGACTCGGAGATTGAGAAGATAATCTTATCCGATAATCACCACCAGGAGAATAAATTTCTGAACGACCATGCAGATCCTTGTCTGTTCGAGTGAACTAGCCAGTGGTTGAGTCTGCTAAACTGCGCATACTGTTGCATTTCGCCGCTCATCTTAATATCGATTAATTTTCTGCAGTCTTGGCGTCGTCTGTACAGAGGAAGTCCGCTGCCCAGATCGACGAAGACGTTGCCTATCATGGCGTACAATGTAAGCTTCAGCCGATATGCCACCGTTTCATAACGCTTGATTACGCACTATGCAGTTGCCCACTAGTTAGTTGGTCACTGAATCCACAAGCGCAGGCTTTCCGCTTGGCGCAAGACCGGTAATTCGCATAAATACTATACCCCATCCACCTGGCTCAAGCATTGTTCCATCGTCAGTAATACCAGAGAAAATACGAGGCCAAGATCATGCGCTGGCTTATCTCTACGATATGGGCCCTTGCTGTGGGCTCAAGCTTTGCGACGGCCCGCAAAGCAATGCACTTTGCGATGGAGCAAAATCTCGACATGCTGCCTCGTACCCATTCCGCTCGTGGGCTACCTGCTCCAGGCAAAAAGGGAGTTATGCTCATGAACCGAATTGGACCATCGTCATCGGAGCTGTACGTGGCCAACATCGATGGCAGCAATGAGCGGAAACTGCTGGGAAACAACTCCAGATTCGACTACCATGCCTCTTTCTCACCCGATGGGCAATGGATTACCTTCACCTCGGAGCGCAATGGCGACGGTAACTCGGACCTCTACCGTTGTCGCGCGGACGGCTCCGGGCTGGAGAAACTGGTGGCAACCTCCTCCGTTGAGGATGCTGGTGTGCTGTCTCCGGACGCCAGCAAGGTGGCCTGGGTCTCGACAGCGAACGGATACACGACAAATGTCTGGGTGATGGACCTGAAGACGGGCGAACAACGAAACCTCACCAGCTTGGAGGGAGTCAAGGGTGACCCTACAAAACCCAATGGCTACTTCCGTCCCAGCTGGTCGCCTGATGGTGAATGGATTGCGTTCTCATCAGATCGCAACACGGAATGGCGTGGACACGGCAATGGCACTGGCTGGGAGCATACGCAAGAGTTGTCAGTGTATGTTATCCGGCCAGATGGAACGGACTTTCGGAAAATCGCATCCAGGGAGGGATGGAGTCTTGGGTCTCCCAGATGGTCGCCAGATGGCTCGCGGATCATCTTCTACGAGATCACGACGGAAAACACATGGGATGCACACCGGCCCGAATCGGTCGCCAGTGCCACGTCGCAGATTGTATCTGTCGACTTCGCCACTGGACTGGATCGGATACAGCATACAAATGGAACGGGGGTGAAGGTCTCGCCACAATACGTAACGGCAGACAATATTGGCTATCTGATCAAGGGCGGATCGAGCGAAGGCATTCACTACACCGCTGAGAGCTCAACTGGCACTGTAATTAATGGCACGATGCGCTCGCCGTCGTGGTCGCCGGATGGCAAGTCCGTTGTCTATGAGAAGTCGGAGTTCGAGGCGCGTCCGATGGAGAAGAAACTCTACAGCTGGGATCCCGAGTGGGAATATCGGTTTACCGACGTGTTCCCGGATCTATCACAACAAGGTCGACTGGCTATCACGCAGAAGCAACTGGGTAACTCTAGCATTGTCACAATGAGACCAGACGGATTGGACCAAAAGCTCGTCTTCGACCCATTGACCCAAAGCAACATCAGCTCCAGTGAGGTCGGCCAGGGCCTCGCCGGCGCATTCCAGCCCTCTTGGTCACCCGATGGGGAATGGATTGCCTTTGGCATCGGAGCTTGGTTCCAGTCCCGCGCGACTGGTAAGGGATACATTGCGAGGGCCAAAGCAGACGGGTCATATCATGAGATTCTCACCAACGGTACGATCAATGCGGGATTCCCCAGCTATTCGTTGGATGGGAGGTACTTGGTCTATCGTGTATGGGGTACTGAGTTTGGCCTTCGCATCATGGATTTGACCGATAAGAGTGTTCGCGTTTTGACTACCACCCGGGACAACCTTCCCTTCTACTCGCCTGATGGGCAGCGGATCGTCTTCACTCGCCGAACGAGCTACACCAACTTTGACGTGTGCACTATACGTCCGGATGGGTCAGACCTGAAGGTGCTCACGTCTAGCGGAGCCAACGATGCCCATGCGACATGGACCGCGGATGGCCGCATTCTGTATGCAAGTGGTATGTATGGCTTCCGGGATGAAGCCGCCATCTATGACAACACCTTCCAGCCGTACGGTCAAATTTTCGTCATGAACGCAGACGGCTCGAATAAGACTATTTTGACCGACAGTATCTGGGAGGATTCGATGGCGTTGTACTTACCCAACGAGGTGCTTGAATAGATATGTTAGCGCTGTCACGGCATGACAGGTCTATTAGATGTAGCTCTATATGTAGCGAGATTGAAGGTGCTGAAAGAATGAACCCGTATGCTGCTTTTGTCCGGTTGAAGACACCACCAAGTCTGTATTCATTAGAATCCGAATTTGATTTCACAAACAACAGCCATGTTTGCAAGAGTACAATTAAATAACCTAGTGGAAAGTCCGCCACAACATTGTAAGCATCTGTCTCACAGTTACAGATGGCTAGATACCAAACAACCGGATTCAAAGACTCAACAAGGTACTAAGTGCAATAGGATTATGGACATACAAGATGAACTGTGACTGCTCCAGAACAAATACACTAAGAGAGTAGATGGGTAGTTCATTATAGAGATGAGAGCTATGTACACAGATATGCTTTATACACAAAAAGTATAAGTAATGCTACTTGGCTTTATTCACAATGCGAAGCAACGCTCAACAGAGTCCGCATTATTGCCCCACCAATTGGGCATCTTGATTTGTTTCCCGGAGCCAAAGAACAGGAAGATCAACAACATGTTCAAGTTGAAGCCGGCATCGAAGGCGGCGGCAACCATGTAGCTGTACCGTTTCCAGGTCTCAAACCGACGCCGATACGCCCAGTACATAACCACATATCCTCCGATGATGGCCGAAGTATAGCCTGTGCTGATATTCCCGTAGAAGACCGACAGACCAGAGAAAAAGATTGTGACGTTCCACAAGTCAACCCGCAATCGTGGGAAGCAGCGGTGGAGTATGTACAGTATTGGGGGGATGACGGCTCCCACGAGGAAAGAGTAAGGGAGAATCCTCAGTTCGGGGTTTTCGAACATTTTCTGAGGTCCAATGACAGCGTATTGCACTCCGAGAGTGTTAGAACCTATGATTGATTGACCTGTCCACTGGTTTAGCGGGTCCTTCTCAACACCCTTGAGGATGTTGCCCTTCGTGTTCAAGACCCAGCGAATCACGCCGTAATTCACTGGAATGCCGAGAACAGTTCCAAAGATCTGAGAGAAAAAGACCGTTCGCGGTGGAATGTGCATATAATGTCCGATCTTTTGATCTTGAAGCATGTACTGAGCTCGATACCAAGCGTCGCCAGCGATCGCTCCGTAGGTGGACGGTCCACAGGGGTGACGGTGAGACGCGCCTGCTTTCGTGTGGACCATGTACCCGTACAGCATCTCGTTGAATGTTCCCACCGCGAGCTGATAGTTGGAGATTGCGTACAGCCAACCGAAGGGGAGGACGAAAACACCGGCCGTGGCCAGGCCAACGAACAACGTCCAGACTGGGATCCAAAGGTATCCACATGCGGTGGCCACAAGGAGGATGATAAACCCAGCCATGAAGAGGGCTACGTACCACCACAGGGGCACCTCCTTGTATTGCCTCTGGAGCACATTTAGACGATCGTGATACTGATAGTTGATATTTTGGCCCTTGGCCTTTTCCGACTTCCGACGGGAAGCAATGGCCTTCTTCAGGTTCGATTTGACCTGGTAGAACCCGAATGTAGCGATCCAGGTAACTGCTGCGGTCACCTTGGCATAGTCGAAGAATGTAGCCCAGGCATTGTGGAGCCCCATGTACATGAGACCGTGTTCTTCGTAAGCGGTTTGATTCAAGCGAAAGTCCGGGGTCAAAACGTCTAGAACCGGATACTTGGTGCCGTTTGCCATGAATAGCGAGTTCGACATCAGGCCGTGCTTGTATGAGCCCAAATTCCCCCACTTGGCGGCCGGCAGGAGGACCCAACAGCTCACGACATACGCCAGGAACAGAATGACCTGTGTCCACCAGGGTGTGAGCAGAATCGATGAGCCATTCCAGTTGATATTCGACCAATCGAAGGTTAAATTGAGAAAGCCCATTCCCCCTAAACCGGAGCCAATAAAGTTGGCTACAGGGTTGTGGGGAGCCACCCAGCAAAGAAACGCCAGGGAAGACGTGAAAGGAAACACGTACTCGGGGAGGAATTGCCATAAGGTCATTCCCACCAGAGACAGAAAGAAGATCTTGAGCTGACGCCGGGCAAGGGGCGACGAAACATCTTGCTTCCGGAATGTCTCGAAAAGGGTGGTCTGCATGAGGGCCTGTGGCCAGACGTATGTGGGATCATACAGAAGTAGCTGGCGCGCGATGGCTGCAAATGCGTACCCAACCCAAACAATGGCGAACATGAAGAAGATTGCAACTGCCGGATTAAGTTTTTCCCCGTAGAAGAGCTCTGCAAGTGCAATGGGGGTATAGCCCAGGTTGTACGTAGCACCAGACGCAGCGGTTAACGTAACCAGCACATGTTCTTTGGCACTCCAGGGCGCTGGGTTGAGGTTGAATGACCATTTTGTGAATGGGACACGGATCTCCCAGGCTGGAAACACGCGTGCAAAGAAGTTTCCGACGTAGTGGGTTGCGATCTGGACAAAAAAGATCGAATACGGCGCCTGAGTTGTACGGAAGTGGCTCATCTGAGACAGAAAAGCCCCGGGAACGATAAAAATGATCGACAGGAGGAAATATCGGAAGGTAATCGTGGGTAAGGTCGGGTCATCGGTGAGACTGACCAGCTGCCGGACTTCACGGGGTAGCGCTGCGATCTCTGGATCCTCTTCGGTCTCCTGCTCTATAGCATATGTCTCGCTGGGCTTCTTCACGTGTTCCTCATCGCTGGACGATCGCTCGTCCACCGACGCCAACTTCTTGTCCACATTGGATATCCGATCGCTGTCGTTGTCCGTCACTGGTGAGGGAGTATCCAAGGGATCCTCCGTTGCCCTCGAGAACTTTCGAGAGACGGCGGACAGCACCATTGATACTGGATGGCGTCGATCCTTGTTACTGGATTCGACTGACCTTCAACACACGTTGAGGGCTTTCAGGCCACGGTTTTTGCGGAGAGGACGAGCTGAACCACACACCCATCATGTCCACCAGCGAGCCACTTCAGTTATAGATAAAATCAATTCCGTTGCCCTCATCGACTAGGCCAAATGACGTGATCGAGTTTTCAATAAGCCACCGAAACCTCAACCGGATCCGGAAGCGGTGCTAAATGTAACATTGACAACACCCGTCCCACTTTTACATGGAAACAGCAAGACAACAATGCTTAACTGTAGCCAAGTTGCGTGCAAGCAATTGCAGCGGGTCCATCTGGTAGGTTGAATTCTCATACGCCGGACCTGCTTGGCAAATGGCGTTATCGGAGGAAGCGCATTCGTGATCGTTCGAGACTTGTTCTCTATACCAACTAGGGCTGGATGAAGCCCTAAATCCTGGCCGATGATTGGCTGCGCGGCTAGAAAAGCGGCCCGTGACCGACACGCTTAATTTAGTCTAGTGGCAACTTTGTCCCAATCCGGTCATCGCTCAACCCTAATCCTTTTTTTTTTTTTTTTTTTGCGGTCTCTCATGGAAGTGTGAAAACAAATCGAGGGGGAAAAAAATAATAATATAGGAGAGCGTAACAAACCCTTTCACTTAACCTTCGGCAAGCCGTCTCCGAGTACAATCCTATCCCATATCTCTGTCGATCCGCTATGTTCCGACCGTCAGGATCAGGACACAGATCCACCCGAGTGATCATGTCAGTCATTGACTTCCATCGACTTGCAGATTGCGTGCTCGCTTTTCCTCCGTCGTACACCATCGGAGAACGGAGTCGTGTTGGTCATGTTTTCAGCTGCTGCTAGCCTATTGATTGTCTCAGATCCTACCGTCCATCCAACAAATAAATGACTAGTTAAGCTCCGACACTACTCCGTAAGCCGTGGGCAAAAGTGGCGACATCTTCTCCCAATCCAATGGTTCCTGAACTAAGAAAAAAAAATTTCCCTAGTGATTTTCCACGTTAGATGGGTATATCTCTCAACCCAGTTATGGGCAGTAGTCATCTTAATCACCCGGAAGCGCCATTAATATGGTTAGTCAACGTATCGTGTTACCGGTAAGATGATGTCAACACCCCGGTCCTCGCAGGAAATGCTACCAAGATGGGCCAAAGCGCGTTGGGCGCCATATGGGAGGGGGTGAGGTCATCTCAATGATTGCTTTGGTAGGATTGTCATACAGTCGTAGTACCATGGGCACATTATCCGCCAATTTTCGATCCCTTGGCAAGGAAATGATGCTGATGCAAGCTGTGGATGATCACGGAGATAAACCAAGTGCGGACGTAGCCTTTCGAGGTGTAGCTGCACTTACAAATATACTGTAAGCCTTACTGGCTAAACAGGTTAGCGAGTAGCTTCTATGGCCGGTCTAGAATTTACCATAGGGGCCTCTCATCTTCATCGATTTCCTCGTACGACATGTACTTATTACACGCCGACATCATCTCTTCTCTCTTACTGAACTGTGATGACTGTGCATTATATAGCACGACTTTCCCACGTGGTATTGCGAGATATGTCATCGCATCCACAGATAGGGCCGAATATATTTTCGAACCAATGTATATGTGACCTCACATCGTGCAGCCGCATCTTAAGCAAGAGGTGTCTTCTTCGCTGGTCCTTTTGATTGCTACCATCTTGGTTTCATGACGCTTCGTATGGAACTCCAATACGCTCACTCCCTTGGAAGTTGATGGGTAAGACGCAGGGTAGCCTACGATAGGCGGCAATGGGTTCGCTCTAAGTGACATCAGCTTTGAGCTACTTCTTCTTCTCATTTTGTTCATGGAATCACACGACTTATTGATAAGACTAGATTCACTAGACTGATAACACCACCATATACTACCACTTCATTAGGGTCAACATTAAAAGGTGAACGAACCTATAAACGGATAGCAAGAAAAAATACCACGGCATTAATTTCTCCTGCAGCTTTACTAGCCCACTACCCCAACCGGTTTCACAAGTCAAGAAGCATATATGCACCCGTCTAAACTATTTCCACTGATCGGGGGTCTACTTCTCTCCCGCCTCTGAAAGATGCTCCGCTCCTTCGTACAGTTTAGGCAAGGGCTCGAGCTTTTGCCGCAGAACCCAGACACGAAAATGCCAGACCGTATTTCTAAGTTGGTACATCGCATGCTTCCTAGTCGGAACTGAAAACACCTGATCCAATTCCTCCAGGGTGAGAGCTATCATACGTTAGTAATTGGCCAATGCCGGTGTGACTAAGGATCACTTACATTTCGTCTCCGGAACGAACAACAACACAAGAACCCATCCAACCAAACACCATGCAGCGTACCAGCCAAAGGCCCCTTGCGGCTGAAAGGCGCGTAGGAGTGAGGGCCACGTGAATGACAGGATGAAATTGAAACACCATGTCGTGGCGGTAGCCCAGGACATGCCCACTTCACGCACATGCAGGGGGAAGGCTTCGGCAGAGTATGTGAAGGGCACAGGTCCTTCACCAGGCGAGTAGAATACTTCGAACAAGTACATACCCGTTGTCACCATGGCCACCCGTTTCTTGCTGTATTTGATTCCTTCCTCGATCCAAAATGAAAAGCCGGCCCAGAACAGGCAAATGGCAAGGAAAGGGAAGGTAAATAGCAGGAGGTTCCGTCGTCCCCATGTGTCAATCGTGAAGAATGCTGGCAGCGCAAAGACCCAGTTCAGAATCCCTGTTCCCATCGATGCTAACAGCGCCTCCTGAATCGAATATCCTGATTCGGTGAATATAGTTGTTGAATAGTAGGCGATAACGTTCACGCCGCAAAACTACGAAGATATAGCCTCGATTAGCCTCTGGTTCCATGCGCAGAGCATCAAAGATGAGTTCCAGGGGCCAGGGTTGACATCCGGAGCGCTGGAGGTGAGAACGCTACTTGGCCAATCAACGCTTGTTGAGACGCGTGCTGACATAGTCCACCCCGAACGTTCATTAAAGAGAATTGGCCGGAAGTTTCATGACTTACCTGCTGCAAAAACATGACAATCCAGGTGGCAAGTGTTGCACGTGCATTGCGGGGGATTGTGAACAGCTCCAGAAACATAGTGAAGAAGTTCTTTCCCTTGTTCACCTCCCTTTCGAGCTGGACACCGACGTATGCATAGTACAAGTCGCGTGCTGCTTGTAGATCTGAAGGGCGAAGGATGCGGAAAGCCTCGTAGGCCTTGTTGATCTTGTTGTGCTCAATCAACCAACGAGGAGACTCAGGGCATAAGTAGACCTGCGCACAGACGATCAATGGCAACACCACCGTTGAGCCCAGCATCAGACGCCACGATAGATTGTCTGGCAAGCCCATGAACGCAACACCCATGATGTTCCCCAGCATAATACCGAAGGCGGTCCACATCTGCCACATCATGACCAACGCCCCTCGAATTGGAGCGGGCGAACACTCGGCGGCGTAGACAGGGACCGTCGACGATTTGGAACCGATGCCGAGACCAAGGACGAAGCGAGCGATAAATAGGTTGACCCAGGAATTGCATACACCCTCCCAGACTGAGGCGACGGCGGCAATGAAGCAAGACACCCAAATCGTACCACGCCGTGCCAGGTACCTATTCATCGGCTCCGTGAGCCAGCAGCCGATAACCGCACAGGCCAGATACGGGGCGCCAACGACGAGACCAGTGATATATTCGCTCTTAATAGTAAGTTCCTTGACACATGATCAGCACTGCAGTCCTCGTAGTCGAATATGACTATCTCACCTTGAGGTAAATGGCTTGGGCGCCATTGTTGACGGTTTCGTCCATACCTTGAACCGCGGCGGCCAACGAGCACATGGCTAGAACCCAATAAGCACAGTTCATGATATCAAAAAAATGAAAAGATATGCCGCTCTCAGCGGCTGACTTCATTACGTACACGCCATAAAGTAGAGTTGCCAAGGTTGTGACCATTTATGCGTGTGTTCGCGCCGAATGGCCGCCCTCTCATCTTCGGTCAGCTCTGGCATATTGTGGGCATCCTGAGGATTCTGCGAAATCAGGGCTCCTTTACGGAAAAGCTCCTTGTGGGTCTCCAGGCCATACTGGGCACAGAATCTGTCCACATCCTCCATCAGCTGCTGGCGGGGAATGCCTTCCAGAGGGTTCTTGAAGACGGCGCTGAGCTTATTGGCGGGTCGGCCCTCGATGTCGTAAATACTCGAGCGCCTTGGCTTCTCTGAATGTTCGGCTGTAGGAGAAACTTCATCCATGCCATCTGACTTCTTCTGGTGGCCGGCATCCGGTCCGAGTTCGTCTTTCATCGTGAGGCTCTATGGAACTTGGGGAAAGGAATAGAAGGGAAGTCTGAATAGCAGATCTAGCAGGGGAAAGGGGGTTTTCAAATGAGTATCAGGTATCCAAACTACAGAAACACAGTAGTTCTAATTTCTGGAGTGGCTTCCAGGTAGTTAGCATAGCTTGGCGGAAATAGCTATGATACCTCACAAGAACAAGGTAAGGTGTCCACCGTGAGATGCGGGGATGCGTGTCTGGCTTTATAGGACATATTGGGTAACAGCCTCAGCGAATGTCTTCATACGGCCAATCATATCATGGCCAATCAGACTGCCTGTAAATTCTCTCAGTAGTCAGACGCGGCCCATGCCGCTACCAGATAATGGAGAGTGCGTGGACGGGGAATTCAGTCTACGAACCATGTTTTCCAATGGTGTCAGAATACGAAACTCAGGCTCCATCCACCACTATAGCCATGCAGTTATAAGTGTTGCAGGCCAACAGCGGGATTGATTGTTTTCCCATACCCTGGACGCTATGACTTTCCAGTGTGAGTCAGACAGTAGTAGTAATCAACTACGCATGGTGTTGGGCTGGTCTCAGCATCGCCGAATCAAACGAGACCAGACCGTAGCATATGTATACTACGGGGAAAGTGTCGGTCGTCATAATACAATCACGATTCATGGCAAAGTTGCACAGTCACTCCGTTTTCACGTATTAAAACGCCTTTTTCTAAGGAGATTGCCCCCAATCAGACGAGTTACCCCACACGAGCGATTTCCCCAACGCGGAACCCCGTGGGGGAATCGCAGTGAGAGAAAAGAAAAGTGGAGGGACATGCATGGTGGGGCACAAAGGGGTGCAATACACAGCGAGTCAGACCATGAGAAGGCCCCAGATGTTGAAAATAACAGTCCAACTGACATTGGCCGTTTCGACCTTCAAGACTAGTCATGAACTAAGCAACACGAAGCCTTTGGGGGGCCTGAGGCCAAGGATGATCTGCGGGGTGGCGTCCAATCACGTGTAGGCGGAGCCCTATCTCTTGCGTCATTGCATTTTGGGTTTGGCAACTTCGTGATGGATTGGCTCCCGTGGGCTTCCATGGGGCACGCCTGGCTAGAGGACTGTGACGTTCATATGATCGCTGCGGCGCCATGGGTCTGTTCGCCCCAATCACCTACGATTGTGGATATTGCCCGGTGGGGCAGAATTCCAGTAGATATTAACCCCAGACTACTAGTAGCATTGTAACAAATCCAGTACCTCTAGCAGTCTCTCTCACGCGCGGCCAGGGCTCCACCTTCCAAACCAGGTTAACCTACGTGGTATGCGGGGATTTATCCATTCATAATGCCGATGTACCACTTTTCAAGTGGAAGAAAAACACCTGAAACATGGGGGAGACCAATCACTCTGAAGTCGGTCGCCTCCTTAGGCTCAGCAAGAGAGGCATCAGTATGGAGTAGAATATATATAAACATGTGCAAACCTGTCCAATTGACCAACATATAAAAGGAGAAACACGGAATACAACGTTCCAAGCCCTTTCGCAGTCGTCAATCCATACATCAATACTGGTGGCCTTATTGAGCTCAATAGCCCCTCTCAAAACAAGGCTTCTGGCCCCAGGGGGGAAATATCGTATCATAGAAGGAATAGAAGCAGCTGGCGCGGAAATCTACTTAGCAGCATTCATAGCTAGTCGGGGTACAACAGTTCACGTCACAGTTTTACAGGTATATGAAAGAGTCTTGGAGTACTCCTGCACTCAAGATAACATAACTACCCGCTCACAACCCTAGCTAAATAACATGATGAAGGGGTGTCTCAAGGAAACAGAGCTTTGCTCACTAAATCCTTTCGTTATCGCCGTACTTAGTGGGCAAACTCTTCACCCCCCGTCACACAGATAAGTCATTCTGTGGACAGTAACGTACTTTATTTATATAGGATATCCGCAGGGCGACGGTGAAAACTATCGTACATTGTTTTGCATACTGAGGGAGAGCTTCAGAAAAAGGAACAAGAGGGACGTCAGGAAGGTAAACAATCTATTAGCCATAGTCCCTCGTAGCAACGATCCGCTACATCCACTTTGTTGGCATTACCTTGGGGCCTAGAATTTATAGTGCTACCCCTGTTCACATACACACCAACGGTGGCCGCGCACACCTTTTTTAAAGCAATGTGTCGTAGAGAAATTATCACCCGAGAAAGTATTAGCCTTACCCTGCTATTTTCCTAGGTCAACACCAGCTCCAGGAGCCAAGTTGAAGGGGCTCAGGCGGAAAGTATAAGCTCACAATCGAGTTTCGCACCAGGACTTGAAATTCGAGAGTCGCAATTTCTAGGCATTAGGAATGGAAATGCGAATGCTCGAGAATGGTAGGCAATATAACGCTCAGTGCCTGTACATATTTTTAGTTGGCAAGATACGTAGCCGATAACCCTGCCAACTAATATGAGACGTCAACACAAGTTCAAGGATCGATCGAACGGCGGATATGCCTTTACGTCTGTGTATTTGGGATTTGTCGATATCGAAAACTCTATTGATAAAGATAACAGAGTAGAAAATGCGGACGAGGAAGGAGAGAAAGGGACAGTGGCTGCGTGGGTGAATGAGTAGAAGTAGGTACGAATAAGAATACGACACATGCGGTAAGGAAACGTCAGAATACCCAACGCTAGTTGTATAAGGTCTCTAGCATCCGCCCAAAGGTCAAATTCAGCGCTCAAGTGGCCTTCATGGTGGATTCGAGTTGCGCCTGTAGGAAGTGACATTTGAAGACATAGTACATTGTATACCACATTTCTCAACGTATGTCTCAATGCGCATGAGCCCACAGGCAGCTAGTATCTCCTGGTTCTCATCTTAAGAGTAATACCGCAGAAAGTGGAATCTAGCCATAGTACACAGGCAAATTATTATATATTAGAGCAAAGCATGGATGAACACTGCAGCCTGTGATCCAAAGAGAAACCAATCGGCGCAAGGCAGAGTATCGATAACCGACAAGTTAATGTTTCCCCAGAACTAAACGGAGGTCTCTAGTTCTATGCGCTGATACATCTGAATCGTATACTGGACGTACCAACCGTCATATCAGAACTGACATCGGACGTCTATATTCGTTCTAGCTAATTTATGTTTATCTACGTAATGCTCATTCATTCCACGGACCAAGAACAATCTAGCTGCCCGTCTTCAGGCAACATTGGTTCAGAATTGACGGGCTGGATATAGTTAGCTGTGGATCCCAGCAATTTGCCCGAACAAACAAGGAAGGTCGGCTCCGTAACTGACTTCAAAGTTTATTAAATTGACTAAAGTCGATTCTGACAATCATAGACATTAAAGTATTTCTCTTATTCAGGGCTCCACTGTGCCCCCTCGCTCTTATGCTAGGCATTCTGAGGCAATCATTAATAGATTGTTAATTCAGGGGGAAATGTCTACATACCGAGCTCGAAGCAGGTAGCTATATAAAATATCTCAATTGCTCAAATACATCTCGATTCTCGAGTTCCTTTATAAAAGAGTCCTTATGTTCACTTGTGAAATTGGATTGCATTTACAACATCGGATGTCCCTTTGGAGTAATGGCACGCGACTTTCCACTTCACATAGCTGCCGAGGCTTCACCGATAACCTCCACTAATTTTCTTCTGAGAAAGAAAAGATCCACCGTGAATCTTCGAATTTTTGTTGCTCGCATCAATTACTTGTATGGGACATGGTGATCGGCACTCAGGGCCTGGCTAAGCCCAAGCAGGTTAGTCCTCCGCATGACCCAAAATAAGCTCATGCGCTCTGGCAAACCCTAGTCCACTAAGTTGAGACATAATTTCCTACGATGCCGAGATCCTGCGGCCGTGTGTCGATCACTAGGAGTTGCGTTGGTAAATCACTGATACTAAGGAGTGTGGTGATCCCTACGAGGTAATGGTTTGGACTGCCGACGATGTGATACGACACTGACAAGAATAGCACATCTCCACCCAAAAAGTGTACTCTTTGCATCAGTCAACTACTGGGGTAAACCTCATGATCTGCTCCCGCGCGGCCGGGGAATAAACTGCTTTGAGCTGCCTTGACGGACGAGTCCCGATGCCAAGAAAGAGGACGAAAAGGGGGCACGCTTATCCTGGCACTTTGGCAACAGTGCTGTGGAGTCCTCGGTACTTGGCTGAACAGAGGGAAATTCAGAGAATGCACCGAATTTGTATTTGAAAAAGCGATCTGACCAATCTTGATATGAGTAGTGCCGTGTTAGAGGCCGTCCCTTCGTCAGCTCTGCACACGCAGATGTTGAATTTCTTTGAAGAAACAACGTTTGATACTCTGGACTTGCAACTTTGACAACCCACACACGAAGTGTTGTGCGGCTGGCACAAGGACTGCAATCCACTGCGTAGAATCGAGCCTCAACAGTCATTTGCCAAGTAAATATGGGCCAACTCTGGGCGGTGCCTGAATCGTAATCTTCTCTGTTTCCGCGAAGCCGGACAGCCCAAGTCATCGTCTAAGGCTAGTTACAGAAAATGATTCCACAATAAAGGGTTCATCTACCGACCGATGAATGTGGCGATCATCGACCTTGGAGCCGTCCAATGATCCACTGACCCTAATAGGAATAGTACACCCATGAAGTTGACCGGGCCACAGGTGAAGATCGGTCCCTGCACCTGAGGGATTGACTAGCGAGAACCCTATTCTGTGTTACTCCTTCTTATAAGGTCACATAGCAGAGTTTGAACCACTGCTGGCCTCATGGCACAACACAGACTGCCGCTCATCTCATCAAAATGGCGAATGATAAGAGTGAGGCGATTATCATCGTGACGTCCATCTTTCTTGCCCTGTCCTTGCTTGCAGTCAGCCTTCGATGCTATGTCCGACTACATCTCATCCGAGCCTTTGGAGCGGATGACTATATGATGGTCCTTGCGATGGCCTTCAATCTTGCATTCGCTATCTGTGGCATTGCTGGCGGCTCAACGGGGCTTGGAAAGAAGATGAACTATTTTGCGGATAAACCGACTGACCTGAGAGACTCGTTGCGCGTATGCTCCCTGTTATGCTCCATGTGCCCTCATAAGACCTCTTTTTTATTCACCAGGTACTCATCCATTTTTAGTTCTGGTGGCTTGGGCAGGTATTCTACGCTTTGACGGGCACCGCCGGCAGGACTTCTATTGCGATTTCACTTCTGCGTATCACCATCGTCCGCGCACACCTGATCATTATCTATGCGACAATCGCCTTGAGTATCGCGGTTGGTCTACTTTTCTTCTTCGCGACCCTTGTCGAATGCCGCCCCATCCATTACGTCTGGGATTATGGAATGAAGTCTCCACACTGCGTCAGCAAGGACTTTCTTCTGGATATCGTCTATACCCATAGTGTGATTGCTGCTTTGTGCGACCTCACCCTAGGTATTCTACCTCTTTTCATGATCTGGAAGCTGCAGATTAATAGACGTGCGAAATTCTCTCTCGGAGCCATCCTTGGATTGGGCTGCTTGTGAGTTCATGAGCCATGACATGCATGACACGACCGAAGAGGGCATATGCTGATAGACTATACATGAGTTTAGGGCGGGAGCTGCTGTTGTAGTTCGTTTACCATACAATGAAAAGTTCAAAGATCCGGACTTTCTCTGTAAGCACACTCTGTGATAGCAAGTAGGTAGGATTCTGTGGAATCCAACTAACAGTGCCATAGATGCCACTGCCACCCTCTCTATCCTAGCGAATATCGAAGCCGGCCTCGGAATCACAGCCGGTTGTCTGTCGACCCTTCGGCCCCTCGTGCGAATGCTGCGCGATGGCAGTTCCGATCCGAGTCAAGCAAGAAATGCAGGATCAACCATCCCCTTGTCCCGGTCACTTCTTACTCGCAAAGAAAGGCAAAAGCGGTCCCACCACGAATCTGGCACTTGCTGGGCGGATGTTCCGAATGACGGATATAAGAATATCACCACAACTACAATCTTAGGGAGGCGTGCGTCGAAATGTGACAGTAGTGAGGAAAGTTTCTCCCCAAGATATCTTCCACCGACGGTGTCGGTGCAGAACACGTTCGAGGTATCTGTGGCGGAGCACTAGCAATGATTATGTCGAACTTATGAAAGCGTACAGAACCTTCTGTAGGATAATATCTATTACTAATCACCTGTAATGTTTCTCTTGTTTAACAGACTAAGCAGGATGTCTCTTTGATCATACTCCTGTGGACATACGAATAGTATCTCGCATAAAGGGTGTCTTTACTCAATCACCTCGATCTCGGCTATGATGCCGCCACAGATTTGTCCAGGGCATTGAGTGTCGGCAAATCGACAACAGTGGCAGAGATTTTGAAATCCAAGTAGGCCCCTCATTACTTGCCTTCGACCTCTAGAGGACCACAATCAGATAATGCTGATGGCCCACATTGTAGCACCAAATAGATCCGCCTGGCCCGGACTGTTTCTAGGCCTCGACACCAACGGACCCACTAATAGCTACGGCCGTTCTTTCCTACCAATAAGGGCCCGAAATGGCCTGGACATGCAGCATAAACCGCGTCGGAGGAACTAAATTAGTCGTGCTGTACCGTGGCTGAGAAAGGAAATGTCACCCAAGACATGATCCAAGGAGATAGTCTGTTTCGGGTGGAACTTTCCATCTCTGTGGATAAGTAATTCTTCATACTTCATGCATGTCAATCGTTCATAGAACCTTGGTCGTACTTGCGAGAACCTCATCTCATGTGCTGGTCAGATACAAACTTGTAGAACCTTGGGGGAAACCTGGGATTATTTCGACTTCTGAAAAACGTAACAGCCAAGAACCTGGAGTACTTTTGAACGTACTGGCCACTATCATTCGAAGACCGTCACTGATCCAAGGGTTCTGTCCTAGTGTCGGACACAGATTCTGGAAGAGGACTAACTGATGGCTATTTACAATGGAGTTTGTCTCGGTAAGTCAGATATGTACAGCACCGAGATCTTCTGGGGTAGCTGAGGATCCTGTAAGAACTAAGAGATTAGGTTCTCCGTTTTTAGGTCTGGGTATCCATCAATGCGTTCAAATTCCAGGCTACCGATTGGATATAGATCTGGACTCGGCAATTCCCCTTCTGGTGCAGGTAATCCTCGGTATGTGCTCTGGGCCGTGCGTTGGTTCGGCTGCCGAAGGATACATTATACGAACCTCGAGAACTAGTTGGCTCGATCAGCAATTCGATCATAGTATCCTTGAACTCTCTGGAGTGTAGGCTCTTCCATAACTCGTAATTCGACAGGGATGAAAGGATCGGTCTCAGAGGCGTTAGCCCTTGTTTTTGCAGCTGATCAAGGGCCTGAGGTATGAAACCATAGATTGACTTTGTTCATTGGCCGATAAGCATTCCAGAAAATGTCTCGTCCCTAATATACACATAGCTCGGGTAGCTCGGTATAGTAAATGAGAAAATGCTTGATCTGTAAGATTGATTGACTGTGCACCGATTGAGAGTGCCGTCGGGGACTCCGTTGCCAATCGGCTTTATTCAGATTGAACGTTGTGCACGGTAGACAGAATTAGAAATCCACTCGAAAGGTTGTCGAGCTGTTGCGATACGTGAAGCTATCTGACTTGTCTGCAAAAGAAGACCCCCTTCAGCCGGAGAATTCCTGTTGAAAGTTACGAACGTAAATGTGCTTGCACCGCGATGATTGGTTGATCTTTTACCAAAGCCCCTGGTGAAATCCAATGAGTCTGGTTTGACTGCAATGTGAGAAGCAAGGGGTTGAGAAAATAGACACAACAAATACAGAACCCTTGGAATGCCAGACCACGCAACAAGGGAAGAAATGCAGTGGACCTGATGTTTAAAATGAACGAACCTATACCCTCATCAGATTGGCAATGGCTTCATGACAAGTGCAGAATACTTTTAGCCATCTCCAGATCCTATAGCAAGCACAACCCAGGCTTCTTAGAATGAAGACTTCATTTCTTCTCGCAGCCATTGGCTTCCTATACCGGCTACCATGTTCGGCTGCACAGACCCTGAACATCGTCGCGCATCAGGATGATGATCTACTGTTCCTCAGCCCCGACCTTTTGCATGAAATTCAAGGTGGCCGCAGAGTTCGCACAGTTTTCCTGACTGCAGGCGATGCAGGGGAAGTTTCTAGTGGCTACTGGGAGCAACGCCAGGCTGGCTCCCAGGCCGCATACGCGCAGATGGCCGATGTAAGTGACATCTGGACGCAATCTGACGCTGGCATTGACGGGAAGAACATCCCCACCTTCACACTCGATGGGAATCCAGATATATCACTGGTCTTCCTCCAATTGCCCGACGGTAATGGCTACGGAAATGGATTTCCGAGTACCGGAAGTGTCAGTCTCCAGCAACTCTGGCAGTCGGAAATCAGTAGCATTCAAACGGTGAACGGATCGACCAGCTATACAAGTGACGAGCTTCTTGACACACTCGCTACTTTGATGAGTGATTTCAATCCTGATCGGATTAATACTCAGGACTATGCCCATGCTTATGGTGATAATGACCATAGCGACCACCACACCACGGCTTATTATGTGCAAAAGGCAGCCGAACGATACTCCACCACGCATACTTTGACAGGGTACACTGGGTATTCGATCGCATCGATGGCCCAGAACGTGTTTGGGGATGATCTCAACGCCAAGCAATCCGCTTTCTTCACATATGCTGCTCACGATTCGAAAGTTTGCCATGACTCAGCCAGTTGTGGTAATGGCAATGAGGCGCAGTGGCTGCAGCGCCAGTATGCTGTCACAGGAGAACCAGTAGCGAACGCCCGTCTCCTTAATAGTCGGCGGACGGTTGGATTAGGGGAGAATGTCGTGCTTGATGGTACGCAAAGTAGAGACCCCAACGGTGCCTCCCTTACTTATCAGTGGACACAGACTAGTGGAGCCGATGTCGTCCTTTCCAACGCCACAGCAGCGCGCCCGTCATTCACCAGTCCTAAATCGTCGGAAACACTGGGGTTCAGCTTAGTAGTCGGGAATGGAAATACAAGGAGTACGCCGGCAAAAGTGACGGTGGTTGCAACTAATCTAGAGAATGTCGCCCGCAACGCAACGGCGACCGCATCTTCGCAGAATTCTGACGGTGGCCAGACAGCGGAAAAGGCCCTTGACGGAATAATCGATGGTTATCCAGGAACAGCAACCACAGAATGGGCAACGGTGGGTGGAAAAGCTGGGAGCACTTTGAGGCTTACATGGGCCCAACCGCAGTCAATCTCCGAAGTCTATCTATACGACCGTCCAAACGTCGACGACCAAGTTACTGGCGGTATTCTTCAGTTTGATAATGGAAGTAACATTACCGTTCATGTACTAGACAATTATGGGAGACCCAACCGGATTCAATTCGAGGCGAAAACCACGCGAAGTCTCTTATTCATAGTAACGTCCGTTAGCCCGTCTACTCGTAATGTTGGCCTGGCAGAGATAGAGGTGTACGGGGCTTCATCCGGCTGATCAATTCATGCGAGTTCGAGTGTATGTCTGCCATGCCTTTTCCTCTGGTCCGAATATTTGGATAGATACAGCTTTGTACATACCGTCGCACTTTCAGCAATATATTTGCAATGTGGAGAGCTCTTCAGTACTTCTGTACGTATCGCGGATCTATAAGCTCCAAGGGCCAGTGTAGGGTCTGCTCTTTAGAGACTGGCCACCATGCTCGTGGTGAGCACCGACTTTGTCGGCGAGTGGATTCCTGAAGGCTATCACCAAGCAGGGATCGGAATTCCCCATGTCGGGGTACATATATCTTTTGTTAGGTGAGAGTTGTGAGAATCATAACTCTATTTCTCCAAACAACGAAGATGACGTGCCTTTGATAGCAATGTAGTTACATAGAGGAGAGACGGAAACTGAGGCAGATTCGACGCAGAGCAAATCAGTGGAGTACACACATAACCCCAAGGCCGTCAAGAAAGAACTCTTGACCCGTCTGTACGAGCATAATCATCGGGTCTATGTCGTGATCCAAGCTTAAGACAATGGATGTTTACTTATATCTTATTAAAAGAATGACTCACTAGTAACCGTGGTAACTCCATGGTTAACTTTTTGCGTGGGCTCCTTCGAGGCTATGGGTTCGAAATCCGCCCGAAACGCCAGATCATTTTTTTTTTCGTCTCAGTCGACCTCGTCTCTTTCCGGTCTTTTTAAATCCGTATATAAATCAGTATGTATTTCTAGTGTTTTCTAATGATTTTTGTGAAGTTTCAAAGATGGTCGTTCTTCTGTTACTGGTTTTACACGTGTGTGGCTGTATACTTGGGGGAATATATATATTTGCATCTGCAGAGGTTCTACGGAAGACTTGATTGGGAAGTCTGGCGCTGCTGGTCTGAAAACCGCCCTTACATCCCTCAAAATCGAACGAGCAGAAGATACTTATCGCGAAGTCATAAAATAGTATACATAGAGTCCTAGACTGTTGTCATTGTCCTTGAATGTGGAGGTATATACAAGGGCATGGTGCATGGCAGCCGGATATACATATACCCTCGACGGAGGATAGTGATATCGTCATCTCGCTCGGGATTGTCACCACACCGTCGGATTAGAAATCCACTTCTTCCCCACCCCCCGCTACGGTGTATATCAATACCCTCCGTCTTCTCCGTCTTTCTCATCCTCTCCCTCCTCAGCGACCGCTTGAGATTAACCAACGAACAACTTCAGAATGACCACTCCAAAGATCACGCTGTATACCAACCACCGGTGTCCCTGGGCCCACCGTGCTCATATTGCCCTCAAAGAATTGGGACTGAACTACGAGGAAGTCATCATTGACCTGACCAAGCCACGAGAGCCATGGTATCTGGACATTAACCCGGTATGTGTACTGCTACGATGTCTACGCCGGCGAACATCCCCAGCATGCCCATACTGACATACAAACCCCCCTGCAGCGCGGCCTTGTCCCCTCGATCACCTACGGTGAGCACATCATCACGGAGTCTGCCGTTGTTGCCCAATTCCTGGCCGACGCCCATCCGTCGCACCTCCTTCCTCCGTCCAACAGCGAGAACGGTGCCCTTCAACGCGCTCGTATCGCCTTCTTCGTCGACACCTTCTTCAGCAAGGTCCAACCCCACTTCCAGACATCCTTGCGCGCCTCCACCACAGAGGAGCGGGACGCTGCCGCTGAGGCGCTCGTCGCTGCGATCAAATCGGAACTGGAGCCTCAGTTGCCGGAGGGTTCCGATGGCAAAGGTCCATTCTTTGGCGGTAGCGAGAAACTGACGTTGGCCGAGGTGCTGACCGGTTCATTCCTGCTGCGCATTCTCTCCTTCCACAGACATGGTTTGCTGAGTGAGAAGCTTCCTAGCTTGCTGGAGGACACGCCGCGGTTCAAGCGGTGGGCGGAAGCAACGGTGCAGCAGGACAGTGTAAACTATATCTGGGACGAGAAGGTATCGGCTGATGCGATCAAGGCCAAGCTGGCGGCGCTTGCCAAGAAGTGAACATGGGGAGTGTCTATACGTTAGTTTTCCTGAAGAGAATGAATGAATGAATGAATCAATGGACGAACACAACAATGAAGTCCCGTGACCATCGGCCTCGCGCTCTTCCGGTTCCGGGAAGTGGGAATGTAAACAAGCCAACAGTGCAAACAGTGCAAAACACCGGCATGTCTGCCTGGGGCAACCAACCCATACATAGAGTAACAAACCTGACTCCACGAACCATCGGCATTTCAACGATGTGGAATCTCCAGATCCTTGTCCACTGAGATCTCACCCCAGACCACAGCGTTTATGACTCGGAATTCACGGTAAATTAGTGGACGGCGTGATACCCTGATGCACAACCAAGAAATCCGGTTTGGCTGGGTGGCGAGGGCGCCAGTGATGAGTAGTTCGACACAGCTCATACCCATAATGAAAGGGATGTATTGTACTTCCAGCTCATACCGAAACGAAGTGGTGTCGCCACTGGAGATTGGCTCTTTGGATAGCTCGCAGAGAGGTGATTCATGCTCAATATCCGGATTAGTTATCCAATCTACATGTTAGGGAAGAGATCACGGACAACAACAGTGTCTCGGTAGTTTTCGATCGCTAGGTATCTTGATGTTTCACCTAATAAATACAATGCTTGACAAGCGCTCTAGTGACAACATGAACATCTTCCAACAAGGTGTCACTTGCTCACGGGACTTGCGCATACACAGCTATTTTACATGTAAACTGTCTGGAGACTGCAGTGGCAAGATGCGGCGCTGGGTAAAGATACACAGAACATAGCCTTGCACGAAATCAATGTCCGCAGACGCATCCTGCCGATCCATGGACGAATCCACGCAGTCAAGTGAGTCACAGCGTAGGATTGTCAGCACTAGTGCTTATTCTGCCAAGCCCGGTATTGCCAATGCGTCTGGGGTTTGAGGATTGTCCTCTTGCTCGGCTGGCCATTGCTCCTGTACGTTAAGGGCCGTATAAAGAAATCCTTCCCGGGAATCCGGCTTTCGCGTTGTGTACTTCCATTCCAAAGCTTCGACACCATGAGGATTATCGCAGTCGCAGGGGGGACTGGCAGTGTCGGCCAGACCATCGTGGAAGCCCTTGTGGCGCATGGCAAGCACACGGTTCTCATCCTCACGCGCAAGGTGAGTCGGCATACTATGGGTTACGGTCGCCGGGGTATGTTTGCAAGAGTCTGATACGCTCAGCACAACAGCAGCCGCACGACCCAGTCGACGAGCTCACCTACTTAGCGGTAGACTACAGTAACGTTGGCGCTACAGCAAAGGCTCTTGAGACCGCAAATGTTGACACTGTCATCTGTGCGTTCGGCATGGAATCCGATGCCATTAGCGAGGCCCAGGTAAACCTGATCCGTGCCGCAGACATGTCGGGGTCGACGAAGCGCTTTGTAGTGAGTGGGTACGATATGTTGTTTAAAGAGGAGTATGTTGATTGTCATTCTTGTTAATAAGAATTGAGAGCAGCTGACAGCAACTCTAGGCACATCCCCATGGTACCTACCGCAAAGTGGGCTTTGGCGGCGTCTCACGCCGTGGAGGAATCGAGTCTGGAATATACACGGGTGGTCAACGGGCTATTCCTGGACTATTATGGTCTTCCACACTGGAGAAGCCATCTCAAGCCATGGGTCAACGCTGTCAACGTGGAAGGGAAATGGGCCGTTCTTCCGGGTGATCGGGCTTCCAAGGTCAATTTCATCACTTCCCAAGACATGGCACGGTTCGTCGCAAGACTCATGGACCTATCGGAGTGGTCGCCTGTGAGTTTCATCGCCGGTCAGACTGCGTCCTTCAAGGATATTCTTCGATTAGCCGAAGAAGCGCGAGGTACGATACTCAGGAAACGCTAGATGGAAACCCTTTAACTTACCTTTGTAACAGGTGAACGATTTTCCGTCAAAAATGAGAGCCTTGAAGACCTTCGAAACGGCCGCATATCTTTCCCTGAATTCGAGGAAACTGGGCTCGAAAGCACTGGACGGTCTACGGAGTACATCTTCGCATTATTCCACTATATATCTGGCACTGGGGGATATACTATTTCCCGCGATGGTACTCTGGACGCTCAATTTCCCGATATCAAGATTACAACAGCGGCGGAAGTCATCGAATCTTCTTGGCGAAACCCGTGATGAGCTTAGCCTTTTAGTTACTTCGGATGACAGGTTCTGCACTAGTTCTTTCACTTACGACTTGTTTGTGACCCCAGGAAATTATCTGTCGCTATGTGTATCGACTGGAATCTTGAATGTGGTTGTGCAAGATTAGGAAATCTATAAATGAATGCGTTTGCTACCTTGTGATGAGTTGCTCGTAGTCCCTCGCCTCGGTTTCCACCTGCACAAACGACAATTGAGTAGCGAAATTCGATTCCTAGCAATGAATCAAAGCCCAAGTCAGGTGCCTGAGCTCAGGTGGATGTGGGCTACTCGTAAATGGTCTAAATTGGTACCCCTGGAAGAATGAGCGACTCCCCCGAAATCCTCTCCGATCCATGCAGTGTTCTCATGGTCTAGGCTTACTCCCTTCAGCTACGTATCCTAAATTGCTTTGTTGATTGCCTAACTTCAACAGACCAGGCTAGACCGATTTATCCCCAAGATTAGCTTTCATTGAGTCTATACCGGCTCTAATGCATCGATCACCGAGGAACGGGAGGGAGCACCGATGGTCCAACAATAGACAGACAATACGAACTCCGTCTATATATATCTTGTCATACGATCCTACGAAGCAACTATCAAGGTGAATCGATCCCGGGGTGCATGCTCAGCGTCTAAATAAAGGCAAGAGGATGAGATTGGGTTAGAACACGATGTGGGCGGGTGCTAATTCCACCCTGTATAATGCGGCGAAACTACAGTTTGCACTTGCTTTCCTTGGGCGGGTCTGTTCTAGCCTAGTCTGTTTCAATTTTCTTGTTTCCCTCAGTAGACTCCCAGACTGGCACGCAAAATAGATATTCGGGTCTGGCTGAGTCTCTGAGAATCCAGGCCTTGGGCCAATTCATTAACCGGTGCTTGACCCTCTTGGCACCTCTTGGCAGTTATTGGCATGAACTTACTCAGGAGTGGAACAGGTCTGCCGAGCCTATCAGGTGTAGTCGGTGCATGAATGTGTAAAATATCACGCGACCTTTCATTTGTATCATTCTTTAACCTTATCAAGAGAGCCTCCAGGTATCTTTAAGCTTGAATAGCTCCAATTTATGGTAGACCCAACCTGCTTGGGCTAGCAGTAGTCTCCTTGCTGTTCAAGGTATACATCATACGAAAGATCATTGTAGGATTCCCCCGGTCGTGGGCATACAGGTGATCAATGCCAGTGAAATCTAGGCCCGATTTTCAGCGGGTCCAGATGTGCCAAACAACCTATTTCTACTACTATATCTCGATATCTACTCTACAAGTGCATTCGTGATTAAAGCTACCTTTTATCCCCATATCATTTGTTCAAGTCATTCTCCTCGCAAATATGACTAGATATCTTTCCTTCCTATTCCTTCTCATCCTCTTTGGCAACTCTGTCTTCACGGCGGTCATTCCAAAGTCCTATGGTTCTGACGATCATGAAGTCACTGCAGAACGCGAGGATGAGCCGGGGAATGACCTAGTCTTGGATGACATGTGGAGCCTTGAGGATGGTAGTGGAAGTCTCAACACTCGTGCCACCGACGCTGCCGATAGTTCAGATGAGGCAGCCCTTCTCGATGAGAGACAACCCCTAGCCCCTGAAGACCCGAGTGCGTCAAAACGTGATGACACAAGCTCAACGGATCTACCCTTGTCAGATACCATTGTGGCTCGAGCTCCTGAAGAATGCAGACGTGCGCTTGGCACGGGCGTTGACTCCTGTAAAAAGAGTGTGCAAAGTGGGGTCGCAAACTGCAAGAAGAAAATCCAAGACGACATTGCAAAATGCAAGGTCGATGCAAAAGGGGAAATTGATCGGTGCAAAAAGAAAGCTAAGGACCCTTTTTCAAAGGCTCGCTGCGAGTCCCGACGGCCTAAGCTCATGGCCCAGTGTGAATCCCGAAGAGCAAAGATTCCGCTTTGTGAAAAAGCTCGCCCTAAGGTTCTTCTGTGCTGTGAACGCATGCGACCGCAATTCCAGGCTCTCTGTGCTATCCCATCGTTCCCGGTCTCAGTTGTCCGCTCTCGATTGCAGGATGCGCAACAGCAATGCATGAAGGGCTTTATTATCTAATCAATCATGACTATAAGGTTCGTCCCCATATTGAATCTTCTGGAGGGGACTCTGATGGTAATTTAATAGGCTTGGTGGTCAAAATTTGTAGGCATTTGACAACTTCTGCGGGAGGGAAGATGGGAAATTCATCACTGAACCTACATGGTTAAAAAAGCACGAAAAAGTGACCGATAGTCAGGTGGTATTACTTATGATTACTCATCAGCTATGAGTTGCAACTGGACTATAATCTATGGAGGTGCTATATGGGATGTTGTTCGTTGACTGAAGAGGGAGAGTCTTACAGAACAAAAGTCTGCTTATTTGGGTTGTATTGATACTTGCCATATTTATTTTGAGATCACCGGAGTGAACTACCCTGGTACTTCATGGACTCGGGATAGTAGAAAGGCAAGTCGTGTCTCCTTGTAATTTAGAAGATGTATTTGAAGTGTGAGCTGGCCCAAGTGTAGCCTTCAACGTTCCAAAGTAGTTGTCTCGTCACGACATATCAGACTGCATTCATAATATACAGCACACTATCGCCGGACCATATTTCCTGGAACAAGACAAATTGAGTGTAGTCGCAGCACTGGCGACGTAGATTCCTGAAACTCGTGATCAGTCCTATAGCAATAATCATTAATTTGTTGTTAGGGTTAACAAAGTGATGATAATCCTCCACGGCTTGGCGACATCAAGTCGTTCCAGTAAACCCACTTATCATAAATCCGAAATATGATTGGAACAGACACCTTCTGTGGACCAACGTAAACCAACTTATAGCTTCGACAGCTGTCCCCTTCCATGACTATATCGGTAAGATATCCCTCAGGAAAAGAAAATTATGGAGGGGGATCTATAGGACTGCAGCGCAAGATATCAGCAATCACTCGTTTTAGCACAGCTATTCTTGTCAACGGCAATGGGATCAAACATATCTTCTGTTTTGATTCGATACAGAAATAGGTGGTCTTCCTCCTTTCTTCCGTCGCGGAAATTAATTTCCGTCTAAACAACATTTAAACCAGCGAAGTTCTTATGCTAGCGTCATAGATCATATTCTCGTCTCTCCCCGAATTTAAACCGCGGTGAACATGTTAGGCAATGAATTGGCGATGAGCAGCTTGTCAATAGGCCAGCACCCTTCTCACCTCTTAGACCAAAAAATTGAGGTCGCTGCTTCTTGAATCCAGGCTAGACCGATCATCTCTAAGATTACATATTCGGGTCTGGCTGAGTTCCCCCCAGCCCCACAACCACCGTCTACCATTCGGCCCGAATCGAAACACCACGCTGGTCGCCCACGACACTCCCAAATCCCTGGTCCCCAGCACGATGAGAATGAGATATCCTATATGACCAGCGGGTTTCCTCCGAATCCGACCGGGTTCAGTAATTGCGAGCTGGGGCTCCGATAATGCCCCACTTATAGATATTTAACCATCTCGACGCAGTTGCGTTTTTCGGATTATGCGACTGAGATTCCTTCATATATCAGTATATCCGAATCTCTAACGATGCCCTCCGAACCCACCATCCCCCCCGATTCACCGTTTACTTTGCATAATATTCCGTTTGGAGTAATCTCAACTACCTCTGACCCTAAACCACGCTGTGCCACGGCTCTTGGACATCATGCGATTGACCTATGCTTGTTGTGGAAGGATAAGGATGACCTCGAGCCCAACCAAAGCCTTTACGATATTTTCAGTCAAGTCAGTGGCCCCATAAGTCAATAGATCGGCTAGGCTCATCCATATCTACAGCCCTCGCTCAATGCATTTGCGGCTCTAAGCGCAAAAACGAGGTCCCGAGTGAGAGAAATTCTCATTCACGATTTATCAACTGGACGTGTACCAAAACAATGTTTTATTCCACTCGACCAAGCTCATATGCACCTTCCGATGAAGATTTGGGGCTACTCGGACTTCTTTTGCTCGCTGGAACACGCGCAGAATGTATGGCCACGGATTTGATCCAGACCATACGATTGATTACATGACTGACAGAGCTAGTGTGCTCCTTTGACTGGGGGCGAGGTCGCGCGGAACTTCTTTTATGCTCCCTCTGTTTACAATGGAAGAGCATCAAGCGTCATGCCATCCTCCACTCCTGTGCGACGGCCGAAAGGTATTAGATGGGACCATGAGAGCGGTCAGCCAGTCTTTGGTCCAGCGGTCCAGATGGACTTTGAGCTGGAGATGGGATACTTTGTTTCGAAGCCCATCCCTATGGGAGAGACTATCAAAGCGATCGATGCACCGGATCATATCTTCGGGTTTGTTCTCTTGAATGATTGGTCCAGTCGAGATATTCAAGCGTTTGAAATGACTCCATTAGGTCCTTTCCACTCCAAAGGTAAGATAAGCTAATCATATACGTGAGTATCTCGCGTTTAGTATGTACAGCACACCTAACAGATTGAACCTTCTCAGGATTTGGAACCAGTATATCCCCCTGGATTATCACACTGGATGCACTTAAACCCTTTGCTTGTGAGCCTGAACATGTCCATTCTGCTACTGAATTCGACCATCAGCGTTATGTAGAACGCGCAACTGCCACATTTGATATACGATTAAATGCGTCGCTCATTAGTAAGCTAATGATTCGTTTTCTGTTACCGTTTGTTAATGATTGTCTGTAGGGAATGGGGAAAGGTATAATACTACAGAGAGCAACCTACGCTATCTTTACTGGACCCCATATCAACAGCTCGCGCACCATGCATCCGCAGGTTGTGGTATCGAGACAGGTGACTTGATGGGTACAGGAACAATATCTGGCCAGGTGTGTATATAAAGCGTCGGTGGAGTCTATCATGTTTCAGAACTGACGAAGGCCTGCCCCATAGCACGAAGGCGAACTGGGATGCCTTTTCGAGGCAACTAAGGGTGGCAGTCGACCACTTAAATTTCCTAACGGCACCACAGTTAGGTATTTGGAAGACGGAGATGAGATAGTTCTGGAAGCCTGGTGTGATAATGGTACAAGGCGTATCGGCTTTGGTGAATGTCGGGGAAAATTATTGCCGTCTTTGTAAAACTGATAGTCAGCCGTGAAGTCACATTTGGAGATGGTACCCTGTCAACAAGGAATGTTTGTATCAGTATACTAGCTATATTCATCTCTGAAATATATCCGATTTGTGTCTCTTTCGTCCGAGGCAAAGCCCATCTTTTGGATGGCATAAACTCACCGCTCTGGGTTCGGAAATATTTAATTTAGGTAGGCGGTAGGCGGTAGTAGTCGTCTACCTTCTCTTGCTGAGAGCCGTTTCGGTCCATTCAGACGAAGTACAACCTCGAATCTATGGATACTCCGCAAAGAGAAGAGCATTGCCAGGTTTCCATAAATGAACCGCGCCCATTGAGTGATGCTATACAGCGCTGTATTGTCGCATGTCAGAGATGTCGTAACCAAAAAGTGACGCAATCTGCTCTGGCTCTGCTACTCATGCTAAATAGTCCAGCAGCTTAAATGCAGTCGTGAACGCCCCTCGTGCAGTCGCTGCCGGAGGCTCCGGGCGATCTGTGTATACCCACTTCCTGCCAAACGCCGGGGTCGGAAGCCGCAGCGTAACTGCCGGGAAACACGCACAGCAGTTGACCAGAGTTGCCTGGACCTTCCGCAGCCACAAACGGACATCGTCAACCTCACCGGTGAATCCACCAGGTGTGTCCCAGATCTAAACCTGTCAGACCGCATCGTTCACCAGTCAGTACGTCCTGACGGTGCGGTGCTCTCCCCAGGCGAGGGCTCACGAGAGGGCGAGCGAGCTGCCAGTTCTAGTAGAGCAGCCCCAGCATTTCCTGAAAGGCACACCGGGACTCGGACTCCCTATATCGCGAACGGCCGTGAGTTGATTCATCCAACACCTCGATCCAGTGAAGCCAGAGGGCGAACGAGGCCAACTCGTCATGGTATATCTCCCTACTCAGATGACCCACCCTTGCCGCCTCGCGCCCTTGGCCTGGCTTTACTTGAGATATACTTTTCACGGATCTATAATGCATCTTTATTGTTTCAGAAACATGTAGTTTTCCACGGATATCTTAAAGGAGATCTTCCTAATATTCTTGTGAAGGCCATGTTTGCGCTAGCTACGCTGTATGTCGTTCCATAAAGTCAAAGTTCTTCGCCAATGAATGATTACAGTTTCCTTGATCCCGACCGTCAGCACGAAAATGCGACGTCCTTGGAGGCTTCTGAGTTGGACGTGCTACAACGTTATGGCTCTTGTGGTCTTGCATGGGCCAAGTCTGCTGTGCGGGAAGCCTCGTCATCCGCGATCGAACAGCCTTCCCTGGTGACCACCCAAGCACTTGAATGTCTGCAGCTGTATTGGTTTGGCATTGGCAATTTTCAGTCTTGCAGTCTCTGTCTTTGTAAGCCCCTTTCCATCGAATGGGGTATTTTGATTCCAGTCTTGCTGATTGCAAACCTCCATTGTGGGATTTATAGCTCTCGCCTATCGTTCATGCCACCTCCTTGGATACAATCGAAGGCTAAATGATGGCTGCAACGATTTGGATTTATCGTTAGAATCCGAGCTCAATCGTCGGTGCTTTTGGGCTTGCTGGATCTCCACCTGCGTCAGCATGGAGCCGGAATCTTGCATAAGAGCCGCCTGGAAAGAAGTGGCCATGGTCCCACTTCCGGCGTACATTCAAGATTGCGGAGCAGGCCAGGAAATAATCTTGAGGGAAAAGATGAATCAGGATTGGGAGCCGAGGCCACTTGAACTTAACATGAGGCACCATTCCACATCTGCAGCGGCATTTCTGGTGAAAATAATGGGAGTCTGGTATGAAACTCTTGTGTGCAATTTACCCTTAGCTCTCCTTCTGATGTTTTGGATATACCAGGGCAAAGGTTCAACTTCTGGTTAACGATTGGAATGCTTCTTCTCCCTCTCTTAACATCAAGTCTGTCTTCAGTCTCTCGGACTTAGCAACGTCAATTTTCAATAGTGCAAGTTCTGTCACGGATCCGATGACCGTCAACGATATAGAGTCTGAGTCACACCCTATGAAGCTACTTGCTGAATCTCTTTTCCATCAATGTCAAATTATTCTGCACTCAATGCTTGTCCCCTTGTTCTCAGGTGCTTCGACAGGGCCAGAGATGGATGTGGAAAATGTGAAACGGAGCGCCGAAAAAGTTATACGTCATGCAGGACTGCATGAAAAGATACTGAATCCTTTCCTGTATGGAAGTGGCGATATCACAGTCCTGCCTCCGCTCGTGGGCTACGGGGCCTTTATAGCAGGAATAGTCCTGTTGACCACAGAGACTCCCTTCCAGGACAAAATATCGCATGCAACTATTACTGAAAGTCGTAGATTACGTGCCGTGCGGGCGATTTTACGTCTCCTGAACGTCCTGTGCCGTCATTGGAGAACTTTGGGTCATCTGGTGAGTTGATCCTACTCAATAGAAAATCTAGTTCGCGCTGACATTTGCGCTGGAAATCAAGCCAGAACAACTTTCTTCTGCGCTAGACCGACAACTGCATCCTTTCAAATCACAAGAGCCGAGTACCGAGCGAAACAGAATGTATGGAATAGATCGTATGCAGGCTCTCAACGAAGCTACACACCTTGTCGATGTGGCTCAGGAAAGCCCTGGCCCCCCTACACTAGCACAGCATTTGGAGACCATGAACCATTCGATTTACCAGGCAAACAATCCTCGTGGTGACTCACGGAGCTCTCTCGCTCTTACACAAAATTGCTCTGGTGTCGGGGAAGCCGACTCAGTCGATCCTGAAGAATTACTGATGGAGCCGCCTGGTGTGCCCCTAGACGATTCGTGGTATAGCTTGTCTATTGGAGACGCATATCTTGAAGGACCCTCGGGATTCGAACCCTTAGCTCTGTTTCAGCAAGGCTGGAGGATGTTTAATTAAGTATGTTTGATGGACCCGCTGAAACCGCTGGTCAATATGTTAAATATGCCCCAAGAGAATATTTTTGCGTATCAAGGATGGATCAAAGAAAAATGTCTTCACAAAATCCCGGTAGATGAGATTTGCACGTCAATTGTTGTCCCAGCACTGGTCCCAGGCCATCATACTCAAAGGCAGCATGCGTGGGATCGGCCCGACAGCACGAACTTCAGGAAACTTTGACAAGGCTCGCCATCAGTTAGACATCAACACCCGATTGCCTTTGGCAGTAAACTGGCTTGCTGATCTTTTGGTGGCGAAGTTGAGCCCGAACGACTTTCCATTCGGAGAATATGGAATACTCCGAATCCGAACGTCGGTCCCCCGACCTTCGGGATTATAAACGTTATGTATTATATAAACCAACCTTTCGATTGTGGTCTCACAATGTATTCTATTCGATATCTATATTCCGAAGAATACTTTCTTTTCGCTTTCCAGCCTTACATGAGGAACTAGTCCTGTTAGTATGGAGAACCTTTTCCCACACCCGCGACGTATTGTCACAGGCCATGACAATGATGGAAAAGCCATTGTCGTAGCCGACAGTTTGATTCCCTGCGAGCCAACCAGAATCAACTGCAACTTCGCCGTTCTCTACGAGACGCATCAGTTTCCTGAAGTGAATGACCAATGGATTGACCCAACCAGGACCCGTACACCGGACCTAGCCAACCAAAAAGGGGTTGTCTTGCGTGTGGTGGACTTTCCACCACGTACAAAAACGGTAGGCCCTACAATTGGTGCACACGGAGAAGTGTTAACACTGATCACAGATGTTTCATCGAACCGAATCTCTCGATTTTGGCATCTTGCATGCAGGAGAAATTACATGGTTCGTTTCTCATTGGGGCCGAGTATCATTGCTAATCCTTGGGAATCCTCGATAGCCACCTTGACGGGGACGAGCGCATTGACATGAAGCCCGGGGACGTCTGCGTCCAGAGGGGAACCATACACGGATGGACAAACTACTCGGACGCACCGGCACGAGTGTTTTTTGTATTGACCGGTACGTTCTGCATCCTTTTATTCCGGCCTGATCAAATGGACTGATGTGAGGACTTCTAAGCGGCCAAACCAGTATTGATCAACAACCGTATACTGGGAACGGAAGGGTTTAAGAGGGAGGATGTTGCATCTGGAGGAAAAGTAGATACCCAAAGCTAGTCAGGCTGTGTTCGATCATCAATCATACATAGCGTCACCCATATATCCATTCTATCACGTCGAAAGCCCATGGTAATGCAGTGGTTTTCAAAGGTGGTATACTAACAAGCTTGCAACTTGAGTCCTGGAAGATCTATCCGAAATACGAGTCTTGTTCGAACCTTCGTGGAGACTCATAGACCACTCCGGTGAAAACCCGCCAACCAGTCGCAGGTGAGATATTAAATAGCTATGGTAATCGCCTGAGAGATAATCTCAAATCTCTGGTGTGGTGCCTACATTCGGAACAATCGTATTCTATGCAGAAATTGTCATTCGACACCACGCCAAATGCAACATTCCTCTGCGGCACGGGAACATTAGCCATCATGAAGGAAGATGGCTACTGGTCCGACAACAAGAAGAGCGAGTATGATGAGAAAATTTGGGACCCCAAGCGCTCCGAGCTACCCATCAAAGAGCTCCCGGCCTCGACAGCATGCTCCTCCCTCCCCCAGAAGGTTAAAGGGGGAAAGTTTGGAATATTCGAAAAGGCTTTGGACTTTTTTGGGGACGGAAGCTTTTTCCTGGTCGATTCACCTGGCCATCTTGCTGGAAATATTAGCGCTCTTTTCAGAACTCGTAGCAGGGATGGAGAACCCAGATGGATTTTTCTTGCGGGTGACTGCTTCCACCCTCATCACTTCGTCCACTATCCAGAGGCTCCTTTTGGTGATATTCTTATCGCTCCAAGCGGATGTATCCATGTTGATCCAGAAGCCGCTCGAGAGACTATCCGCAAAATTTCTGCTCTGCGAGAGAGTGATCCGAGTGTTCGAGTGTGGGCGGCTCACGCTGGCTCATTAGAAGGTTACTGGGAGTTTTCAAGTTAGAGCTGGTGCAAAGGGCTGAATGTTACTCCTCTCTGGTGAAAGTACGTGATCAGTCCATAGTAATATTTGTTACTTTGCTGTTAGGGTTTATCAAAGTCATCCTCCACAGCTCGGCCGACATCAAGTCCTAGTTAAACCTCCCATTATAAATTCGTAATACAATTGAAACAGACGCCTTCTTCTGTGGGCCCTAGGCAATTTCCCTATAGCGGCATGTTCTTGTCTTTCCGTCTGTTGGCTCTGATGAGGCCATTTCTGGCGAATTTAGTACAAGAGGTCCGCTTCTACCTCCAGTATGAGGAGAGGCTTGTGAGATAGTGTAGGTCGAACATATATTCTATTCTTATTCGACTTCGTGACTGGTTATCACGGAAATAGACGGTTTTCCTTCTTTGTTCCGTCGCGGAAATTGATTTCCGCCCAGACAACATTAAAACCAGCGGAGTTCCCATGCTAGCATCATGAATCATATTCTCTTCTTCCCCTCGAATCTAAGCTGCAGTACCCGGTCCAAAACGAAAGATGCTAGGCAATAAATTAGCAATCAGCAGCTTGTCATTAGGCCAGCACCCTTCCCACCTCTTAGACCACAAAGTTGAGGTCGCTGCTTCTCATGGTTTTGCGGGCATTGAGATCGTGTTCTCCGACATTGAAGTCTACGCGCGAGAGAAGAGTCTTTCCTTATCGGAGGCAGCATCAGAGATTCAAAAGATATGTGAAACGCACGGGATCGAGGTTGTGTCCCTGGCTCCATTTGAGAACTTCGAAGGGCACAACTCGCCTGTCGAGGAAAGGCTCCAACTTGCTGCGAAGTGGATCGATATTGCGAAAATACTGAAGGCAGCATATCTACAAGTGCCGGCTCAGTATAGCAGTGACTGCACCGGGGAGGAGGCGGTGATCGTAATGGAGTTGCAACAGCTGGCGGATCTTGCCCGTGCCCAACAGCCGATTATCGCTATTGCCTATGAGCCAATGTCATGGTCCACACATTGCTCGACATGGCAAAGTGCTCTACACATTATCCAACGTGTGGATCGACCGAACTTTGGACTTTGTTTAGATACCTTCCATGAGCTCACGAGACTGTGGGCCAGTCCGTTCGATCCATCGGGTAAGCTGCCCAACGCGGACCAGAATCTGCGAGAATCACTATGTGATTTCCAAGATCATTGCCCTCTAGACAAGATCTTCTATGTGCAGCTCTCAGACGGGGAGCGGTTCGATCCTCCCTTTTCAATGTCCCACCCGTGGTATCTCGAAGGCGAGGCGCCACAGTTTACTTGGTCACGCCACGCTCGACCATTCCCCCTGGAGGCCGAGATGGGTGGATACATGCCAATACCAGAAGTCGCAAGGTCCTGGATTGCAGATAAAGGGTTCAATGGCTGGGTGTCTTTGGAAATCTTTGATCGGAGAATGCGGGAGCCTGCGTTTCAACCAGAGACCGCTGCACGGCGCGGCAGCTATTCCTGGCGAAAGCTGCAGGATGCGCTGTCGATTACTAGTCATATTTAGGGAAGGTCGCACTGGTCCTTTCGCGAGACATGTGGATATGAATCTTGTACGGATGTTGTACGTACTAGGTTACTAGTTGAACTTGTTATGATGTTGTGAATAAGATAAGCCAAAGTTAGGTAGTCTGCTAGATAAGGCAGTAAGATGACATACTACTTCACACCTGTCAGCATCGCCGAGTGTGTGGTTGGCAATTTTAAAGAGCAATGGGTGAATGTAAGATGACCCCCTGTCATTCGTAACTCTCAACGTTTTCCTCTCAAGAGTGATGGCTTCTGCTAAGAAGAAAAGCGTTATAATCGGTTATACCTTAGCGCTAAGCCGTCAAATACTGTCTGAAGCATTTCTTAGGACTGCCCGAAGATAAGTCTTCACTTGTCACCATTCTTCCGGCATAGTACTGTCTCACCATCTGCTGTCTTCATCCACTTATAGAGTACGGACCGTCGAGTTCCAGTTCCATCTTAAAATCTCGAATTGCCCTTGGTTCTAGACCGCAAGGTGGATTCAAGACTAGTCTGAATGCAGGAGAAACTCTTAAACCGGCAGTAATACTGGAGGGCATATAATATTATTCCAAACCCACGGCGTGGTCACGGTAGTCTGTGTTCCCCTCGGTGGATCTTCGGCTTTTACTGAAATTAAGGAGCTTTTCCTTCTGACCACTGTTTCACCACCCCCGAAGCGTCAAACAATGGTCTGCATTCCCGGAAAAGTCACTGGAACGATTTTGACCAAGATTTCACTTACGATCCCATGAAACACTCAGAATGATCGATCTAGATGGGCAAATGTCTGGTTGCGCAACGTTTACCCTGCTATTCCGGTTCGCCGTCAGCCTTTCAGAGCAGGACGAACTTGGCCAGTCAGTCAATGAAACTTCATATCTGCCCCCGTATTATAGATGCTATTCGGGCCTTCGCATGTATGATAGATCGCACTGTCATGAGATCCTGTGGCTCCACCCTCTTTCTGCTCGAAACAAGATCTTGGCAGCGGGTATCGAGTTCTCCTGGCAGACTCCCTCTACCCCTTCAGTAGTAGTCTATCGAACCGTCTGCTCGGACTGATTAAACCTGTAAGCTTGACACACTGCGACAGTTAGCACTGTCTCAGGGATTGCTGTTTGGCGGTGATATCTGGTAGTTAGGAAGGGGTTTGCTCCGTGCGGTGATGAGAGTGAAACATCATATCCACCGGTGGAAAGCTTTCAGTGGGCGGTAATTGGCATTCGGGATATCGAGCTTCGTAGGGCCTAATCCTGTTGTGCGTATTGGTGGAAGGTATTGCATGTTTCAGAATTAGAAACTCGGGAACTCCCCTGAAGGATGACAAGAAGCTATCATACCAGCTGCCATGGCTTGATGTACTGCGGATTTCTATATATTACTGTGATCCCTCTGCGACAGATATACTGGCGTACACCAAGGCATTGTCATCCACTCACTCACCATGAGAGGGATTGTCGCTCTTTCTTTCCTCTCTGTGGCGCTGGGCGTCACGGCGGACTTGACTGAATCCAACTTGCACAAATACCCTAAGGCGCTGGCACTCGAAAATTCTTTTAACCCCATCAAAGAGGCTTACTGGACTGGATATCCTCACCATCGACGAACTCCATTTTCGGTTTCTCCCGATGGAAAATCAGCTTACGTTGCCTACCTTGACGCGAGCGAAACAGACATTCATGTGCAGCAAGTGGATGTAGACACGTTTCAATCGACCGGGACGTCGGTTACGGTTTCCGGTGGCAAGGAAGGTTTGTGAATAGTCTACAATGGATCACCATGTGGGTGCTTACGATGCAGAGCAGCGGGCGGACTTGTCGCCCATAATGATGGTTTCGCCCTCCTGACGAACGAGGCCATGCCATCTGGAACGACAAACGCACCACCCAGCGATACACCGGTCCCAGTCCTATATCGATACACAGATGGGAAACAAACGTGGAAGACGTGGCTGGGTGGACCTGGTGTCCACGAGGCTGACGGTCTCTCCGCGTCGCCTGATCTCAATGGCGATCTGGTCTACTCGGAGCAAGCGGGTCTATACGGCGCCTACTTTGTCGTCACCGATTACTCTGGCGACGCAGCCGGACACTATGGTGACAGTATTCAATACGTTGCAGATAATGGAACACTTGTCACAATCACAGGGGCCAGCAGCTCCTGGGGCTGTAGCCATAATACTGGCATCGCTTTCGAGTCGGCCGATGAACCTCCGTTTGCGAGTATCTGCGCAGAAGACCAGGGAGCTATTTGGCTGAATAGTAAAACACTGGGTATGTCAAATGACGGCGTGAAAATCTCCAATGAGAATACCACCAACGGAGCCTCGGGGGAGCCCATGGGGGGCATGTCCGGCAGTTATAGTGCTCTCGCTCGCTTTGCGGAAAGCACTCGGTATATCTTCGCCTGGGTTTCCCGCGGTGCAATGGATCTCACCGAAAATACGTGGATGGGAAGTGGCTACACGCATGCCCTGAATCGCACCAACAATCGTAACGTAGCCATCTCCCTGTTCTCCGATAAATACACCATTGTTGGAGAGCAGGCGACTTCAGAGGTCGGTGCCGAAGATGGCGATAAGCAGATCAATTGGCTGACCGAGGGCGCAAACGACTGTTCGAATGCGCATGCCGCGACGTTCGGAAACAACAGTGCACTGGTGACGTGGGAGGAGATCTCGGATCCAATTTGCGACTTTGTGGCCATGGGATGCCGCGGACAGTTCGCTGGCACATTCTTCCAGCAGGTAGATTCCACTGGAAAACGGGTCGGCAGTCCGTTGAAAAGCATGGATACCTTTGTCGCCGGCGACATGGTGACAATGCCCGATGGTCGGATCTGCTGGCCATATGTGAGCATGGACTGGGATCTATCGCAGGCTGTATATGCATTGACTTCTTCGACCACCACGACCATGAGTTTCGCCTGTATTGATCTCACTGGTGACTCTTCCTAGATTGCAACCTCACCGAGCAACGCCATCCTGACGAGCGCTGCTCCATCGAATAATGCTTTGCTTTTGCCTCTCCTGGTCGAAGTAGGTTAGGTTAGGAATATGTCTGTATCCATAGCGATGTACACAATCGTAGGGAGATGAGCCGAGAGAAAGAGAGAGAAGTCCATTCGACTTGAATACAAGGACCCCTAAACCATATGCTTATATATTTGTTGTATCTTCAGTATTCCTACACGTTACGGCGAGTCAGCCTAAGGATCTGATCGTCTCCATCTATTGGCTTTCCTGGTCCGAGACTTGGCTTAGCTTCATCAAGCCTTGGGAAGCCTTTCCCTCGCACACCCAACACTTCTTGATCCGGTCCAATTACCTCCAAATCGTATCTCCAAAAGAGAAGTGCCAGATAGGCGAGCACCTGATGCCTTCCCACAACTCTCCCGCTGCACAATGTGGTGCCGCCGCCAAACCCGCGAAACTCCACCTTCCGCAGGAGCGACTTGTTCCGATAAAATCGGTAGCAGTCAAAAGTTTCAGGATCCGGTCCAAAGGCCGCACTATGCATCATTTGAGTCCGCTGTGGGATTATATTCTTGGTACCTTTGGGAATGCGGCGACCGTCCATGGTCGTATCTCGGGTGGTTTCACGAAAGCTACTACCCGTAGCGGTGAAGCGTAAGGTCTCATTGAACGTTGAATTCATGATGGGACAGCTGTTGAGTAGTGGGTCTTTGGAGACATCTGCCAGTATAGTTCCATCAATCGTAGGGCTGGAGTCGAGGGCCCGCATCATGGGCGCGATCTCCTCTCGGATCTCGTTCACCACTGTGGGGTTGTTCATCAAATGGGCAATCATCCAGTATGATATAGCGTTGACATTGGAATTGAGTCTGGCACGTTTCAGTCGATCCTCAGCCTGGGTCCATGAAGAGATAGCATGGAAAGCCTCTGACTTACCCCCACAGGATCGTAAAAACGATACCTGCGATGTCTCTATCGGGAATCCCGGCTTGCTTATAGTCATCATAGACATCGTTAACGAATGAGACAGAGCCGGGCCGCTCCTCGGCGGGAAAGGCGTAGTATTTCACAAGAACCTCAATCAGATGGTCCCGGAGCTGCGTTGCGTGCTTGGCTAGAAAGGACGGGAGTCTGTATGAGACCTTCCAGCTAATGGAATCCCATGCTTTAAGGAACGATCGAATATCGGGCTCTATCTCTAGTATGCGAGGGCCAAAAAATGATGTTAGCTGGGCGTCGATAATCACATCACGGCACAAGCATTCTAGCGAAACCACCTTCACATCTGCTGTTGCAGCGAGGACACTGGTGTTGTAGAACGAGTCCCACTGCAGTGTGTTGTTCACATGGACTAGGGAGTTGGTCATAAATCGGTGCATTGCATCTGGCTGCGTGAGCTGTTTATGTAGTAGATGGATTCCTGTATGCGCGGCGGTCATTTGTTTGGCGCTTGGAAAGAGCGATTTATAACCTTCCGCCGGGGTCCTCCACAAAAGCGGCTTGCTCTCGCGCGAGACAGTGGCGATCTCATCATAGACGAGATCTACGAATGGCTCGAAAGCAAATGTCGGGCTGTCTTTGTCAATAGCGGCAATCTGTGCAGCCGTTGTGACCATCACCATATCCTGCCCGGCTATACGTAGGGCACATAGTTTGTGGCGGAACTCTTTCTTGGCCCTAGCAAAAAGGGCACTAGAATTTCTAAAGAAAGGTACGGCATGACCTATAAAGTAGTGGAGTTTGCACCTCCAGTCAGTGCTGCGGCTGCGTCCCATTGGAGATGGCCCTTATAACACACCGAGATCTAGTAGCATTAGCCATGGTGACTCGCAGGAAGCGAGATATCGGAAACCTACATGGAATCCAGTATGGGAGGTACTCTAATCGGTCACGATAGAGCCGCGGGGAGATAGTGAATGCCCACAGTCTCCACGCGAAGAGTACTAAAAGCAGTAGATAAAGGACGCGATGGAACTTGGTCCGCTCTCCCGTCGCTATGTCTTGCGCGTCGGGCGAGGAGATGCTGCTCACTAGGTCATCCAACATTTTTTGTTTCTCACTCTAGGTGACCTACAAACAAGCAAGTACGAAGTGGAGTGGTATTCGAAAGGGTCATGGTGAAGCGTCGTTGCTCGAGGCTTCCTTTTGAAATAGGGCTCCAAGGCAGAGTAAACCAGGTATTCAATAATTTCTGCATAACCTTCCAATTAGGCAGTGGCTCAGAGAGGAGATAAGCGCCAAGAGAGGCGGAGTCATGAAGCAGCAAACAGACATCATCCCACAGTTGCATATGAGGGGTTATGAAGCCAAGACATAAGGCTACTTCTGATGCTATAATAGGCGAGTTGTGGACTGTTTCGGGGCTGTTTTGCATGTCAGAAACGGTGTTTGTTATGATCAAGTCCCAGTCTTAGATGGCCTCACCGCGAGCTATAACCAGGTATCATTTTCTATTGGTAAGACTGCAGATCCACGGCACCTTTATTGATCCCTGCCCCCTTGGCCTATGGATGAGGGTGTAAGAAATTAGGGCAAGGCGGGCATAACCGCGGAAACCGACAAACAAAGACCAACAGGCTAATGTAACCTCAGCTGCACCATTTCCTTTCGTCCGCGTCAATTCCACTTTCTTCGTATTTCACTTTCCATTGATTCCTACTCCGTACCCACCCATCACCATGCTTCTACTGCTGCTCGAAACTCTGGCCCTGGCCTACGTGGCCTGGAGCTTGGTAGCGATGGAGATCAACTACCGCCGCGCGTGTGCTATGAAAATTCCTCTGGTGCGGCTGTGTATCGACCCCCAGAACCTACTTTGGGTCATTCTCGAGCCCCATCTCTGGCCCTGGCTCGATCGACTTCCTATCAACTGGGGTAATTTTGGTCGCTACTCTCGGCGCGGCTGGTACTTTGCCGACCGAGGCGAGTCGCATCGCCGCTACGGTCCGATCTGGGCGCTGGTCACTCCCAAGGAAATTTACATCAATGTCGCCGACTCAGAAGCAATCCATGACATCTTCCAACGACGGACGGATTTTATTCGCCCCGTGGAACAGTATAGTATGTCTGCTACCGACCATTGCGTACCTATAACCCCGGTGCCTAATCATTATACTGCATTGTAGCGGTGCTCGAAGTCTATGGACCATGTATCTCCACGGCAAATACAACCGACTGGCCACGTCATCGAAAGGTGCTTGCTACTCCTTTCAACGAGAGTGTGATGTCCTTTGTATGGGATGAAAGTGTGGAGCAGACCCGCCAGATGATTGACATCTGGGCCTCTCCAGACCTCGATAAGATCTCCAGCGTCGCGAAGGATACCCGTACACTATCGTTGAATGTCCTCGCTGCTATAGGATTTCGAAAATCGTATCCTTTTCGCAGTGGTAATGGCAACAGTCACCGGGAGCAAAGTGACTCTGTAAGCTATCGTGATGCCTTGCAGACCGTGCTCGATAATGCCATCTTGCTGATGATTATGCCGCGGCGACTCCTCTCTCTTTCGTTTGCTCCGGAATCGTGGCAACAATTGGCCAAAGCCGCGACGGACTTTAAGCAGCACATGGTGCGTATGCTGGACGAGGAGGTACAGGCCTTGAACGAGGGCAAAGCTGGCTCGGGGGGTCTGATGACGTCCTTTGTGCGCGCCATGAATCTCAAGCAGGAGGACGCACGGTCAAAAGGACTGACTACCGACGAGATCTTTGGCAACATATTCGTGATCAACTTTGCGGGACATGATACAACGGCCAATACGCTAAGTTTCGGACTACTTCTTTTGGCCGCGTACCCCGAGGTGCAAGACTGGGTTGCAGAGGAGCTCCTGTTGTTGACAAACACCAAGGGTCAATATGCTGACCTTTTCCCCAAGCTCAATCGCTGCCGCGCTGTCATGGTATGTCCATTTTTCCCCAATCGCATATCGTTCAAACACTCATCTTGATTCTTGATAGCTGGAAACCCTCCGTCTCTACCCCCCGATCCCTTCCTTACCCAAATGGACCAACGACCAGGCCCAACCACTGAAAGTCGGCGATAGAACGATCATGATCCCACCAAAGGTAGGAATCAATCCTAGCCTTCTCACAATGCACATCGATCCTCAGCACTGGGAGGATCCGCTGGAATGGAAACCATCACGATGGATCACGCCCACCAAGTTGGTCAGGGCGATTTCGATCGAAGATGAACAACTCATCACTCCGGTGCGGTGCACGTACTTCCCCTGGTCGGATGGGCCACAGAACTGCCCCGGGAATAAATTCTCGCAGGTGGAGTTTGTCGCGGTCATCGCCAGTCTTTTCCGGCATCACCGGATCAGTCCCGTCGCGAACGCGGGAGAGACGTTCCAGCAGACGCGCGAGAGGGTGCTGGCTACTACGAGAGATGTTGATCTGCAGCTGCTTCTACGGATGAAGGATGCAGAGCGGGTACATTTGAAATGTCGGCGGGTCTAAACCACTGCGAACCTCAAATGGACCTAGCAGAGCACCAGCATCGTACTATCAGGCGCAAGCGGAGAAGGCAGCCGGCCGACTCGAGAGATGCCAGAAAATAAACTTGCTAAACTGGCGCCTCTAGTGAGTCTGACAAAGGGACATGTCGCACCACCACCGGACAACGCTATTCTGTGAGCGATTCTAGAAGCCTTCGCGAAAAGTGAGAATACAACCCAGCACCTGCACCAGGAGAGCCAAGCCAGGCAGGCGGAGACCTCTCGATTCTATGCGCTGATCACGAAGCTGCGTGACAAGTTGTGCTTAGAAGCCAAGGAGACCAAGCGCCTAAAGCTATAGAGATAATATATACCAGATACGCCAGTACATGGACCAAGATCTCTACATTAGAAAAGCTCTACCACTCTATTGAACAAAAGCTGGACACATCAAATGACCTCCTTGTACTGGTAAAAATCACTTTCGGGAATATTGGAAGACCAAAATAGAAAGATATTATTGTTAAGAAACAGTAGCCTAGGCAATTAACCGCAATAATCAGATAATATCAGATCCATGTGCTGGTAGGAAACCGCGAGTAACACTGACATAAGTTCTCTGCAAATATAGCAAATGGACAATATACAGGTAAGAGATGCTTCAGCGATACCGGTGTACATCCAGGTACATCCAGGCAATCCTCCCTCTCGATTTGGGAGGCGAGTCATCGTTGAACACAACAAGATGGAAGTCGAACATGGCTGCTGTACGAGCAACCATTCGCATCGTGATGACCACTGGCCGTCTTGACAAGGACAGTCATAACCACCCTTACCACTGTCCACACCAGATTCACATCACGTCTCCGCGTTTGTCAAGGTAGTATCACTGTTCCACGGTGTCAGCGTTTTGTATGAAAGTAGGTAAAGAAACGGGCTTGTTATTAGGATTTTAGAGAAAAGAAGAATTCTACCAAGGCAAAGGAGGGTTGCGAAGATGTGCCTGGTCTAATTGGCGGAGTATCTCTTTCGCCGGTGCCCATGAAGTAAGAACAGATCCAGCTAATGTCATCCAGGCCATGTTGCTGCCCAACATCTGCAGTACTTTCGGCTGAGTCCGGAGACCATTAATGCGGGTGATGAGATCAGCTTCATCGAAATAGTCCCAGGTGCCTGCAGGGTTGAGCAAATTTGGGTAAAGAATCGGGAATACCTCATAGCAGAGAATATGATCGAGCTGATCACCCTAATAATGATGCCGAGACGATGCAGCGATTGTGCCATAAGGGCTATGTCATCTGACGACATTACGCAGTCGAGGAAAAGAGTCGAAAGGCAGATGCAGGCGTCTTTTTCAGCCTCCATCAGAGATTCGGTGTTGCTCATGATTGTTGCTGGTTTTGCTGGAAGGAAGTAGACAATTCACAAAAGGCAAGTAGGGTTTCTACAGGGAGAGGGTTTCTTACCGTGATGTCTCCAGCGAGCGGTTACTTCCGAACAACTGAGGGAACCAGCAGCACCGCAGAGGCAACTTGTTGAACCACAATGCAGATGTATCTCAATCTAGTATTTCCCCTAAAATTTTACAATCATTAGCAGACAGGATCTGTAACACTCACGGTAGGATGAATGTCTGACCTAAGCATCTGTGTCTATTGTATATCGTGTGTGCATATGTAAAAGATATATACCTCTACAATTCGCTTAGGTTTGCCCAAGGAAAACTTGCTATCCTAGCACTCTCTATTCGAACCATGCAATGCCGTCTTCAGTAAGTACCTGATTCTCACTTATGGACCCATCCAGTCAGCCTCAATGATGGCCATCCTCGCCCCAGCAGGCACAGTAACGCCCAAAAACCGGAACCGCTCATCCGCCTCCTTGAACAGCTCCCCCCACGTCTCCACATCTCTTTCTCGAGCGTTGTTGAACGCTTTCATAGCGATGTCCATGAACCTGAGAATTGTCAGCAAGACACTCACTAACACACACGAAACAGATTACAAAAAGGTCAAACACATACCTCAAGTCCCGGTCCGCCTTAGGCCCCAGCTCCCCCGGTTCGGGAATACAAATATCATTAACAACCACCCTAGCCCCCTTCTTCAATGCCGGGACCAAATTTCTGAGAATTCTCACGCAATATTTGTCTGACCAATCATGCAGAATCCAGCGCAGAAGGTAAACGTCCGCTCCGTGGACAGGCTGAGGGGTCAGGAAGTCATGCGCCATACAGGTTACTCGATCCTGCAGGGACGTGGGCACGCGTGTAGTCCAGTCCGCGATCGTCTCTGGAAGGTCCTGGACGATACAGCGGATCTGGGGGTACCGGGAGGCAATCTCTGTGCTAACCTCGCCATGAGAGCCGCCGATGTCAACGATTGTGCATTCACCGGTGCCGAAGTCGTAGTTATCGAGGAGGTGAGATAGGTGGTAGGATGGGTGGAGGTGGGAGAAGCGCATGGCGGTTATGAATTGTGCTTGTCGACGGGGGTCGTTGGAAATCTCATCGAAGGGATTCTTATTTGTGTTGAAGGCAAGAGAGTAACCCTGTTATAGTGAATGGGGTCAAAATCATGTGTTCTGGTGGAGGAACTGAGATAGTAGTTTCTTACCGTTTCATTGGGCTCTTCTGAACCGGGCCACTTCTCTGTCGCGTCGACTGTTCGTGTGAACGCGGGCCAGTATTCCTCAGCAATGTTAAGAAGCCAGGCCTCTACCATAGGATTGTTGATCAGGAGTCTGGAGGCTGCGGTGTGACCGATAATGCCTTTTTCGGGCTCATCGAAGACATGGCGACTGATGGCCACGCGAAGAAAGCGAGTGAGATCCTTAATGTTCAGATTCGTTGCTTGCGCGAGCTCTTCGAAGGTGATCGTGCCCTCGACAGGGACTTGTGGGGCGATCTTATAGCGGTAGATGTACTGGAGGCTAAGGAGAAACAATTGCTTGTACAAAGTTCAGACGGGGGAAAACAAGTGTTGCCAAGGTTGGTGAAGGGAGCTAACCTCGCCAGGGCAGCTAAACAGAAGCCCAAGTGGACCCAGGAGTAAGTGATGGAGCTCGTATGTCGCCTCAATGGCGGACTCCCTGGCATCTGCTACTTCCTGAGGGAGTGGTTGGCGGGGATCAAGTCCATCACCATACTGGTAAGATGGCTCCGGGAGGTTCAGGGACTTTACAAAGTCAAGGTAAACCTTGGTAGTGTTGTGGACTCTATCCAGTAATTGTGTAATGCTGCCTGTCGCGGCACTTTGCGATGAGAAGCGGGCCTGGATTTGCCCTAATGGCCGGCGGCACAATGAGCGCGAGGCAATTCGAACGGAAAAGGCCCGTACAGGCACATGGAAGTTTGCCATGTTCAACGATGAAGATAATCAATTGTTGAAAGGGTGAAAGGTAGTTAGTTGTCCTCTTGCCCACTGCTCTCCGAATGCTTCAATCTTATTGCGGCTATATGAGTGCCCATGAGGCAAATTATTTTTTAACCCCTAATATGTCTGTAAGATTGTGTAATTGTATATGTACAGCCCCGCTCGGACTTTTCCCCCCTGGGACCCGCAATATAGCCCTCTTGAATGGGATCTGCAGGGACTGGGTACCATTGTAGACGTGGAAACCCAGAGGGCCATGTCAGAGTGTATTAAAGAGCAACAAAAAAGCAGGTCATAATCCTTGTTATTGCAGTCATTCTTATGATTCGATTCACATCGGCTAGCGGTGTCTCCGATATGGACAGCCCTAACTAATCCCCGCGCGAAATGACCCCGCAGGATGGCGACTCGTGATTCTGATTGCCTGTCTATTCTTGGGGTCCTCCTTGATTGAGCTAGATACCAAAGCTATCAAAGTTGCTATTCCGCAGATCTTGCCGGAATTCTTCACGCTGAATTCATAATGTGGCCTGTTACGCTTTTGAACTGTGACAGACGATATTCTTCTGGGAAGTGCATGCACTCATCCAGCTGTAGTGGGCAGTATGCTATGCTCATTGCTAATGGTTCACAGCCGGGCGGGCGGGTCATTGCACGTTTAGGCGCTGCTGCGGTCACCATTATTCGCCCAGCCCTAATACTCCAGAAGCGGTCATTTTGTACGTGGAATGTTATCAATGTATTTGTGTCTGTGGTGTGTATCGAGCCTTTTCTGCGTGCTATTTAACTCAGCCCGTGAACTGGCAATGTGTTTTCTTAGTGTATCTCTTAATAATTTAAATTCACCAATAGTAACCTACCTTCGGTGCTGTTGCTCTCGTCGGACACACGCTCTTTCTGACCTTGAGAATTAAAAGAATGATGACCGCTCGATTCTCCTGCGCGTCGAACTAGTTAGCATGGATGTTTTGGGTTGCAATGACTTGATTGAGGCAGTATCCTGTCTAGTACTATTCAATCGTTGGCAAACCTTTCGTCGGTGTAGTCACTTCAACTTTGCTATTCGTCTCCAATCATTGGAGATACAGCGATTGCGCCCCTGTCTCGCTGCATGTCTTTCGCCGGGGGCCCGTATGCACATGTGCATTCATCCGTTTCGTTCTCGGGATAGCAAAGTACATACCTGGTGCGCTTCATACGTGTATCTTCTACGTCTTCCTTAGTGACGCGGCAAGGCATACGGATTTCCCCGCTTCTTACTTCGAAGGCCCGCATCGTATCAGTCCAGTGCCAAGCGGGATTAATTTTACCCTGCTGACGATTTCGGAAATGCCTGCATTAGCCCCCAGTTGGAGCAGGCACTAGACGGAGGGGTCATTACGTGAGATACAGACTCTTCTTGTTTAAACCAACCTGTATAGGTACCTAAAAAGATACCTCTGCGTAATAAGTCGTACTTGAATATACTGGTGGGACAGGCCATTAATCCGCAGCACTATTTTACTACGAACCGCGCTTCTCGCCTATCAGGCTAGCCTCGGTCGTTCTCCAGTTCGCGACACTGGCTAATAATAACTGCGCCATGTCTATCTTTCTGGGTAAAGCGGTAATCATAGTACAATTTAAGAGTAAATTCCCGGTCAGATTTCGGATTCTGACCGGGAAAGGAGGTTTAAAAGTCGGGGCGGAAAATCTGCAGATCTTCGCCTCAACCCTGGACGCACTGGCGGTCCCGCATGAGATTGGAGATGAGGAATTCATTATAAGATGTATTTGGTCCGTGGTGGTGCCGTTTACCTTGGGACCAAAGTTCACTTTTTAGATGAAGTAACCACCTCGAAGTCGCTACGAACGTGCACAGCATCCATCGGCACAATCGCCGCATCACTTGTCTGAGACTCTGTGTCCCCAACATGGCTTTCCTGCGACGGGCCATGTTTTTTGCCCGATACGCCCAGTAGCGGGTTATGAGGTGTATGCTTGACCTTGCCAAATAGATGCTGGTTTTGTGAGGTGACGAAGAGCTGTCTGAATGACGCGATACAAGCAATAATGATCCCTATTGAAACTACATCAGCAAGAAGAAATTACATGGTAGGAGATAACACACCGGTACCCATCTCGACGAAACTCCACAAGTACAGCCAGCCAATATCCACACTGCTGTTGAGGGAATTGTTGACGACTACTCGGATAATGGCGACAACCATAATCAGGATGGTCGCTGAGAACACGCTGAAAAGAATTAACTTCTTACGGAGCGAGATGCGGGTGTTCCATAGAATGAGAATAGGGATTGAGAGGACTTGATCTCGCAAGCAGTATTAGCTCCATATCCGACTATTTCGAATTTAGATCAGATCAACGCACTCAAAATATCAGTGACAATATCCCCGGCACAGTTTGCCCAGAATGTGCGGTTCTGATAATGGACATGATCGAGGTCGCTGCATTTGGCTGATTATAACCCCACGTTAGTCTTTGTCTTCTGGGCTGGACCAGATCGTCAAAGTTCTCACTGATTATATACTCCATTCCGCCTAGGCTACACTTGTAGTCGACGTCGGCCACGCATGCAATATAGACGCCTCCAACAACCAGCATGACAACATACCACCAAATACGATGGCTCTTGACCTTGGAGTTGAGGCGGAAGAAAAAGGACATGAATGAGAACTTAATGGCCCACAGCCCTGAGTAGAACATAATGGTCATGGGAGCTATATATCGCATGAATGATTCAAACATAGGCAGAACTGCAGGGGTGTATGATTCCTGGCCAGTGCTGATCGCATACAAATTATAAAGCACTTGCCCCTGGATCTGCCAGATGATCGCATTGGTCAGCATGATGGCCCATGCGAGTAGCACGAAGATATCATCGACAAAGAGTCGACGGAATGAGGCAATCCGGACAAAGATGCGAAAGAGGACGAAGACAGTGTCAGTAGCCGTAAATGCCCAGAGCACGCCCTGTAACTCGGAAAGTTAGTGGCACAGACAATGGATGGCTCTGAAGAAGTGCCAATCACCAGAAAGGCATGTTTGGAAATTTTGGCATGCATCATTAACATTGAATCTGCCATGATATCGGGGACCTCAGGGAAGAGAGGAAATGGACTATTAAGTGATGAGCGGAGAAGTGGGCTGGGAATGCGATAAATGGACTCGGCTATTTCAAGAGAGTTAATTCCAATGCGATGGTAACGAGCTGACAGGAGCAGCGTTCAAACCCATGCTAATGCTCATATCACCCACATTAGATGGCTTATTGCTCCTCTTCGGCTGCATACAAACCCGTCCCATTCCAGTGGGGGCCATTCTGCAGGCAGGGCGCCATTCAGGGTTATAGAGCCAGGCGTGACAGACGTGCTAATGCAATTACTATGCACAGACTATTACGAGGCAGTGCTGTCATCCATGCATTGAGCCCCTCAGTTATGGTATTATGGGTGCCACCTGGAGCATTACCTGATTCGTGTCAATGTTTCAGGTAAATCATAATCTTCTGACTCGATCAAAACGGGACGTCTAATCGAGGACAGACTGCTCGTGCGTAGGCTAAATAGAGCGTAATGCCAGCCGCTTCAGGTGTCTCCAGATAGTCACACGGATGGAACCGATATTGGCAGTTTGATCATGCCTGCAATCAGTCTTTCTTTGATTGGAATCGGGGTGGTAGCTGTGGGTACAGTGTGGGCACTTTGGGCTTTGACCAGGAAGTTGCAAGTCCCAAACAATTATCCCAACGCACCACGCAGCCTTCCATACTCAATACCATTCCTGAAAAGCACCATCCCATTTGTGCTCGACGGACTAAACCTTTTCCGCCAGGCCTCGTGAGTATTCACCCCGGCCAAAATGCGAACGAAGTAAGGGACTAACCAGCTGCCAGCCTCTATTGCCAGGATCGTTGGCCACTGCGGGTAGATCTTCTAAACGGCGAGGTCTATATAGTCCAAGGAGCTAAGAACATCGCTTCCATTTTCAGCACGCCCGGCCTTACAGTTACACAAGCATATGGAATTGCACTGAAGCATTGCTTTGGGATGGAGCAGAAAGCCGTTGATGCCTATCTCGCTGATACCTCGGGCTCCTGGCATCGGCCCATTCCCGGCAGCCAAACGCCGTGGCACGGACGTGTGAGTTACCACACACACGAGAACCTTGTTCGGGGCCTCTTAGGCGCAGGGTTGGACCCAACGACGGAGCGCATAGAACGGCTATTACTTGCCTCTCTGGAGGGGGCCGTGTCAAGGACGTCTGAGTGGACGTATGGTATGGACTTGACCGAGTTCTTTGAGACCCATCTCGGGTCAGCGATCCTACAAGCCTTATATGGTCCGCTGCTGGTCACAAAGAACTCAGACTTCAACCGCAACCTGTGGCGGTATGATAAACAAATAATGAGACTAGCCAAGCGCTTATCGTCGTGGCTAATCCCCGAAGCCTATCGTTTGCGGGATGAGCTTCTCGGTGCTATCATGAGGTGGCATCAACAGGCTACTCTACTATCAGAAACAATCCCAAGTTGTGAAAGGACCAGCGGAGGTGAAGCCGATCCATACTGGGGGTCGGCGATGATGCGCGAAAGGAATAAGATGCTGTTGAGCATCGAAGGACAGGATGCCAAATCAGTGGCATCCACGGATCTTGGCTTCATCTGGGCGTATGCCTTGTAGTGTTATTTTGCTTGTCTTATTTACTGTCATGACTGACTTGTAACTAGCTCTGTTACGAATGTGGTCCCATCTACCATGACCCTTTGCACCCACATGTACCGTGATCACTCCCTCGTCGAGAATATCCGTTTAGCGGCGCTAAATTGCATCCGGCCAGGGGCCACCTTGCGCTTCGACCTCAATAAGCTTGGGAAGCAGCCTTTGCTGCTCTCGATGTATGCCGAGACCTTGCGCTTTGGCGTACAAATTCATATCCCCCGGTGCTCACCACATCAACCGCTTTCGGTGGCAGGAGTAACCATCCCACCTGATAAAATGATCTTTATCAACACAAGTCTCGCGCACACTGACGAGTCCGTATGGAACACACGGAATGGAGAGCATCCGCTGGATACCTTTTGGGCACAGCGATTCCTGATTGACCCAAAAGACGAAGGCAGCGGGCCTACAAGGAAAGAGTGTTCTCAGCCACTTGAATCCACTCCTAGGGGAGAGTACAAGAGGATGGATGGTCAAGGTTCAAGCTCAGGGCAATTTACCTTAGAAGGCCTCGATGGAAGCTGGATACCGTATGGAGGTAAGGCCGATTCAAGATTTATAAAACTTTCTACGGAAAACACTGGGCCGGCTATTGACAGAATGTAGGCGGACAACACGCATGTCCGGGTCGTATTTTAGCAAAGCGCATTATATTGCTCGCAAGCTCCATGATGGCTACCATGTTTGATATTGAGCTGCTAGCGCCCAATTCCTTGCAGTTTGGGTCACCGCGCTTCGGATTTGGGGTCCGCAAGCCATCTGCGCAAGTGCCATTTCGGATCCGACGCCGAAAGTCAGTCAGTCAAGATCCTTTTATCTGCTAGGGTCTAACTATCGAATGTCCATAGCTGTACCTAGACTAATATAAATCTAACAGCGACCACCGCGTTTGTGGTACCGCTTAGTAACTGACATCAATCTGAATGTAGTCGTCAGAATAAATATAGTATCGAAACCGTAGACCCCCTCTATACTAGGTAGTTCGATTCCCATATGGTTGGTTCAATCCAGAAGAATATCAGGATCTAGGAGAAGAGAACATATATCCCTGTCTAGCCTTCTTTTTAGACAGCTCAAATTCAGATGTCAGACACTCCTTGTTGACTCACCCCGTCGGCAAGCATCGCACCTTTATAATTGAAGGGTTCGAATTCGATTTTTGCGAGTTGTCTTTGATTCAGCTTGAGCCCTAAGCCAACAGTAGACCTGATACTTAGGCTATCAAGCCACGCATAAATGGGACAGGCCGAGATATTCACACCCGCAGTTCGACAAGAATCCGATTTGGACAGGAAATCTAACGTTACTGGAGGCTTCCTCCATGGCGCGGTCCTGATCTCGCTTCTGCAATACTTACCCTTGCTTTACCAAGCCGTACAGCTCGAAACGGCTATTTTATCCGCCATCTCCCTGCTGCCCATCGTCATCATTGGTGTAGTGATTGCAGCGGCCTCCATGCTGATGGTTCCGTTGTTCGGTGGATATGTATGGGTTCTACGGGTTGGCTTGGATCATACTCACCCTGGGAACCGGCTTGCTGGCCCTGTTTGATGTGGGATCATCATCCTCCATGCGTCTCGGACTGCCCATCCTTTGAGGAGTCGGTGTTGCCATTTTCAACACGGTCTTCTCAACATCCATGTCCGCTGACCCCTCTCCAGGACGCTGCCAATGCGGTTGCCTTCATTGACAAGCTAAGTTCTCTAGATGTTCCTCATGGAACGCTTGGCCCTGTCCTGAGAGTTTATCTAAAGTGCTTCCAGACAATATTTTATACGATGACGGACCTTAGTGGACTAGGATTGGTGATTTCGATTTCCGTGAATGAGCTTGATCTCATGTCCCAGGAACTTGGAAATCAGCGCTTCGAGGAATAGTCGGAAAAGCAGATGCTCATAGCTCCACAGACTCAATCGTAACCTACTTTTGGGCTGGTGGAGAACATCTTGCAAATCCTCGATCGTCCCCTGGAGATCATTCAACCCCGAGTGCAATGGCAATTTAATATAATTCTTGGGATGACTGTTAACTGAATACATTTCCGTTCTATCTCCGTTTTGTTCTCGCCCATCGCATGGATGACTTTTCCCCGATCAGGAGATAATCCTCCGTCTCCATCTCGGCAGGGATAGTCTGCTTCATGTTCCCACGTTCGTGAAAGGGCCATTTGTTGCTCCCATGTGTGATGCGGGTTGCGCCATTGTCATCCATGAAATCGTAGAAGGTGAAGAGGAAATTGATCTGTCGCTCTGTGCATGGCGTATAGGAGATCGCGGTGCAAGACCTGGGAAGCATTGTTCGTCACGTTGGTCGTATCTCCCACAACGCACTCGAGGAATTTACGGATTTCTCCCTCCCGGGACTGCTTCGCCATAGCCTGACCTCTCCCCTCGATTTGGCGATGCAGCGGCACAAATGCCAACCACCGAGGACCCGCCAGCGCTCGCTCGTTAAGCACTCCTATCCGTGAAAAGGGTCTCCCTGAAGCAGAATGGCAAGAACTCCTAGCAGCCAAGAAGGTGCAGGATATGCAACGCGCAGAAGGCCTTGCCACGAGGGACCGCCTCACTCATCAATTGCAGGCCGCCGCCGCCGCCAACGACACCATCAGTCCATCATCTCCGTCCAGCGGACGTGGGGGTGCAGCGAGCGAGGCAGTCCGTAATGAACTGTCGGCTGTTGAGCGACGAATGCAGGATGATGAGAGGGTGCAGTATACGCTTGCGACTATGAATCGGTGTGTCAATGGGTATTGTTGGGTGAGGGTTGCCGGTTGCCGGGGGGGGGGGGGGGGGGGGGGGGGGGTGGTTTGACGATGTGAGGGAGGGATGCATTACGTTAGTATGGATGAGTTGAGAGGGAGTCTTTTATAATCTGCTAGGATGACATTGGATAGGTTGTGTCGGTATTGATTATGGGGGCTATCTTTCTGTTACTTTGAAATGTATGTACCAGTATAGACTGCATTTGACTTCAAATCGGAACTTCGAGTCTTCAATGATGATTGATCACGCCTGCTATCCAATCAACGGCTGGGAGCATCACGTTGAGATGAATATCGTCACCCGTGTTAGCCCCAATATCAAATGCATGGTGCGCTCCGTCGACGATATGTTCCTTGTGACGGAGTCCTTGACTGTCGAGACATTCGACCAGACCAACTGCATGTGCGACTTCAAAAACTCGTCTTGACTTCCAAGTATCTGGTACGTTGGGGGATAGGCAATCTGCTTTGCAAGATGCAAGGGACCTAATGTATATTTCGTTAGCAGATCGTTATATTAAGCATACCATTCTCAGGCAGCGAGGGAAACTTACTGATGCCATCAATCTCAAATTCTTGCGTTTCTCCCTTTTCCGGCAGTTGCCATTCTATAGTGCTGCCATCAGGGCAATGTCGAATCAAACCGCGAAGGAGAAATTCAGCTACCAGTCCTCGACGGAAAATTTCCGCTCCAACCTGTTGCCTTGGATTGAAGACGAAATCTTCGAAACTCTTCGGAGGTGGTGTTGAGGCTATTGGGCGTTCCATATCAACTACCGAACTGATACGTTCCGAAGTGAGTTCTGGCACATCAACTGAGATTAATGGTCCCCCCTTCACTAGTTAAATTCGACGAAGGTCTGTTGGGCCATATATAGAGAGAATTGCGGCCGGCTTCTGGCTCCATAGTTTCGGCTGATTTTGTGTTATGTCCCTTTCTGTGCATAGACTGGAGGAAAATGCGAGGCAGAGAGAGGGGGTCAAGAACTTACTGTCAACAGGGCAAGTAATGCACCGGCCGATGCACCGGCGACAATGACATCTTCTATAGAAGTTCTCGGCCCATTCTGGCTTAAATGATTCGACAGGTCTTCATGCATCCATTTCGATAGATCGCGAATGTCTTCGAGTTGGCCGGATATAAAGTCCGACTCCGGTAGGAGTCTTGTAATTTGCAGATGCCACGACGTATTGCTGAGCAAGAAACTCGTCGAAAAGAGGTCGGCAGTACTCGGTGCGGTCTCCGCCGATCCATCCTCCGCCGTGAAGGAATAGAACAGCTGTGGTCGTGTCTTTATATGGGAGATTGTCGGGAATGAAAACATCCACTTCGAGCTTCAAATCACGGATGGTCTTGTAGACGTATGTCTTGGCCCCGGGAATAGGAGGCGGGAGCTGTTTGAAAGATTCTATGAGCAAGGCTTGGGATGACGAGGGAAGAGGGCTCAAATTCGCTAATGAGGTGAGTATTAACTATTGATATATTTTGTTCCAAGGCTCAAAGGATATCCCTTTCCAAACCTGACCTGTCTCCTATCTGATAACCCCCAGCCTCCTTGCAATTCTCCCATTCGTAACCCAATGCTTGAGTGGTGCTCTCCCACTTGCCGAACATGCGCAGCCAGATCGTGCGAAGAACGTCCTACTTCGGATATCGGCTGTAATTCCTCTGCAGTTCCACATCTGCATGCTGTCGTTTCTACAGATCAACTAATCCTCAGGTTGCGGAGTGCGAAGGATGCCGACGGCAACTGAAGTGATGGATAATTATCAAAATTCCGTCAACGATTAGATGCTTAACGACAAATGCCGTGGACTACAGTTTGTTGCATCCCTGTGCAAGATATAAAGAGAGTTGACAACAGATGTTCTGCAAGGTTTCGTTACTGTAAAAATAAATCTTGATAGTAATTTCCAGAAAATCGTAGCTCTTGATACAAAAGAATGGTGTGACTTCGTGCCTTTCAAGCCTCAGCCTTCAGATAAGGAATACCTGTCAACTTGAATGCCCTCTCACTAAGCTGGGGTTCATTCACTGGCTTAAAACGGTTACTTGGGCACTCCTTGCCGTCTCGCTTGGCAACGTTGGAGCCTGTGTGCTTCGCGTTAGGCCAATGGGTTGTTCCTAGCCAGTTCTCAAACGCTTCTTTCTTGCGCGACAAGTCGTCATTGGTGGTGTCCGCTACCGGCATGTAGCAGGTGTAGATGCAAAAGCGAGGGGTTTCTCCCTTCGGACTGAGGTTATAGTGAGGAGTTCTGGAATCCCATAGCAGAAGGTCGCCAGGTTCAGCACAAACTTTCTCCCACTTACACCCATGGTCATCAAGCCACTTCATTCCCCGTTCCGTGTATCCGTACCACTCCGGAGTCCAGGCCGGGATGCGTTCCTCATCTGCTAACTCGCGGTGGAATTGCTCAGAGAGCAGGTGGCCTCCGCGGCAGACAATTAGGCCGCCATCATCAGGGCCATTGGGAAGCAAGTTCACCAAGCCTTGCAGACACCGGAAACCTGGCTTCTCCGGGTCCTGGTCCTGGTGTGGCCAAGGCTTATTCGCAGGAAGATCTGTGCGGCTAGTAGAGTATCAACTTGAGTTCTGGTTCAATGTTCGGCGGAGGGGAAAAAACATACTTCGGGAAACCGAAGTTCACGGCATCAAAAGAGACAATGAGATCTTTGTCATTGTACACCTTCTCGAAGGTTTCGACGACCCCCGGTTCGCTACGCACATCCCAAACGAACTTCTCGTGGGTGACGGCATACTGCAAGCACATTCCCTTCTCATTGATTACGGGAAGGTTGTCTTTGTGAACACTCGACGGATCGTGACGATCAAACCCCAGGTTACTAAGTTTGATGAGTTTCCTGCGAGACAGCCAATGAGGCGTAGAATCCTCAACCCCGGATAACTTACAAGTTCTCCAGCCATGAGAACATCTCATCGGCATATTTGAGGGCCCGCTCACGGGGAATGGCACCCTTCACAACGGCAAATCCATCCCGGGCAAGATCATCCCGGAAATCACCAAACTTGGGGTCGCTGCCGTCGATCCGCATGCGGACATTTTCCGGCGCTGGCGCTGCAGCTGCAACAGATGCAGTGATGGTGGTGGTGGCAGTAGACATGACTTGAGATTGATTCTTTGATTCTTTGATTCCTGTGAGTCAGTTGGGTTCCTACGTTGATGCCAGCGGTCGGTTTATACCATATCTCCGGACTGCCAGTAAAACCTCATTTCCCTTTGCAACTGCCCCACCCCCACCCCCACTTCCCGAACAGAATGTTATGCCGATTCAGTTGGTGTACGGCAAGTGGGAGTCGAGGGTGGAAAAGTGGACAAGCCGCGGATTTCATGAACTGGGTGAAACTGAGAAGATATTCTTCATGCGACGATGTGACTCGGATCTCATGTCATTTTTGTTCTTTCTCTCCCAACTCATCATGACAACAACAAGCACTCCGTTCCAAATTGTCATTGTCGGAGGTGGCATAGCTGGCCTCACGGCAGCTATTGCCCTCCGGGGCCCCAGCAGGAAGATTATCGTACTCGAACAATCACGGCTTAACAAGGAGATTGGTGCTATGATTTCTCTCCAGCCAAACGCCACCAAGATCGTTTATAAAACTTGGGGTTTGGGGAAAGAACTGAGCACATCTCGTGCAATGGTGGATCAGGGATTCCGAGTGTATTCAACTGAGGGGGAGCTGGTGAATGAAGTCCCACTCACAACCAAAACAGAATACGGCGCCAGTCGCGTCCTATGGCATCGAAAGGATTTGCATGACGCACTGAAACGAGCAGTGTTGAGCCCTTCGACTGTCGCAGGGGGTCTGGTGGAGATTCGAGTCTCCTCTCGGGTGGTTCGCTGCGACCCTTGGGGCGGAGTGGTAACTCTTGAGAGTGGCGAGGAAATCAGAGGAGATATTATCATTGGCGCTGACGGAATGTAAGCTAGCCCACCGGGTATAGGGCCAGGATTACTCTCTAACAGGGTTCTATGCAGTCACAGCAACTTACGCAAGGTGGTCGTGGAAGATGGTCCTACCCCAATGCCAACAGGGCTTTCTGGTAAGAGCCAACCCCATCTTTAGCAGAAAAGGCTAACTTTGCCAGCCTATCGGCTCATGGTAAGGGGACACGCCTAGTGTTTTGGGGGCAGGTTTGCTTATCAAATAGATCCCGTCAAATGTACTTGAAACAGAAGAGAAGGAGTTTTGTGATAAGATCGACCCCCGAGCGCCATTCACATCAATGGTCGTTGCACATGATTGCCGTCTGATTATGGGTCCTGGAAGGGAGGGCGATGTCTTTGGAATAGTTGCGCTGGTTCCAGATGGTATGGCCTTTGGTCTGTGCGACAACAATGGTTAATATTTATGGTTTTTCTTGCAGAGCGGATGAACGAGGATCCAAACGCAACACAGTCTTGGGTTTCAGAAGGAAAACTAGATAAGTTGATGGAAACTTTCTCAGAATTCCCCCGATGGATCACGGATATTTTCAAGTGAGTGAAGTTGCAATGGCCTAAGACCTCACTCTCTCTGATTCACTTCATATCAGGCACTCCCCCGATATTGGGCTGTGGCAGTTACGAGACATTGTATGTTTAGATATCCATCTCGAGCGAGCACCACGTCGCTTTCAATGATGTCGGATCAATGTTGATTGTGACAGGAACCGCTTAACACATGGCATCGCGGTCGGCTCTTCCTGATCGGCGATGCTGCGCATGCGATGCTCCCCACACAAGGTCAAGGTGCCAGTCAAGCAATTGAAGATTCTGAGGCCCTCGGTGCCTTTTTCAAGGAAATAATGGAACCACCATCCCTTGAGCAAATCACAAGGTTATTTGCGGTATGACTCATCCCTGAATATCGCTCTTAGGCCCTTGTTAGTCATGAGTTCTTATGACAAGCAGGATACCTTTCAAAGTCGATACGCCCGTGCCAGTCTCATACAAGGATACAGTCGACAGGCTGCGCGACCAGGCACCGTCAAGCATGAAAAGACTGTCATAATGTAGTTGCCCACACCACTGACTCCCCGGCTCCCTGTATGCTGACTAGGCTTGTCTAGGAAACCGGACGAATTTATGGCTTTTAACAGCAGGTACAACGGTGCCAAGGAGTGGCTGCGAAGTGAAAGATCTCTAGCAGGCCTGGCTTAAGTGAGAGTTGCCATAGGACTGTGACAAGATCATAGATGCACTTGGTTGTGCTTCTCAATTATTACCGCGTACCATTTGTAATTGTGTACTTTTGAATTTCGGCAGTTGAATTCAACGTATTCAAGAAGCTATTGCCGCATATAAGAAGTTTCCACAGTACCCTTATATTTCGCGGCGATATGTCAGCTACAAATTGGTTCAATGCCTATAGTATAATCGACTTCCATCAGCCTACTGAACAATTCGATTCTCGTTACAACTATGTTCTTTAAAGCTTCACCTAAGACTTGCCACGCTTCAAGACTGCTTTACAACGGATATGGGAAACCATTTTCCCTGGAGGCATATTTCTATAACCTCATTTCCAAGCTCAGCACAGCTGACTGTTGGCTTTCACTATGCCTCTCATTGCGAGAAGGCCTAGGAGAGCCCTGATCATCCTACTCGGAATTTGTGTCATGGTTTGTCCCTCGCAACACCTAGACGAGTAGTCTATCAACTATGTATTGCGCCGACAAGTCTAATAGGGTTATTCTGATTGGTGTTCCGTATTGCGGGGGGTTCACCACCATCCGCTTCCCCAGACTTCGGTCCGAGTGGGGGAAAGTCCGTGCGAAGATCCACCACGGCTCTTTTCCCTCCACTTGCCGTGTTGAATAGTTTGGGGACCCCAGGTTCCCCAGCAGACTTATGTTCCTATATAACACCAAATAAACCCCCGGTAAGGACCTGCTCCGTATCGGACGCCTTTGTAATCACGATTGGTTTGAACCATTCGTTATATATCACCGATAGGCGCCATGGATGACAAACCCGCCATTGAGCTAGCAGAATGTGTGGAAGCTGGGACGAAGTCGCGGGGGAATATTCTGGTTGATGCCGATGGTCAGGTTCAGCGCTTGCCTGTGCCCAGCAAAGACCCCAATGATCCGTTGAACTATAGCACATGGGAAAAAACTGCGATCATTGTGAGCTGCTGCTGGTTTTGTGAGTTTTTCGTACTCTGGACGTCTCTTCCCCCTGATTTCGGAAAGCTGACAAATATTCTCACTAGCTACCATGTCCTTGTCCTGCATTGGGGGCCTTGGGGCAATTCTCAACGTGTTCTTCCAGTTGTATCTGCCTCAAGGATATACTACCAACCAAGTCGTCTGGTTATCGACATTCCCGTCCTTGTTTGTCGGAATTGGTAGGCATCCCCTGCAAACTTCTCGAACAGTTTAACTAATTGCACCGGGGGCCTCATAAGGTAATTTTCTGATCCTTCCACTTGGGTTACTTTACGGTCGCCGTATCGCAACGATCATCTCAACAGTCGTCCTCCTGGGAGCCACCATCGGATGTGCCGTTTGCAACACATGGGAACAGCATCTGGCATTACGAATAATACAGGGTCTTGCGGCAGGTGCTACAGAGTCAGTGGGTAGCTCGAACTGACCCCGATGAGGCTCGTCCAGGAAGTTAATAATTCATCCAAATCAGGTTCTACCACTCATTCTTGCCGAGGTGACTTTCGTTCATCAGCATGGAATGGTATACGGCCTTTACTGGGCCGCACAGAACGCGATCACGGGCTGTCTTACTCTGGCAGCTTCTTATGAGGTTGCTAGTCTCGGCTGGCGATGGTTCTATTGGGTCTTCGCCATTGCGGTTGCGATAGGGCTGGTTCTGGTGGTTTTTGGTGGCTTTGAGACCGGTTACAAGCGGCGGTCTCAGTTCGTCAATGGTCGTATGGTAATAACAGACCGATTTGGGGTGACCAGAATGCTCACAGAGGATGAAACTCGCGAGGTCCTTGAGTCCCAGGGACATCCATCCAGTGGTGAGGAAATTCCAGAGGAGCTGCGACCCAAAAAGACGTATTGGCAAATGCTGAAGCCGTGGTCACATCCAACCGAAAGCGCCCTCACCTTTATCCCACAGATCTTGTTTCAAATCGTGGAAGCATTACTGTGTCCTGGGATTCTTTATGCCACACTTCTTTCTTCTGTGGTCCTTGCCTCATCAATTGGCATGTCACTATCTTACAACACCGTTCTTGAGTATAACTACCATTGGGCACCTGAATCAATCGGATTGATTAACCTCGGCGGCGTGTTCGGTGGATTCGGTGGGATGTTGTATGCTGGCTTCCTGGGGGATAAATTTATCGTTTGGAAAGCAACAAGAAATGGAGGAGCCTTTGCCCCTGAGCATCGTCTCATTCTCTTGATCTTCCCTGGCGTCCTCGGAGTCGCGGCTCTTCTTCTTTACGGATTTACAGCTGATGGTGGCGCCACCTGGGGGGGCCCATACATGGGCTGGACGCTTTTCCAAATTACTTTTGTTTCAGTTCTCATATTGTCGACCTCTTTCGCGGCCGAGTCATGGGAGCGGAACCCTGGTCCTGCTCTTGTTGCGGTGGTCGGTATGAAGAACATCGTGGCATTCGGTTTGAGTTACGGAATCAACCCAATGGTGGAGAAGTACAGCTATCCAACTGCAATGGGAATCCTGGCCGCCGTCACCGGTGGCGTCTTCTTGCTGGGTATTCCAGTTTACATCCTGAACCCTAGGGTAAGCACCAATGTTGGCATTTACCACACTTTCTAACTTTCGGTAGTGGCGCCAATATATGGAAAAGAAGCAACAGAGAACCGCTCCGTATTGAGACTTTCAGTCAGCTAGCAATTGTCCGTCAGAATCGAATTCCAACTGCAAATGCTGCCTTGCTACGGTTGAAGATTACAATTTTAGGAACGCATTCCATTCTCTCTGCCGCAGAATACCATTCTCCTACTCCTACTTGAAAGGTACAGTTTTTCTTGGCCTTAGACATAACCCTAGATATAATCAATATCCACCACAAATACAACTTTTGCTACAGCCCACACAATAAGTGTTTACTTCGGCGTAAATATCTGAAAGGCATTTGGAGTCTCATTACGAGGATTAATGGCAACTTAGAATTGAAGATGTAGAAAGGCAAGATACAAGAATACATATATGGCTTTCGACCCATCAATAACAAAATTTTAGACCACAGGGAAGGGTTTGTTCGGGGGGAAGTAGATTTCAGTGCGTCCTGAAACCGGTGCAACCTTTCTACACTCTTGTAAGTAAGTCTCTAGGCCAGCGCAACCTCCTACACTGTTTTAAGTCTCTCCCCCGCAAAATCGAAGAAAAGTATGTTGGACGCCCCCACTTCCCGGGAAAATTGCCGATGCCCCATTTGACAAGGCTGCTTAAGGGCAAGATCGGGAATGGCCGAGGCTATTGGATGGCAGTTATTTTAGCTCTGCACCAACAATTTGACCGGCCAGCCATCGGCAAGTTTGTGGCCCGCAAATTCATTCGCCTTCCCGATTGCCCTCGGCAATCCATACATAAATCGATGGCTCGTCCGCTTTTGTCTTCCATACTTTCCTCGAAGTTCCATTATGCCTGAAAGTCCGGAGGCCCCTCGACGTTCCCCGCGGAGGGCTGTGAATCACCAGTGTCCACATTGCGACAAGGCGTATGAACGACAGGAGCATTTGGTGCGTCATCTAGGTTCACGTGAGTAGTCCCGGTCGAACATGGAGCTCTCCCCAGGAAGGCTGAAAGTGTAGAATCAATCAGATCGCAATGAGCGCGTGTACAAATGTCCGATGTGTCAACGCGGTTTCAATCGCCGGTCTGTCGCCCTGACCAGCCAACTACAGCCAGCTAACCATGACCAGAGATGTCTTACAGCGCCACCAGGCAGTCCATGAAAAAGATGAGGCAAGGGGCAAAGCCTCATTACGATGGACCAAGGAGCGCGCAATTGAAGCCTGTGAAGCTTGCGCGACCGCAAAACTAAGTTGTGATAACGAAAGACCTTGCAAAGTACGCCGCACAGTTGAATTTCTAAACGTAGCCAGCACTAACAAGCTTACAGCGATGCCATTCGAAGCGAATAAATTGTGTCCCTAGACCCAAAGGCAGGCGTCTATCACGCGAACGTCTTTCCTATTCATTGTCTCTCCCGCCCTACTCTCCGCAAGTAGGAGAATCGCCGCCGGGCCTGTCAACTCTGACACCAGCACCTGAATCTGGGCTATCAGACTCATTCCCGGGCAATGTGCATGAAAGGTACGATGCGGACGTTGCCCAAACCAGCGAGTTGGTCTTGGAGACCGTTATCCCCTACACGGACGCGCAGGCGTATTTACCCATGAACGGATTTCCCGCATTTTTCGAACAAGTGATGCTGCCGGTTGTGGACGCCGACGATGCAGTCCACGATACACAACAGCCACGTGTGTTCGATTTCATGCAGGACACCGATTTCACATTTCTAGATACCGACATCTTCGGCACAAACTTCATACCAGATCTAGATAAGGCACTCGATGTTCCAATGGCTTTCACTGAGTTCGAAAACCCTCCACAATCCCCGCTAGACGATCAGGAATCCGCAAGTCAGCGTGCTGCAGCCTTTGGACGTTCATTGTGGTGAGGTCAATTAAGAATTTATTATGTAAATCCCGTTTGGTCTAATGTCTAACACTCTGGTTAGGCTTTGGGTGCCCGAGAAGAATCAACATGCATTCAGCGAAGAAAGACAGATTCCCTTACGCGACACTGACAGGATTCCATCCTCGTACCAGAATCGCTTGGATGCAGTAAAAATTCCTGGGAAACTCTCATATCAAGCGAGGGATGATATTTTGAAGCTGGTCATACGGACCGGAGGCTCTCGACTTTCAGTGACGACCTTTCCATCTCCAGACTATCTTGACACTCTGATTAAAATCGGGATTGGGAAGCGAACTGAGACGGACGCCTGGATCCACCCCTACACTTTCTATGATTCAGACTATCAACAGCTGCGTCCAGAACTGCTCATGGCTTTGATTGGGGCGGGATGTGTCTGTTGTGGAATGCCCTCTATCAACAAGACTGGCATCATTTTGCAGGAAATTACTCGAGTGAGCCTCGCACAATTAGTAGGTCCTTCCAAATCATTCATGACAGGCCATCGCCGTCGGATTGTGCTAACCGCCTCTTTATTTAGGTTGAGGATGATAATAGTGTACTTCGCGATCTCCAATACTTGCAGGCTTCAATGATGTGGCTTGATATTGGAATCTTTTGTGGGTATACTCGGAAAATGCAAATTGCTGAAAGCTATTTACAGCCGCTTTGCACAGTGCGTTGGATACCTTAACAATTACCAAGCCGCGTGCTCACAGTACTAGGCGGTGCGTCGTAGCGCAGCCTTTGACAGGTCAACCTACACAGTTATTACTCCATACTCATTCGGTACTGACAACGAATCGTTGAAACGAGCGTGGCATGCCTGGGTACGGCAGGAATCTCTCAAGAGGTGTGCAATGAAATTCGCTTTCTCGATATAGCTTCCCGGTTCTGATCGAATTAGACTTGTATACCATCTGTTCGGTCACGATGTGGAGGTGGCCACGACTATGAATCGACCCGCTATCATTTCCTATACAGAGTTGACGCTCCCATTCCCCTCGACAAGAGGTTTATGGTTTGCTCCCTCTGCCGAGGCCTGGCGGGATATCTGGATAGCGTACCAGTTGACTGGTTGCTCCGAGCTCAATCTACGTGATCTATTATCAGATCCGTCATTGATGACTCAACTAGCTCCCGAACTAGATATCGAAGTCGCGAGATCTGCCCTTCTGCAGGGTCTTGCGCTGCAGGTTTGGGAGTTCCGTCAACAAATGCTTCTATCTCAGACTTCTCTATCTGGCCCGCGTGCGACAACTCAGTTATGGCTACAAAGTCGACAAGAAGACTTGTAGGTGTCGTGCTGTGATATATTTAGTCATTAAATGATCTGACTGCTGCATCTCCAGATATACGACCCTTCGAGCGGTACAGCAAGACTCCCTAAGCGTACCCCCGGTGACAACTTTGATGAGCGAGTTCGTGATGATGTACCTCCACATAGATATTGACGCAATCCAGCGCTTCGTCGGAAGAATGGGCGAGCTAGATGCCCGTCGCGCCTATCCCGGGCTTCGGGACTGGAGCCGGACGAAAGAAGCGCGGTTTGCCATTTGGCACGCTGGCCAAATGTTTCGAGCGGCTCGTAACGTGGCGGCATATCAGTTCCGCGGCTTTGAATCCTTGGCTATCTACCATGCCACGCTGGTTCTATGGGTGTACGGTTTGATTCAATGTGGCGAGACCAAGCGACTCGAGGTGACTACCCCTATGAGTGAAGCCGACTTGACTGCACCAGTTCCCCTGGATGAACCCGAGAACCAAGTGACGAAGTCGTTCCTAAGCCACGGCGTTGGGCGACCCGGATTAATGATGCTTCAGTATCGTGGAAAGAACGAAGGAGATGTAAAGGTTTTTTATGAATTGGCCAAGCCTCGTGCAGTAACAGCGGTGGCACAGCAGGTGTTTGAAGGGAATTGCCGACTTCCTTTCTCAGATGTTTCACTTCCACCGATAATTCAAAACCTGTGTGCACTTATTAAGGATTTAGGCAACTTACAATAATCATACTACGATTATAGATACTGAATCAACAGACTATATACTGTATAGATAATCAAATTATACATCGCTCTGTACGAATTTGTTCAAAACTGCCGAGCGAAGGGCCAAACAGCGACCATCAAATTATCGGGATATAAATTCATCCATATTTAAATATGGATGTTACTATTTCATTTGTATCGCAGGAATTGGTTAGCGATGAGCCGACGTGAGTCACGTGATTGGTTCTCTGCTATGTGTTGCTCCACTTTGGAGAAGCATAATCCCGTGGCTTATCATACACACTTTTAAGAGACTTGGTTAATTATCACTAGGTAATCTACTTGACATCCCTCTGTCTGTTCGAGGCGGTGAGAGTAAATGACCCACAAGATGCGGCCGCATGTCCCGTGTCTCGCAGATCATATGATATCATATAAATCGAATTATTAATTCACCTTGAAGAGGTTGGGGGCTTACAATATCTGAACGCTCATCAGGCTTGCAGTAATTGCAAGAAAAACAAGCGCAAGTGCGACAAATGCTTGCCGGCATGTGGTCTCTGTGTTCGGACTAGGCGTGCTTGTGAGTACGATGAGACTCCTAGGCCACCTTCCTCAGTGGATGAGTTCGCAGCGCTGCAAGCCCGAATTACAGAGCTCGAGGCTCGTTTGCGTAGTGCTTGCGGTAGTTCTGCTTCGGTTGCTAACCCCATACCAACTCCAACCTTCAGAAGCCCACAAACATGGACTGACCCCACACAACTCTTTGGCTCAATTGCCGTTCATGTTCCTCGATCTTGACTGCTACGAGTGGGCCAGAATGAAGCTACCGAGGCCAACAGCTACGATTCCAATGGTGTGTAACCCTTTCAAGGCACAATTGGCAAGTGGTAAACCTGACCGGTCAGGATGCTCTCATGGTCCTTAACCAAGCGAATGGGATCTTAGAGATTTCTCAGACTTACTTCAATACGATCCATCGCTGGATGCTAATTATCTCAAAGAAACAAATAGATCTTGGCATTCCATTTCCAGGTGGCGGACCGGATCGAGTATTATTATTTCTTGCCATGAAGCCAGTAACCACACGCCGCGAGTCGACCGAAAGCTTATACAAGACTACCCGAGCATTCTTTCGGATCCTTGAAGCGGATAACGTCATATCAATATACTATCTTCAGGCTATGAATCTGGTCGCTCTCTATAAATACAGTCACTCCCTCTACCCCGCCGCATGGATAACGGTTAGGTCCTGCTCTCGGTACGCGGATATCATTGGGCTCTCTCTTTCCAGACAGTGCTCGAAGATTATAGAGAATAATGCTTGTCTACCTACCTTTCTTGACAGGATGTAAATATAGATTTGTGTGCTTATCACTGACATTGCTGTCACTTTCTCCTGCGACTAGACGACCTGGACTGAACTAGAAGAGTGACGTCGTACCTGGTGATCTAATTTTATTCTTGACAAAGTAATTTCACTCGGTAGCAGACAAAGGTTCTGCTCCCCAGAACCGTCTAAAGTCGATGTCTTGTCCGGGGACGATATTAGATAGATACATATTCCTTGTCGCTGTTACATAGTAGAATACATTAACACGCCTTCACCTTAGAATTCAAATAATATTTCTGGAGCTTTGAACTGCGCTATTTTAATACCCTTCTCTACCCTATAATCGCCCTTCACCCGTCTATGTCAATCCGCTAACGTAATCGGTAAGCGAGCTGCGCACGCAAGCGAGCTGCGCACCCGACATGTTTTCTACGCGCCTCAATTTCTTAGAGGATTAAAACATCGGCCATACCACCAAAAATGCCTAAATCATCAAAATCACGCGCTGAACAGGAAGGCCGGATTCTATTAGCTATATCAGCCCTAAAAAAAAATGAATTTAGTAGCCTTAGAAAGACCACCGATATATTTAATCTCTCTAAATCTACTCTACGCAGTTACCTAAAAGGGATCTCTTTTAGAGACGAGCAACGCGCCAATAGTCATAAAATAACTATTAATAAAGAGAAATCGCTTAAAAAATAGATCCTTTTACTAGATAAGCATAGAGTACCTCCTCAGCCTGCATATATACAAGAAATGGCCAATATCTTGCTTTCAAAGCGTGATACTACCTCCCCCCCTACTACTATAGGGAAGAAATAGGTATACAACTTTACTAGGCATACACCTAAGCTTAAAACCTACTTTACACGTCGCTACAACTATCAGCGTACTAAAATAAAGAATCCTAAGATTCTAGATACTTAGTTTAAGCAAATAAATAAGACTATTCAGAAGTACAGTATAGCTGTTACAGACCCTTGTCTAGCGCACCTTATCGAAGGCGGACACACAAGGCAGAATAACGATAGGATGACGATGGCCGATTCCTGAGTGGAAGGCACCCGACGAATCGTTTATCTAGTAGTTATTCGGAAAGGGCTACGGACGCCGATACCAGCTACCACAACAAAGTCACGTGCATCGTAGCAGTGACACGACCAAACGTATCAGCGACACGACAAGCTCGTAGCACTGACAAGATACATCGTATCACTGACACGAAGAGTCGTAGCAGTGACACGACGGGCAAGGATATATAAGGACACTCATTTATGTACTTAAGTTTAGTTCTTCGTGATCAATACACATGGTTACTACAGAGTTACCTTTAGTAGCAAGACCAGTCTCAACTCGTTCGCACTCTTCTAACTATTAAGTATACGTACTTAATAGGCCTGGCCCTTTGGACTCGAGTCTAGTATCGACGGCAGTCTTGTGTCGACTGCATCCCTGTGACGACGGCAGTCTAGTATCGACGGCAGTCTAGTGTCGACGGAAGCCTCATAACGACTCCCGTCTTCCCCAGACCGCAACCCAACAGCGACGGAGGTCAAAGAACGACTTCAGGTTAGTAACCCTCGAAACGTGGTCCGCTAACTGGTCTCAGACTTGACGACGAAGCCCCGGGCGTAACAATAGCCTCAAGCAATATCTATAATTTTAATAAGACGGGGTTTACAATAGGCCTAATAACTACAATCAAAGTTATTACTAGATCTAATATGCCAGAGAAACCGTTTTTATTATAGCCAAGGAACCAGGAATAGATTACTACCATAAAATATATTAGTTCTAATAGATAGGCTCTATCTTTCTATATCATTCTCAAAGACAAGATGTATATAGAGGCCTAGTACAAGAATAATAAAATTCCTTCTAATTAAAGAATAGAGATTAGTCCTAATAACTAGATAAGTAATAAGATTAGCCTATATTGGCTACAGAATTATTTTATACCTTATACTACCGGCCGATCTATAGAAAAATATCGTTTATTTATTCTAGATAGCCACGATAGTCATCTAACGCCTCAATTTAATTAGATCTATATAGAGAATAATATTATACCAATCTATATACCTGCGCACGCTTCTCATAAACTTTAGCCACTTAATATTACTATTTTTTCGCCATTAAAAGGCTTGTACAGAGGCCTGATTGAATCTAAGATACGCTACAAATTTAATCATATTAATAAACTTAATTTCTTAGAAATATATTCTCAGACCCACGCAGTGATCTTTACCAATAGTAATATCTATAGTATTTTTAAAGCTACTAGCCTAATTCCTTTAAACTTTGAGCGCGTTCTTTCTCAGCTAACAATTCAGCTTAAAACCCCTACACCTCCGGGTAGTAGACCTAGTAGCTAAGACAGCTCAGCGCTTAAAATGCCTTATATAATTAAGCAGTTAAAAAAGTTAGAATCTATATTTAAAAAGCTACTTAAAAATCGATCTTATAGTCCCGATTCGTCTATTAAAACCAGTTTAAATCAACTAATTAAAGATACCAAATAAACTATAAATAATATAATAATATTAAAGCATTAATTAGAGTAATATTAGACTGCACACAAAAAGCAGCTTAAAAAGCAAAAGCGCTCTACTAAATAGATTATTTTTAAAAAAAATATATTAATATCTAAAGTCCAAATCCTTATTAAGCGTCGAAATCAGACAGATAAAGCTATACAGATAGATAGATCTCTACCTACTAAATTGGGTTCTAGACGCGCTCTATCTAAATGTTCTAGCTGTGGTATATAAAGTCATAAAATTATTGTAACGGCGGGTTGCCTCAGGCAACTAGATCCCCCGCAGGCGAGCCGCCAGCGGGCCGTTGGCTTACGTAACGCACAAATATATTTATGTTAGAATCGCGCAGAGGATTCCGATCCTCAAGCGATTCGTTCTGTTATACTAGATAGGGGAACTGCCATACAATCCTAAACAACCTTGAGCTTCCTAGTACTGCCTTCCTGAAGCCCGTTGGCCGACCGCGCTCCGCAGGCCTACCGCCTATAGATAGTAGTACGCCGGCAGAGCGCTTACAGTTCGAATCGCTTCAACCCAACGACTTCAAGATGGTCAGTACACGAAGTTCGAGCGCCTTACCGCCGGTGGACCCCCAGGGGGCCGACGGCACGGCCACTCAGTCATCCGCAACCCAAGGAGTCTCCCAGAGGGAGTTCCCGGCAGCCCAAAATGCTCGAACCTCCGACGTCCCAATGGAACCGATCGTCGAAGAGGACGAAAGCGAAACTCCCGAAAGGGGACCGACGTCGGAGCGCCAGAGCGAAGAACCAATGTTGTCGCTCAGCGCGATTGCACGGGTGGCTGAGGTGTTGAAAACAATCATGCAGACCAGCTCCGCGGACAACGGGTTCGGCGGTCTCAAGCTGGCTGCACCTACCCCTTTCGAAGGCAAAACTATACGTGAAGTACAGAATTACATCGCGGATATGGAAGACCACTTCGCCGCGAGTGCGTCAGCCCAGCGGAACGATAAGGACAAAGTCCTGTACGCTACCAGCTACCTCGGCGAAAAGGCCAAACAGGCGTGGCGCCTGAAAAGAGAAAGCCTCGGGGAACCAAGCTGGGAAGAGATGAAAGACTTCCTTTATACGTTCGTCGACCCGGAGGCGGACCGACATCGGAACGTCGCGTATCGCCTCATAAATGAGAAACAGAACGGAAGAAACATGCGCGAATGGTGTGCCCGAAGCTTAGAAGTATGGCAAGCCTTCCCAAATAACTCTCTCACGGCTCAAACGTGGATCCAAACGCTCGATCAGGAGGTCCAGAGGGAGATCACTCGCGCGGCTCGCCAGCCACAAACCCTGGGAGAAGCACACGATATGGCAATCCAATATTGGTCAATGCTTCATCGTGAACGCAGTCTACGCGACAGTGAAGGAAGCGGCCGAAAGCGCGCCGACGGGGGAAACCAGGGTCCGGCTGGATTTAACAGAGGCAGGAAACGCCCTCGTGAAAACGAAACCCCTGCTACGCGTCCCCGCGGCAGCCGCTCTTCGCCCGGGCAACCGCCTTTCAAAGCCCGTCGATGGAATGACGGCACGCAGGCGGCCCATGAGCGCAAAAGGGACTGGCAGAAGAAAGAGGGACGCTGTTTCCGATGCAACGAGATGGGCCACAGAATCTGGGAGTGCCCCAAGGCCGCCGACGGCGCGCCGGGGAAAGATGCCTCCCGCGAACAATAGGAACTGCGGCCTCTGGAGCTCTTAGTCCTGCGTCACCCGAAAGAACCTACGGCGTTCCCTATCCTCGGCACGGTGGAGCTACAACTGCAAGAATCACCCAGTATCAGCGCCGATATTAAGCCGATAGGGGGATGGGATCACACTGTACAAACGGTGAAGGCACTACTAGACTCCGGGGCCGATGACAACTTCATCTCCTATCGATACTTACTCCAACACGGGATCACCGTGTCGAAAGATCATCTCCAACCACCGGTGCGCGTGCGGTACGCGGACGGTACCCCGGCGCCGTGCTACGGCAAGCTGATCGTAAAATCCCAAGTAACCGATTGGGAGAACCAGACAAGGGGGTACGAGATGGAGTACTACATTACCGACCTCCAAGACCCGGACTATCAGATTGTTTTAGGACGCAAGTGGATGCGCCACGCTGATCCCGACGTCGTTTTCTCGGCGGGAACATGGCGCTACCGAAAAGAAGCTCCAAAGATCTCTATCGAGAATCCCAAACGGTTTGCAAAGACGATGCGTCACACCCTTACCATGATGGTTATGTACCGGCCGGATACCGACGACGGGCCGCCGGAGCTGCCACCTCGGTATAGAAAGTGGGCCCACGTCTTTTCCGAAAAAGAAGCAGCTGAGCTTCCGGATGAGAAGGCCGCACATCCGATACCATTGGTAGAAGGGGGAGTTCCGCCATACGGACCCCTATACAACCTCTCGCAGCATGAATTACAGGTGTTGCGGGAATATCTCGACAAGATGCTCGAACGAGGATGGATCAGGCATTCCACCAGCGCAGCCGGAGCGCCGGTGCTCTTCGTTCGGAAGCCCGATGGCTCGCTAAGGCTGTGTGTTGACTATCGGGGACTGAATGCCGTGACCGTGAAGAATAGATACCCATTGCCTCGTATCGACGAGCTGATGGATCGGCTCGTGGGAGCAAAGTATTTCACTAAGCTTGATTTAAGAGACGCATATCATCGAATTCGCATCCAGAAAGGCGACGAGTGGAAGACGGCGTTCCGAACGCGTTACGGGCATTTTGAATACACGGTGATGCCGTTTGGCCTATGTAACGCGCCAGCAACCTTCCAGGCGTACATCAACGAAGCCATGAAAGGAATCCTGGATGACTACTGCGTCGTGTACTTGGACGACATCCTCATCTACTCGCAGACCGAGGAGGAACACGTGCGGCACGTCGGCGAGGTGCTGTCGCGCCTAGAGCGGGCAAATCTATACGCCAAGCTGTCCAAGTGCAACTTCCACCAAGAAGAAGTAACGTTCTTAGGATTCATCGTGGGACGCGATGGTATACGCGTCGATCCGGAACGCGTGCGTACCGTCGGCGAATGGCCGGCGTTAGAATCCTTTCACGATATTCAGGTGTTCTTAGGATTCACGGGGTACTTTAGGCGCTTCGTGCACCAGTACGCCCGGATCACTAAGCCCCTGTCTGATATGTTGAAAGGAATGCAGAAGGGAAGGAAGACAGGGCCGTTTATCCTTACCACGGAGGCGCGAGAAGCTTTTGATGAACTGAAAGCGGCGTTCAGCGGCCCTCCGATCCTGCGACACTTTGACCCTGCATTACGAATCAAATTGATCACAGACGCCTCAGGATTCGCTATCGCGGGCATCCTCCTACAACCTGTTGACGGGGTTGAGGAGCCCCGCCGGCGTTCCGACTGGCAACCAGTTGCTTTCTACTCAAGGAAGCTGACGGAGATAGAAGGTCGTTATCCTGTTCACGATCAGGAGTTGCTTGCCATCGTGGAATGTTTCAAAGTGTGGAGACACTACCTCGAAGGCGCACCGCATGCGATCCGCGTGCAGAGCGACCATGAAAGCTTGCAATACTTCTATTCGAAGAAGACAGTGAAAACTGGATAAGCGTCAGGCCCGATGGGCAGAGCTCCTGGCGGCTTACGATTTCCAGATAGAATACCGGCCTGGGCACCTGAACCCGGCCGACGCGCCTTCGCGGCGGAAAGACTATGAAGATGTCCACGTACAGAGAAACGTTGGACTGTTACCCACGCTTCAGAGGAAGTTACGGGCGGTACCGGATGATCGGAACGACGTCGGAGCGCCTTCGGTGGCCGAGTCGGAGATTTCGATCGTGAGCTCAAGAGGTCCGGAACTCTTGGCTCTCAGAACGATGGCACGAGAAGTTGCCAGAGAGGAAGTCGTTTGCGAAGCAACGTCGCACCCTCTTCGAGATGCGATCCTGCAGGCCCAACAGGGGGACGCCTTTGTTGGCCAAATCCGCGGCAAACTGCTGCCCGGTGAAGGAAAGAAGGAGAGCGGGCACAAAAGCGACGTTGCTGAAACAAGCGGCGACCTGACGGGGCGATGGCGCGTTGACGGCGGATTGCTGTACCGCGGAGAAACCATCTATGTGCCTCCGTGCTCTGCACTCAGGCAAGAGATCCTGAGAGTGCATCACGATGATCCATTTGCGGGCCACTTTGGCCGAGAGAAGACTCTTGAATTGATCAGAAGGAAGTTCTATTGGGACGGTCTGCGTACAAACATTGAGAACTACGTCCGGGACTGTCCTGTCTGCCAGAAGATGAAGGTCCCTAGAAAGCTGCCGCAGGGCGAGCTGGCCTCCCTTCCTGTTCCAGAAGGGCCATGGCAAGACCTGACGATGGACTTCGTGGTCGGCCTGCCGCCATCGGGCCGAAAGGGCCGCGTATATGACGCAATTCTTGTGGTGGTAGACCGATACACGAAGGCCGCGAGATACCTACCCACAACCGGAACCGTGACTGCAGAAGAACTGGCTAACATGTTCCTAGATGAAATCGTCTGCAAGACCGGATCCCCGAGAAGTCTGGTCACTGACAGAGGTTCGCTCTTTACCAGCGCGTACTGGATGCAATTCTGTCAAGGTCTCCGTATAAAAGGCCGCCTGAGTACCGCTTTCCACCCGCAGACGGACGGACAGACTGAACGTCAGAATCAAACGCTCGAAGCATACTTGCGGATGTATACAAACTACCAACAGAGCGACTGGGCAGATTGGTTGCCTACCGCGGAGTTCGCTTACAACAATGCCAAGAACGCGTCCACGGGATATTCGCCCTTCATGGCTTGGCAAGGCATGGAACCGGCGGTCCCCGGGCTCGAAGCCATCGGACCGACGACATCAAACGCATCAGTAGAACTGCGGTTGAAAGGCCTGGCCGACATCCGGACCAAACTGGAAGAAAATCTGAAGAAGGCAACGGAGCGGCAGGCAGAAGGATATAATAAGCGCCACAAGGCCACGCAGCTGCGCGTAGGACAAGAAGTCCTGCTATCAACAAAGAATATCAAGTCATGGCGGCCAAACAAGAAACTGGACTTGAAGTACGACGGCCCATTTATGATTACGGAGGCCGTCGGGAAACAAGCGTACCGCTTGCGGCTGCCAAAGGCGTACGGTCATATCCACCCCGTCTTTCATGTATCACTGTTGAAGCCATACCACCGGCGCGCAGGAGTAGAGGCTGGAGAAGCTCAACCGATCGTCATCGACGATCAGGAGGAATGGGAAGTGGAAGAAGTGCTTGCTCATCGAGTATACTATCGAAAGCTGCAGTATCTTGTCAAATGGAAAGGGTGGCCGAGTTACGAGAACTCGTGGGAACCAGAGGAAAACCTTAAGAACGCTGCTGAAGCTGTTGCGGCTTACCGGAAAGCCAGCGAGGTGCCGGAGGCACCCCGTCGGTCACGGAGGAGAGCATGATCTTTTTCCCACAGGGTTTTGATATGCCTCCGAAAGACGCGGCGGCATTACTCTTCCTCTTTCACCCACAGGGTTTTGAGGTTTAATGAGGATGTCCTGAGCTACTACACCCATATCGTCAACAAGAATACTCATGCAGGAAGAGCAAAACAACTTCATTAAGTTAAGAAAAGAAAAACAGAAAAACGGCCCGAAGGCACAACGCAGGTTGCCCGCCAGCGGGCCCCAAACAAACAAACAGAAAACCAAACAAACGAACTACCACAAACTCTCCCAGTCCACCAGGTCGCCCTCAGGAAGAGGCTCCATACCGCCGAGCTCCCGCTGGACGTTTACCAGACGGAATAGGTTGCGGTTTATATCCCGCAACGCCGCTAGACACGGATGGACCTTGTTCAGCTTACCGAGGCGGTTGGTAGCCTCCTCGATATGCTTGGTCAGGTCATCCGTGGCCTTCACGGCCTCTTGACTCGGCGGCAGGGCCTGCAGACGAGCGACCTCGGCCCGCGCGGGTCCCGGCAGCGCAAGACACGGCTTCTTCAGGCGCGCACACCGCACGCAGGGCCGCCCGGCACCCCGAGACACGCAAACCAAGGGTCCCTCGACACCAGAAGAAGTGCCAACGAACAACGACTTGGCGCAGCGCCTACAGGGCACCTATAAACCGTCAGCGTCACCCCGTCGCGCCGCACTCGGATTCAGACTGCCTACTTACCGGGGGGGAACTGGGAGGCGCCGGGGGAGGCGACGGAGACCGCGGCGGCGGCGAAGGCGACCCCCAGGGGGGCAAAGGAGAGTCCCCCCCAGGGGCCGGAGGCAGGAGATCATCAAGATCCCCGTAAGGGGGCCGGGGCAACGTATCCTAAACCACCTGAATCAGCCAGAACGCACCCCTGCCAGACTGAGGAACACTTACCTCCGAAAGAGGAGGGCCCAACGGGGCAGGAGGCGGGGGAGGGGGCGCGAGCGGGGGCACGGGGGGCTAATAAGCATATTAGCTCTGTTTCCCTGCGAAGGCGCACCGACGGCTCCCCGAAAGATGAGGATATTTAGAAAGGAGTACTCACAGGGTTCTGCAGGGCCAACCGGGCCCGCTTTGCCTCCTGAGAGGCTTTCGCAACTCCACGAACGGCGTTCTTACGTTTACCCATCTTCAAAACAACAGAGACGCCGTCAATTCGCAACCCTAGCGGCGCCCCTACGGGAAAGGAAGCCAAAACTTACCGCGCTGTCTGCACTTTCAAAGTGATCTGAAGAGGTGAACATGGCTACGAGAAATGTTACAATTTATAGGAATAAAGGACCCTACGACGCTATCCCGAAAGCGTTCCGTCAGTGTTCCGACTATTCAGGACTATTGTGAAGCAATGTGTTGGACCCCTACAATCCTATTGTTGAGCGTTTGAATAAGGCGCGTTTTTGTGTTGCGCGGCCTATCGAAGCGAGGTGTTGAGCGCCTCAGAACTCAGGCACGAACCGGGACGGTTCGTTTTTCCGAAGGGGGGATAGTTGTAACGGCGGGTTGCCTCAGGCAACCAGATCCCCCGCAGGCGAGCCGCCAGCGGGCCGTTGGCTTACGTAACGCACAAATATATTTATGTTAGAATCGCGCAGAGGATTCCGATCCTCAAGCGATTCGTTCTGTTATACTAGATAGGGGAACTGCCATACAATCCTAAACAACCTTGAGCTTCCTAGTACTGCCTTCCTGAAGCCCGTTGGCCGACCGCGCTCCGCAGGCCTACCGCCTATAGATAGTAGTACGCCGGCAGAGCGCTTACAATTATGCACTATCTGAATCGATAGAACTACTCATTTTTATATAGAAGTCAGAATTCATGGTATTTTGATCATTTTAAATTTCTATATAGCGGTTGGTGCGCAGCTCGCTTGCGTGCGCAGCTCGCTTACCGATTACGTTATATATATTAATTATATAATGAAATTTTGGTATATATCTTAGTAAGTTCCTATTAAATAAAGTACTACTATAGCCGATTTGCGGCGGCGTATGTCATGGTTACCGGCTGCCCTGCTGGTATCGTACGGCAATGGAGGTCAATGTCGTGCTTTGGAGTGCGACAGAATCCCCGATATGGCACGTAGAGGCGTATGAATTTCTCTACAGTAGTAGGTATTAGGGCTGGATCGGCCCGAAGCTTGGCTTGTAGATCTCGGTCGCGGGAGAGATGAGCGCATATATCGCCGAGTAGAATTGGAGGAGCTATCATGCCGATAACAAGTGATTGGCGAAGTGCACTACTGTAATGCGACTCCATTAGTATATATTCTGATAAAAATATGTGGTACGCACTTACACAAGAAGTTCATTATTTAAAGGCTATCTATCTGGTCCAACTTCCAGTAATAGCGAGGACGCTGGATCCGACTCTGGATCCCGGTTTGATTTCTTTTGATCAGCGAATAATTCTCTTGCTAGATTATACAGCCGTGTAGACTGTGCGCTTGTCTCCGCAGCGCTCTGCTGACGCTACGCGTTTATCTATTTAGCTGCTGTCGTCGCCAGAACAGGGGCAATCTTATCTTTAAGGTTTAACCACGCCACCTCGACCTATGCAGCAAAAGACGCCGATATGTCAATTTAGCTAGTCTTGGTTTTATTGCCAGTATCTAGATTATCTATATTATTAGTTTTTAGTAGTACATCCAGCTCTCGCTGCGTGTGTCTTTTAAGGATTAGACCAAATCGCTTTAACCGCGCTGATTTAAGCGTACGATTAAGCGCGGTGTAATAAAATATATAAACTAGTAGATCTATATTTAGTAGTGGACGGTAAATGCTTTATAGATTACTTAAAATAATTACTTTTATAGATAAGATAAAAATATTAGTAGTAGAGATAGTCTACTTGATGTTGTTATAGTATATTAGAAGCTAGAAGTCCCCGGTTTAGAAGATATATACTACTAGGTATTTTCTTTGCAATTAGTCGAACTGCTTATAAATTTTATCTAGATTATTGTCTTTAATGAGAGCGAAATTGTTGTCGGCTGAGGAGGTGGTAGTGAAGAACATTATGGAGCTCTCTGTAAATTGGGATGGAAAATGACAAGACAAACCATCGGCTGATTTGGTATTTATGTGAAAAGTCTTTTGATTGAGATTGATGGAGCAGCTCGGTTCTGCGGGGATGCATCTCCAGTCTGGATAAGGACAACCAAATCCTGTAGGGAACATGGGGACATGATGGGAACAGGATGGGGACACACAAATGCTTCGGGTAATGGACCAAAACTTTCACCCCGGTATCTCTAGGCGCTTAGCTCGGTGAATAACCATCTAAACAATTCAAATCTCTGATACCAATCTAACTATGTTAACCTATCCCAGGGGGTCAATTGGATGGTGCTCGATCTGATTTATTTGTATGCCTTCACTTTTCTGATTTCAAGTCCATTCGACTTTATACTACATCTACCCCATTCTTTTACCCTTCCCGGGTCGCTACTAACTCCAGACCTAGGACACTTGGAGAACCAGTAGTTATATACAACGATGTTGCATGCTAAGAAGGACTAGTGTTGAATTGAGGTGGTAGTCAGGCTTTCAAAATAGTGAATCTTATCAATACGGGTCCAATCGGGCTAATAGCGTTTTAGATGGCGAGGAATCTTTTCGGTCTGTCCATAACCGCTGTAGTCGGTAGAGGACAGTCTAGACTTGATACTGCAAAGGAGATGGGTACAGACCATACAATCAATGTGCCCGGGGCCAGGCAGACACGGTCACCTATTAGTTAGCTAATTTATTAATCTTATTTTTATTAAGTTCCTGTTGCACTTTTGCCAGGGCAGCTGTGACCCTTTGTAGTTCCTCCTGACGTGCTTCACCTCTTCTCCTAGTCTCTTCCTTGAGCTTGCTGAGCTCGGTGAGCAACTTTGTTATATTTGGTTCCTCGCTGTCTGTTGGGGTGCCTTCAGGGGTCGGTGCCTCCCGACCTGCTGGCGCGTCGCTTTGGTTTCTTGGTCTGCCTCTGGGGTTCTTTACCCGCTGGGGACGTGTATTGTTGATTTCGATTTGTTCTTCTTGCTCGCGCGCGTAGCTGTTTGGGGGCCTGATAATGCATTTCGGTCTGACGCGTGGTGGTGATTCTTCGCGTTCGTTGCCGTCGGGAGGTTCAGGGGTTCATGTTTCGGCCCGTCCCGTAAGGGGGCGGCCTAAAGGCATTTTGCCCAATAACAACAACTTGTTCCAACAACATCCCTTCCAACCAGTACAGTCCGGAGGGCTACCTTCGCGTACAGTCCTCAGTCTTTCTAGGGGGTCGTCCAACTCTTACACTATGTTGCAAAAACGGTGCCCGGCGGTGGATTTTTACAGTTATTCTTAAAATCGGTCTGACCCACAAACATATAATGATTAGTTTTTCCTTTTAGTACAGTCCTTGTCGGACTCGGTTTGACCATTAAACATATGTTAATTGATGCCCAGCCCCACTACCAAGAGCTTAGCACATATATTCTACTGAGCCAACCGCTATTAAATGAGGACTATGCTTAGGACTGGACGTACCGCACACTTACATCTAATGTTAAACCTCACTTACAGCATACTTGATAACTTAGCTTCCTACTTCATCAGATAAGATACCTGCACTTTACCTGTCTAGTCTGAAATATTATTCTTTCAATTATAAATAGCCACGTTCGTAACTATATACTGAGAATCGAGCTGACAAATGCAAAACCAAGAACATGTCTATGTTTTGTGTTCTCCAAGCGTGAGCCACCTCACAGGTCTTCTACTCTACAGAGTAGAGCAGAAAAGCCCAAATTCAGATCCAATCAAGAGTAGACCAGTGCTTCTCAACACTTGCTGGGCCACTGACAACTGTGTCCTGTTTCTGGCCAGATTTCACTGTTAAATAAATAATTAGGGTCAACATTAGGGTCAACATTAGGGTCA